>NC_139644.1:34449495-34459495 GCF_964638095.1 Poromitra crassiceps | reverse complement strand
GTGTGTCATTTGAAAATATGGCTGTGTACCAAATGAAAACATGAATTCCATTTTGTGAGCAGTTAAGAGATTTGATGGCAAAGAGTCATCTTGCAAAGGGAGTGTCAGGTTGAGCATTGTGTGTGTGAGGTTTTCAGTTTTGTGTGTGCAGTTTTGAGAAAGCCGTTATTGTTTTGAGAAACGTGTGTTAACAATTGTGAAAAACTGTAACAGCACTGGGTGGCAATCTATTGCTTTCTGTTTGTCTCTCTCACTGTTCTGTTTCATTCTTTGTTTAGGAAGGAGCACATGAATAGACGTACCTTAAAAATAACCATTAAATACAAGTTTTGTTACCCAGCAAGAGACTGTCTGTGTTGCTCTTCTGAAAAAGCAGACACTGCACAACGTTGTCCAGACTCCAAATGATTTTCTTGTGGACCTTGAATAATGGAGAGGAGAGAGAGAGGGGGGGGGGGGGGATAGAGGGAGAAAGAGAGGGGGGAGAGAGAGAGAGGAGAGAGTGAGAGAGAGAGAGGGGAGAAACAGAATAATAAGATAAGGAACAAAAACGTTAGTTGAAAGTAACAATGCACTGTGAGCTCGGGAACAGAAGAGAGAGCACATTGTTCGATACCAAGGCCTAACTGATCCGTATCGGAGGGAAAAAAATCCACTTGCTGTTTTATATTGTGTGCCCACTTCTAGAATGTAGACTGTGTTTTACTGAACGTTCTGTGCCTTGCCCTTCACTGTGCCAAGTTGAATGTAGACTGTGTTTTACTGAACGTTCTGTGCCTTGCCCTTCACTGTGCCAAGTTGTTGAAGGCGTGATAAGAGGAAAGTTGAGCTGTTGTGTGACCTGTGTACCTGAGCGGAGTGAACGCGCTGCAGGGCAATGAGGGAGGCCAGGAGGAGACAGCCGCAGCACAGCAGGGCGGACGAGGGAGAGAGGGATGGAGAGAGCGAGGCAGCGGAGGACGAGGGAGAGAGGGATGGAGAGAGCGAGGCAGCGGAGGACGAGGGGGAGGAGAGGAGGGTCTGCAGCTGCTCCATCAATCCACTGTTGGAAAGCAGCATGGAGACAGCTAGGGAGGAGAAGACACAATGTTATCACACTTAAGAGGGGATCTGTGTGGGAGTGGGAGTGTGTGTGTGTGTGTGTGTGTGTGTGTGTGTGTGTGTGTGTGTGTGTGTGTGTGTGTGTGTGTGTGTGTGTGTGTGTGAACCATAGAGTGTATAAAAATTATGGACGTAGCTTCCGTGAAGTCACCCATTGGTTTGTGGAGTTCGGCATTTTGACCGTCGCCATCTTTTTTTCCGTTTCTTTTGAGCCAGACAGACAGAGCCGCAGTACCACCTGTTACCTGTGATCGCTGTGAGCTGCCAAACCTTCTCAAATCTAAACGCAACCCGCTCTCTGCTTGAGGCAGAGGAGTGGGTTCTGAAGCTGGAATTATGCTTCCCGCATCGGCGAGGACCGCGAGTGTCCGTGCGGAAAAGTGACATCAAATCAGCAGACACGCCCCTCCGCAAGGCTCCTGTGCGGGCGGTTTTCGCCTGGCCGTGCACACCCCGAATTTTGTAACTACGCGGACACAGCTGGGCGGACAAAGTGGAGTTTTCAAGACTCACGCTCACTTCCGCGAGCAGAAACCCACACGTTTCCTCGTCAGGATTCCGTGTCTCTCATTTCCGTGCGGCCGGGCCAAACGTCGAGCATATTCCCAGCTTTAGCCCCTCAGTTGAAACAGCATCCAGGCTGAGGCTGATGTAATCACCATGTAAAGTCACCACAGGCGTTCAAGAAGCAGATGGCGAATGCAGGCAATCTGCAGTACAAGCAAAAAAGCAATGCCGAGATTTGGAACGGGTCTTGCCTGGCAAAAGTTTAGCTTTGCTGTACCTACACTCAGCGAACACTTTGTTAAGCCGTTTTCCCACATGCGCTTTTTACCGCTAAATGACCGGAACGTGGTCTAATGCCTTCATGTGTGAAAGTTGTTTTCCGGTATAAGCACGACCCCGTCATCGCGGACATTTCACCAGTTTCGAGCCAGTCAGAAGAGCGGTATGCCGCGATCAGGGACACAAGTGTGAAACGTGTCAAGTCATTTGCCGGTCCTTCTCATGGGCGAGGTGTACACACGTTGCTTAATGTTCCAGCAGGCATAATCTAATCATTCGCGCACATTAAAGCAAACTGGCGAAATTATCTTGTGATAATAAGAGCGGTATGTCAGCTTCATGTGTGGGTGTGCCGATTTCCCCCTCTCCCCTCTCTGCTGCCTGCTCGCTCTCTGGCCAGTCCTTCAGTCCTCCTCCTTCAGTCAGCAGCCCGACAGGGACACAGACAGCTCTGAGAGTCTTGCAAGCCGCAAATGCACGAAGCGAAATGTGGAAGCATTTTGCTTACGTTGCCGACAGCGAAGGCAAGCCCGGACACATCAAACGAAGCCAGTCTGTAAAAAGTGCTTCAACGCGACGCAGGTGAACGGATAAACATCGAACCAGCCAGGCTATTTCTCTCAGACACGGATCCCAACTTCTTCAAATATTTCAGTTCAAAGACTGGTTAGCGAATGTGAATGATACAACATACATGCCCTCTTAAGTCAAACGAGTGTGATTTATTGTGTGACAAGCAAACTTATTTCACCATCGGAGTTTTGCCGACATGTCACTGCCCACCCGCTCTGCAGTGCCGCCCCGCCCCCCAACATACAGGCAATTTCGCTGCTATATTCCCACATGCGAGCGCCCAGGTGTGAAGGGAAATTCCAGGAAATGTCCGATATTGACTTACAGGTAATTTTCCGGTACGCATGTGGGAAAACGACTTCAGAAACACCTGTACACCTGCTTATTCATGCAATTATCCATTCAGCCAATCACGTGGCAGCAGTGCAGTGCATAAGATCGTGCAGGTACAGGTCAGCAGCTTCAGCTCATGTTCACACCAACATCAAACATCACAATGGGTGGCGGGGGGGTGGATGTGATCTCAGTGACGTTGACCAAGGCATGGTTGTCGGTGCCAGACTGGTTTGAGTATTTCTGAAACTGCTGATCTCATGGGACTTTCACACACAACAGTCTCTACATCTACGTTTACAGAAGATATAAGCATGTACACACAGGGCCATAGACAGACACAGATTGGTAACATAAATGATTACAGTACATAGCTTTGTTGAATACTCTAATAATTCTGATTGGCTAATGAAGGTGGTCTGTTGTCTGTTATTCCTGAATTACAGGCCGCTGTTTCATATCCAATCCTATCCTTTAGCAGTCAGGAAAGATGGTTAATTTAAGTTGATTTCTGAAGTAAAGTAGTGACACCTTGTGCCAAAAAGATGTCCTTGGCTAAGGTAGAAAAACACTCAGCTAACCTAGTTTGGAAGAATCTTCCAGTATCATTTTTAAAACATTGACATTTTGGATTGCTTGTTCTCTCGACGTGTTTGTTGCTATGGCTGCAGAAGTGCTACAGTATAGCTCATGAACGTTAGCTACAGCTGTTCCTCTGGTTGCAGTGGTGCTGAACGTTTTTTGGTAGACGCTTAAATGACTTGAGCTTGTAATTAAATAAATTCAAATCAGCATTTCATATCAAATGACAAATGTCATCAACTCACTGCTCCCCTTTTGCTGTGCGCTCGTAGGATTCAGGATTTTCTCTTTTTCCTTTTGATGCTTTTGTTTAGGTCAGTTTTCTCTTGATGTGAGATGCATGATAAGCCTTTAGGGGTTTATTTCTCATCTGTGCCCCGATCTGTGACATTTCCATTCTTTCCCTTTATCTATTTTGAGCAGACGGAATAAGAAACTGAGTGGGTCAGTCCGTCGGACAATGTGGCGGTATCTTGCGTGTCTCTCTCTCTCTCTCTCTCTCTCTCTGTGGTGGTATCTTGCGTGTGTGTCATAGTGTGCGTATGTATGTCTGTCCGTATGTCTGAGACACTTAAACCCAATGTACACCAGATACTAGGGGTGGGGGAAAAAATCGATACACCACAGTATCGCGATATTTTGCCTGACGATATTGTATCGATATTTGGACGCCAAGTATCGATATTGCAACAAAAAAATTTTTTTTTTTTTTTGCAGGCCATGCCAGGCCACCGGGCTACTATAAACTTTAGTTCCAAGGCCAGCAGTAAACAAACGGTAGCATATTTTCATTTTGTTTTAACAGTAACAGTTTTGTCATAACAGTAATTTACAAATTCCCCAGTTACTGAATGGGCTGCACAAGATGTTTTGTGTAAGTGAAGTGAAGTTGCAAAAACTACATAAGTACAGTAGTCCACACACACATCCAGTTAAGGTGGACTGTAAGTAGACTGTAACAAACAGTTCAGTTTGTCAGGTGCATGCAACTATGACATGACTTTATGAAAGTTGTTGGTCTGTCTACTTGACAATGTTGCTGCAATAAAATGGTTGAAGTCAGATGTACAGACTGAAAAATTGTTCTTATATAAACCAGATTTTGACAAAGTTTTCCTTTGGGGACATCATTTGCAGTTGAAAAAGTAAGAAATCGCAATATATCGAAATATCGCAATATTCAATATATCGCAATATCGATATATCGCAATATCGAAAATATCGCAGTATCGCAATACTATCGTATCGTGACTCAAGTATCGTTTCAGTATCGTATCGTGGGCATCTGGTGATTCCCACCCCTACCAGATACTGTACGTTGCGGCTCTGTGCGGGGCCGGTAAAATTGTCCGGAACAGACACTCGCTCATGTTAATAGATGGGCAATACATGCAGTACGGAAGAAATACGGATCCCGCATGTGTCTGACAGATGACATGGGTGTGGGTCTGCTCAGAGAGCTGCACAGAGCCGTAACGCAGCCGGTGGACATAGACCATTAGTCTATTGACTATAATATAGTCAATATAACAGTCATGTAGTCACTATATGACTGTGCGGGTGTGGGTGTACACTGTGTGTACTAGAGCTGCAATGATGAATCAATTAGTTGTCAACATTTAAATTAATCGCATACTATTCTGATCACCGTTTGAGTACCGTAACTGTCAGCTTAATCGACAATGAAAATAATCTTAATTTATAAGTGTGTGTGTGTGTGTGTGTGTGTGTGCGCGCGTGTGTGTGAATGTTTTTGTCTGTCAGTGCATATTACTGATACATCATAGGTTTAGAAGGGTGACAACAGAACCCATGACTCTGTGTGTGTGTGTGTGTGTGTGTGTGTGTGTGTGTGTGTGTGTGTGTGTGTGTGTTCAGGTGTCTGAGAGAGCCTATTGGACAGAGCCACAGGGTGTGTAACATTATGTGTATAGCAGGTGTCAGCTTGTGTCTCACCGCTACATGAGAGCGCTCGTCAGTCAAGAGCAGCCTCTCACCTCTGTCAAGAAGCCAGCAGAGGGAGAGAAGAGCCGGAGCGGAGGCAGTGAGGAGGAGAGAGGGAGGCAGAGAGTGGGGGAGAGGTAGAAAGACGAGGGGGAGGAGGGGGGGGGGGGGGGTTAGGGGCAGAGAGTGTACGAGGAAGAAAGGCAGGAAGGTGAAAAGGGTAGAGGGAGAGAGGGATAGGGAAAGTGGATATGGAGGGGGAGGGAAGGGAGGGAGAGAGAGAGACTAACCTCTGTCAGTGCAGTGTGGAGGAGACAGACTCAGACAGCTGTACAGGTAGCTGAGGGCAGGCAGCAGGCTGTCTGTGTCAGTGGGCTTCAACTTTCCTGCTAGATTACTCACTGACACACACACACACGCGCGCGCGCGCACACACACACACACACACACACACACACACACACACACACACACACACACACACACACACACACACACACACACACACACAGTTACACATGGATACACACTCACAAGGGCACATAAGACTTGCATGTGCGCGCACACTCGCACACAGTTACACATGGAATAAGAACAGACTCTCTCTCTCTCTGCGTCACACACACTTGCATGTCTAATGGCTCACTTACATCATATGTAATGTCTAACATCCATGTATCTGCGGTGCTCTCAAATTCATCTGATATACATTTCATTTTTCAAGAGAGACCTTGAAACACCGTGTGACAGACAGACAGGTCGTAATGAGATGAGTTTTACCATCCATTGCCTGTCAGTCATGACTCCCAGCGCTCTGTAATGACTGAATTAATCTGATGTGCCAGGATGAGGCTGGTGTAATGATGCCACTGAGTCAACAAGAAGGACAAGGCAATAAGACAGCGCTAAGACAAGAGCCACGATGGGAGCAAAAACTACACAGCTGGCGCTACGCGGGTACCTCGCAGGGAGAGGGGGGGGGGGTGTCCACGGTCACGGCGCAATGCTAACCAAATCAGACTCTAATAATCATAATGCAAACCTAATCACTCTAATAATCATAATGCTAACCAAATCAGACTCTAATAATCATAATGCAAACCAAATCAGACTCTAATAATCATAATGCTAACCAAATCAGACTAATAATCATAATGCTAACCAAATCAGACTCTAACAATCATAATGCTAACCAAATCAGACTAATAATCATAATGCTAACAAGACTCTAATAATCATAATGCAAACCAAATCAGACTCTAATAATCATAATGCTAACCAAATCAGACTCTAATAATCATAATGCTAATCAAATCAGACTATAATAATCATAATGCAAACCAAATCAGACTCTAATAATCATAATGCTAACCAAATCAGACTAATAATCATAATGATAACCAAATCAGACTCTAATAATCATAATGCTAACCGAATCAGACTAATACTCATAATGCTAACCAAATCAGACTAATAATCATAATGCTAACCAAATCAGACTCTAATAATCATAATGCTAACCAAATCAGACTAATAATCATAATGCTAACCAAGACTCTAATAATCATAATGCTAACCAAATCAGACTCTAATAATCATAATGCTAACCAAATCAGACTCTAATAATCATAATGCTAACCAAATCAGACTCTAATAATCATAATGCTAACCAAATCATAAAGCATAATAGTCACAATTTTCCAGATGAGTCTCATTGATTTAAATAGTGCTTTCATCTACATATCAGCGGGCTGAGTGGTTTTGTTGACGAGACGGGGAAATGAGATGATAGTGATGATAGTAAATGAAAGACCAGTGAGGCTTTCAGGGAGGCACGGAAACTGGTACAAGTGGAGGGAAGTGGGTCAAAGTGATCAGGGCAACGCAGACAGACAGAGCAACTGTGAGGTTAACACAGAGAGAGACGTGTGTATGTAATGTAGTCTGTCACTTCCTCTGTGTGTGTGTGTGTGTGTGTGTGTGTGTGTGTGTGAGAGAGAGACATATGGTTAACACAGAGAGAGACATGTGTATGTAATGTAGTCTGTCACTTCCTCTCTGTGTGTGAGAGAGACATAATGTGGTTCTCAACGTGGGGTCTGTGGACCACCAGGGGTTCCAGGGAGTCCAAAGATTGATGAATTGTTCAACTTAGAGAGAATGACTGTTCTGATCATAGTTTCTCTGTTATCTCTCTCTATCTACAATACAGATATAGGGCCCTATTCTCCCACAGGCCTTCGGCGCTAAAACGGGCCTTAACCGCAAAAAAACGTGCCTTGCGCCTGTTTTGGGACGATATCAATATGGCTTTACGCTGCCAAATGCGCTTTAGGCCGAATGGGCGTGGCGCAGTCCCAGAATGGGCCAAAGTGGGCGTCAGCCTTAAATCTCGGCGTACTGATATCTTCGCACCTGCCGTAAATTTAGCGCTTTGCGCCTTTGAAAACCAGGCCTATTCAGTGCGCCAGTGCTCTTCTGCCTCTCCCCTGTCACCCTTCTCTGTCTCTCTCTGAAACCAGGCCTATTCAGTGCGCCAGTGCTCTTCTGCCTCTTCTCTGTCACCCTTCTCTCTCTCTCTCTGACTCCCTCGCTTAGACAGGCACAACACACTTCCCATATAGGAAAAATAAGTTGTAAGTTGTCTGGCCTGTCCCAGCATGCATTGTGCTTCTCCATTTCGCTACTAAATAGCAACCAAATGAGGCGAAATAGATATAAAAGGTCGATCTAAATTAATGTGTAATGGTAACACAACCTGCAATTGTACACATTTCAATATTGGACCAAATGAAACATCGAAATGAATACACCACCCTATGTGAAACATATATGTCCTCCTGGGCCTATATATATCTCTTGTCGATTTAACGTGATTTAGATAAGTGACAGCGGAACGTGCTGCGGAACGCTTTCTACTGTCATGTGCTATACTGTGATGTCCGCTCCAATAACTTGGCCCTACTTCACATTTAGTTTTACAATAAAAACACATTTATGCAATGACTTTACATAATGTAGGGTATATTTATGTGCATCATTCTACCTGCAGCAGGGGAGAGAAAACGATATCGTTCTGGACAAACTTTCACCAATATAAAATTAATCTCATCATATAGGGATAGGCTATATTTTTCTAGCTGATGCCTTTAGAACATTCTTTTCACTTTGATCTTGCTATAGTGTAGCGTATTTACATGCTTGCACTATTTAAACTGCAGTTAGATTGGTTTGAGAAGCATAATAATATGGAATAATAGCCTATAATGGAGACAGACAGACTGGATGAAGGGAGGGGGGGGGGGCAGAGCGCTTGGCTTTCGTCAGGTTTTGCGGGACCACTGGAATTGGAGCTAAAAAGGCAAGCGTGCGATTCGTTTATTGCACTTATCCAATGAGCATGACGGTGCATAATTTTACGCTTAAAAGGCGTGGTTGTAATGCTTTAGGCTGCGTTTAGCGCCAGCACGATGATATCAAGTGCGCTGGTCCACGCCCACTGATTTGCGCTGCGCCAGGCGCTCGGCCTAGAAACAACGCCGATGCAACGATAGGGGCCATAGTCTGTTATCTCTCTCTACCTACAATACAGATAGTCTGTTATCTCTCTCTATCTACAATACAGATAGTCTGTTATCTCTCTCTATCTACAATACAGATAGTCTGTTATCTCTCTCTACCTACAATACAGATAGTGTGTTATCTCTCTCTACCTACAATACAGATAGTCTGTTATCTCTCTCTACCTACAATACAGATAGTCTGTTATCTCTCTCTACCTACAATACAGATAGTCTGTTATCTCTCTCTATCTACAATACAGATAGTCTGTTATCTCTCTCTACCTACAATACAGATAGTGTGTTATCTCTCTCTACCTACAATACAGATAGTGTGTTATCTCTCTCTACCTACAATACAGATAGTCTGTTATCTCTCTCTACCTACAATACAGATAGTGTGTTATCTCTCTCTACCTACAATACAGATAGTCTGTTATCTCTCTCTACCTACAATACAGATAGTCTGTTATCTCTCTCTACCTACAATACAGATAGTCTGTTATCTCTCTCTACCTACAATACAGATAGTCTGTTATCTCTCTCTACCTACAATACAGTAGTCTGTTATCTCTCTCTACCTACAATACAGATAGTCTGTTATCTCTCTCTACCTACAATACAGATAGTGTGTTATCTCTCTCTACCTACAATACAGATAGTCTGTTATCTCTCTCTACCTACAATACAGATAGTCTGTTATCGCTCTCTACCTACAATACAGATAGTCGTGGAATTCGAGACAAAATCATATCTGACAATTCAAATATTCTCAGATTCGGGTCTGTGTGACTAACCTGACGCTGCCAGATGGGGGCGGTATTGTGCGTGTCAATAGCGCCCCCATCTGGCAGCGTTAGGTTACCGTGTGACAGGATCTCAACAAGTCGGGCTCCATGGCCCATGTGGACTAAATGAGGAAGAAGGTTGAGAATCACTGCTGGTTTTTTTTCCACATTTATTTTATTTATTGATGTAAATTCCCTGCACATTAATGCCTATTTAACTTAGCCTGTAAATTTCATGTACATTCAATGTAAACTCTTATCTAACTCTGACTGTAAATTCATGTAAATCCACTGCCCATTTAACGTATATTTAACTCAGTCTGTAAATCTCAT
>NC_139644.1:34426995-34446995 GCF_964638095.1 Poromitra crassiceps | reverse complement strand
TACTGAAGTTCTGGCTTACCCAGAGGGGGTGATCAGATGGACTTACTGAAGTTCTGGCTTACCCAGAGGGGGTGATCAGATGGACTTACTGAAGTTCTGGCTTACCCAGAGGGGGTGATCGTCAGAGCCCATGTTTCTGAAAAAGATCAACTTCATCGCCACAGTGATCTTCTGGCCACTCGCAAGAAAGCCAGACCCACAAATGACTCATGCAGACCTAGCACTAAATGTCTTTGCCTTGCCTCTGAGGCACCTCTGAAGATTCCTTCCGGCTGGTTGGGTGCCTTTGTTGACAGCACGTCATGCAGGTACACCTCGGAGGTACCTCAGAGGCAAGGCAAACAATTGTAGTGCCAGGTCTGTAAATGTGGAACAACGACAATGCACACATCTTTAAAGGCCCCCTCCACTCAAAAACATGTTTTTCTTCTTGTTCCTTCTGTTGGATGTTTGAGCTGCACTGTGCAGAGTTTGACACTAGAAGGCCCATCCCATTTTAAAGAGTTGAATTGGCTCCCTGTTGAAAATAGAGTACAGCAGTTAAAACTTATCATGGCCTATAGGATATTGCATGGCCTTTGTACTGGTTATTTTACTAAGTACTTTCAGACTGTTCAGGACACTCATAGCATGAACACAAGGGCTAGCGTAGCGGGCCTGAGGCTACCCAATCTGAAAAGCAAAGTTGGGAGAAGTACATTCCTCTATACAGGGGCGGAGGAGTGGAACAAGATCATTAATAAAATTTAATCTGCAAATTCTTTAAATGGTTTAAAAAACTAGAATGCTAGAATGATTATGCTGAAATGACTTTGGAACCTATGTTGGTTCATATTTCCTGTTCTTTTTATTCTTGACTGTTCTGTTCTGTTGTTTATGATGTTAATGTGTTATTGTTTTTGTCCTGTTTTTACAAGACCAAATGGAAATGTTGTTTTTCTTTATCCAGAATAAAATAAAATAAAATAGAATCAACGCCGTATCCACAATCATCTGTTGAAAGTGGAAAGTTTCTCTGTACTCATTGAAAAGGCGATTTCCTACAAACATGATTTGTGACATCACAGATACTTGGAGCCAATCCCTGTCCAGTATTCAGCAGTTAAACTGAAAAAAATCTAGAATACTTGCATATTTACGCATTTTGGGATTTTTAATGAGGGAGAATGAGGGGAAGTCATTTTAAGGATTTTAACAAGATAATTAAACTTTGTGTGTGTGTGGAGAAAAACCATATCAGACACAAATGAGTCAAAGTAGAGTATTTTATATGGATCTTAAAGACCTTTAGGAGGTCTTTAAATCCTATTGTGGGGCTGGAACCAGGGAAGGCAAGAGTGAGAGAAAGAAGAGATGGAGAGAGGAGAGGTGACAGGAGACAGAGAAAAGGAGTCCTCTCACAGGGACAGGAAGGCAGGGAGACCAGGCAGAGAAGCCATCTACATACTGCTCTCACCGCTGTAGCGCATAACATTAAAATAGCTCCCCCCCAGGACACCGCCGCATTAGAGGCTAATATAAAGTATATATTAATGCAAATTACAGTAGGCTGAAGTGGAACGCGTGCGAGGCTAACCGTCTGTAATCCCCACAGGGCCTGGTATGAGCAGAAAGCAAGCAGAGGCTAACCACAGCAACAGCTTCTGAATCCCAGTTGGCACACTGGTGCTGTGCCCTTCGGCTGCGCTCATTAACCTGGCCAAGCACACGGACATAATATATGCCATTTGGCAGACTCTTCCGACAAAGGCACGTTACAGCCCGGACACGCAATGGGGAATTGAATTGAACCCCTGAAACCACCCTGGAGGTTTTCATGCCCGGCCGGCACATTGAGCGGGGGCCAGGCAGTTTTTCTGTGGGAGATTTCACACCAGCAAATCAGACCATTGCTGAAGTAAATGAAGCGGAACTGATGTTTACAGGAACATCGTGAAATGGTCAATAAAATAAAATAAAAAGGAACATTGTATTCTGTAGGAGATGAAGGCTGAGGGGCTGACATGGCAACAACAACTTGACCGAAGGGCACAAGACCGGAGTGGATGGAGGGTTTTCCTCGATGGCCTACTGTATGTTCCTCAGGTAATACTACTGCCTAAGTAAGTAAGTAAAGATTTGTATTCTGTAGCTTATGCAGGAATAAGGCATTTACCCCCCCTTAAAGCATCTTCACTTCCCAAACTAATCACCAGTATTGTACAGTAGCCAACTGTAGTTTTTATTTTATGTTTTTATATCGTTTTTAAATTATTATTTTTTTTATGTTACAAATGATTAGTACGCTATTAATGCTGTTTTTATTTAGTTTGAGATCTAGTTTGAGTACTTTGGGTAGGGGTGATATTTTTTATGGTAAAGATAAAGGTACAGGTATTGTGTAATACAAATAATAGATGATAATAAATTATTATTATTATTTTTAGACTGGTAAAAAGCACTGGTAAAAACATTTTTTTTTGCCTTGCACAAAAACTACAAACATTTCACGTATATATTTATGTTTTACAGACAATCTTCATGTCTGAGGAAGAGCGTGAGCTCGAAACGTCACTGTCTTGTTGGATGGCTAATTAAAAGGTAAACGGGAGCTCAGTGTGCGGACCTTCTTTCTTCTTTTTACATTTGACTGTTTTTGGTTCCTGCACCTGCTTTATTGTGTTGGATGTGCGCGACTGCCTTTTTACTACTGTTTTACAGACAAAACATTTTTAGTTCAATTTAATTTAACTTATTTTTTTGTTTCGGTTTTAGTTTTCACCACTGTAATATTGGAGGATGCAGTAACTTCTCCCAACGTCTGCAGGATCCCGCTTCCAAAACCACCACTACGTCACTGGCTGTATTGATCACAAAAGGCCTGGGCTTCCCTGAATCACTATCAGTTCCCCTGCCCTTGACGAGTCGCTGATTAAACTGACCTGAGGTGAAGCGTACTGGGCGGGTCTTCCCGATGCGCTCGTAATGGAACCAAGACAATCTTGGTGCTAGATGATCAAGCCCGCCGGCACTAGGCAGATTACTACTTGGAAGTGTCGATGAGAAGAGCCAGACATGTGCGAGGAGGTTAAAGTGGTGAGATAGGGTTATTACATGAAAGGTGAGAGGAGACAATGAGACCTGTATGGGCTCAAAATGGAATAACAGTGTAAAAGTGGTACAGTAAATGAATGATTGGTCTGTAGAGGGGGGCAGGAGGCAGAGGTGAGGGTGCTGCTGGTATTATCTGGGTTTATTTGAAGCTATCTCTCAGACACAGTGCCAACAACAGCTGTTGCCATGGCGATTCATATTTGTTTTGGCTCACCCGTGTCTGTAATCCACGCAAAAACCTGCATTGCCCCAAGTCTGTGTTCAGTTGATGTTCGCTGAATACTGAGATTAGAGACACACGGTATTGAATCTGACCTACACTGTAGGACAACATGATTCTTCCCTATATGTATAATGCAAAAGCCCTGTGCTACAGCAGCCGTTACCACACACCTACACTACTGTCTCTGGATACTAAATCAATACAGACCAAGTGCATTTTCTAAAGTCCTATAGTCGATCATATACAACTATCTCACTTCCCACCTTTGCTACTGACAAAAGGCTGTTTGGGAGCAGAGCTTTTTAAGTGAGGGGTGATGGCACCGACCTGCAGACATTCATCAGAGGTGTCCGTGTTGTGGGAACTGCTTTGCCATCTCAAACCACTTCCAAACAGCTTTCAGGAGGGACTTTGTGATCACACTTGAGATTAAACTGGGTTCGCCTGACAGCACAGTTCAAAGAAGTAACACAACTACAGTACATAGCACATGTATATATCATACACTCACTACGATGTTGATTATCTTATCGCAGATCTGGGGCAGGAGCCGTGCCAGGATGTATCAGGTATTTTTAGGTAGATTAACTGGGTGGCATGGTGGCCTCGTGATTAGATAAACTGTCCTCCAACTGCCAAAGTTCAACCCAACACGACTCGGTGTGTACTTGACTACGACACAGAATAGTACTTTTTTTCAAGACTGTTTTCAGCATATTTGCTTTATTTGAATAGAAAGTAGAGAGACAGGAGGCAGGACCTGCACATCAGAGGCACATGGCATGCACCTTAGCCAGCAGAGGCAACAGGATGCTGTGAACACTGAATGCTACTTATAAAACCGTCCTTACAGATGCAGCCATCTTGAATTGCTGGCTGATCCTTGACAGGTCCCTGACAGGGCCCATTCAGACCCACGTTACGTTTTTCTCACATTTTTCCCCAGTTGTACTTGGCCAATTCCCCCTGCTGTCCAGGTCGTTGCTCCACCCCCCTGCTGATCGATCTGGGGAGAGTTGTAGACTAGCACATGCTTCCTCCGATACATGTGCAGTCACCAGCCGCTTCTTTTCACCTGACAGCGAGGGGTTTCACTGGCAGCACGTAGCCTGTGGGAGGATCGTGCTATTCCCCCCACTTCCCCCTCCCCCGAACAGGCGACCCGTCCGACCAGAGGAGGCACTAGTGCAGTGACCAGGACTCATACACCACTGGCTTCCCACCTGCAGGCACGGCCAATTGTGTCTGTAGGAACATCTGACCAAGCTGGAAGTACCGCGGCTGAGAATTGAACCCGGGTGTCCGTGGTAGTAGGTGAGTGCTTTTACCTCTACAGTACACTACTAAGACGCAATTATAACTTTATAACAGAATTTAAAAATGTTCTAGCAATGAATCTTTGTTCTACTGTTTTCTACCATGATTGGCAATGGGGACAAAAGTGCTTAGCTCAATATTGGCACGTCCTCAAAATGATGTACTCCTACTCTATTTAAAATGGTATCAGTGCTCGTCTACTACTTCGTCTACAGAGGAGAGGATGAGAGCATGAGGAAGGAAGGTAGTGTTCAGGTGAGAGGCAGAGGGATGTGGTAAGAGAGAGGAGGGATTGGAGAGGGGATAATAAGGTGAAGACAATAGCTTAGCAGTGGTAGCAGGTATCTGGGCCCTGTGTTTACACTTCCCATATATTGAAAGAGGGCCTTGAAAACGAGCATTTGAAACATTTCAGTCAATATCTAAAGATGGCTGTCTGAGCTCAAATGGTCTATGGTGCAGCTGCTGCTGGCTGTTTACAAAGCTAAGATTTAATCGAGTTACTGTTCTACTGTTAAGGGGGACTGTTGTTTGTTCTATTACATCTCATAGCTTAGGAGGCTAACAGCGTAAACCTGTTTGTTTGTTTGTGTGTGTGTGTGTGTCTGTGTGTGCATATGTACAGTGTCTGTGTGTGGCGCTCCTTTCCTCCCAGCCCGTACAGTTGAACAGAGACTATTTCATCAAAAGCTTTGTACAAAGTTTAAATGTGTATGACTGAAGGCAAATAAATAAATAAATACATAAATAAATAAACAGCCAGGAAAACACTGGCTCTCACATCAGAAAAGCAGACTCAGGAAAACAACAGAAACTTGCTTCAATCAATCACTATATCTGTGCTTTAATGAGATATAATTAAGCATCAAGCCAAATTAATTGGCAGTAATCTTGATTCATGATGCTGGATTATGATGGTACTTGGTATCGCTGCTGTATAAAATTTAACCCAAGTAGAAAAATATGTGTTGCGGGGAGAAATATTTGGACTGGCTGTAAGGAGCTGGAGGTATTACTGCAGAAATGGATTCTGTAGCCTTGAGATTTTAAGGTATTAGTGAGCATTACTGCATCTAAATTTGGCGTTATTATTATGATGTATGCATTTCTGCATTTCTCCAATGTTGAATGTTACCGTTATTTAATTTATAATGACTTATTTGTTAATTAGCCTATTGCAGACAGCCCCTCACTTTTAGATTCTGAGTTCTGTGTGGTGCTGATGGACAGCTCCTTTTATCGTTAAAATAAAAAGCGCTCTGAGAACACATTATTTGGCCTCCATACTGTTTACGGTCGGATGTGAGCCACCAACATTTTTTGAGAATTTCAGGTGGACCATAACTGCTGCTCTAAAGTGACCCTCTAATTAGCGCTGATTGATTGTGCACTAGGGTGACTGTAGAGAGAGCGGGGTTCAGACTGAGCTCTTCTGTCTGAAATCACAGACTGTAGAGAGAGTGGGGTTCAGACTGTGCTCTTCTGTCTGAAATCAGACTGTAGAGAGAGTGATTCAGACTGAGCTCTTCTGTCTGAAATCACAGACTGTAGAGAGAGTGGGGTTCAGAATGTGCTCTTCTGTCTGAAATCAGACTGTAGAGAGAGTGGGGTTCAGACTGAGCTCTTCTGTCTGAAATCACAGACTGTAGAGAGAGTGGGGTTCAGACTGAGCTCTTCTGTCTGAAATCACAGACTTGATTGAAGTTCATTCATTTTAATGTCATTACTGCTGCATCACTGCACTGCAGATCCACAAAGGAAGCTGTGACGAAGGTGCTTCATGTGTTGGATTGTTGTTTTTTCCGCATTAAATATGTATTGGCAATGGATGAGTAAACTAAAAGCATGAGTGTTTTAGGTTTCTGCCACCTCTCCGTGCAGCTTGCCTGATGAAAAAATTGCATCAGTGATTCAGAGTTGCTTGAAATGATGTCGTAAATATTACAACCAATAACACCTTTGTCCAATCAGCTCCATCTCAATACATTTGAGCCATCAGATCCTGCACAGACCTCTGCAGTTTTCAGCAACACAGATGCATCACAGATTAAGTGTGACCCCAGTTCAAGCAATAAACCAGTCTATTAGAGTAGAATACTTTTTTGCTATGTCAATTCTTGCCTCAAAAGCACCTTTTTTTAGGGGGGGGGGCGACACAACAGGTAATTCTACTTTTTTTCATGACTATATTTCTCCTACCTCCTCCAGTGTGTCCCTGTCCTAGACCATAGCTGCTCTCCACACTGAGTCTCTGTAGCACCTGGAGCAGGGCTGGTCTGAGCTGGGCACACAGGTCTGCCTCGCAGCCCCTCTGACCCCGCAGGAAAGCATCCAGCACCCCCAGGGCCCGCTCTGCCAGGGGAGCCTCCCTGGTGCACACCATAGTCTGCAGACAGACAGACAGACAGACAGACAGACAGACAGACAGACAGACAGACAGACAGACAGACAGAAAGAGAGGCAGGAAGACAGGCATATCAGTTTAGTATAATGGTTTTGTGATAGCTGACACTTCATGAATTGTCTTAATGCAGTAAAGCCCACACAAGGTACTTAATACAGGTTAAGCACTGAGATTATTTTTTTACACAAGCTGTTCAGGCGTTTCAAATGATTCCACTTTGGGGAGAAGCAATGCTGCAGCAACAGAGCGGCCAACTTGTAAAAAGTGTCTTTGTTTTTATGTGGCCAGCTTGTTTAAACCCAGTCTTCACTTCTTACCAGCAGGGTGAGTATGACGCCTGGGTACTTCTCTATCAGAGTCAGTAGCTCCATGGTTTCTGGGTCTGGATCCTGCTGGACATTGAATGAAACCAGCTTTTGTTCAATTCTGATTTTATTTTTGCCATATTCATTTAAATTGTCATTTTAGAAGAGTTCAAAGAGTAACTCATTCTCATGCTATAAAAGTGTGTTACCCGTAAATCAAATCAATCACAGAGTGATTTCCAACAATTACTCTGTTGGAGTGAAATGAACTACAAAAATGTGTTCAATCAAATCAGAAAATGAACTACTGGCTGTTAAATGTGAGTTACTGATGGGAGAGAAAGTGAAGTGACCTTCCCCGTGCTCTGTTCTGGTCCTGTGCAGTGGGCTTGCCGGGTCAGCCATAGCTCCAAGACCAGCGGGCCGAATTTCTCCGCTAGCTCCGGGTAGCGACAGATGAAGTGGAGGAGTGGAGGGTGGTGAATGTAGAGGGAGGAGAAGCTCTGGCAGGTGGACAGAGCCTTAGTGATGCAGTTCAAAGGAGCCTGCAGTAGGTTGGCGGAGAAAGTTTGAAGAAGTCAAAGCACTTCCTTCAAGAGGAGAATACAGACATGGCTTTTACAGTGTTTTGTTGGAAGTGCCTTTTCTTGATAAACCAGAGAGACTGGTAGAAAGCCCACTGTGAGACTGAGCCATCCGTCACAGAATGAAGTCCCCTAGAGGCTGTAATATATCACCTTTTCACTATTCACAGTCAACATTCATACTTTGAAGTATTTGTGGAGAAACTGCAGTGCCTATGTTTTTGCAACGTCATGTCTTTTGACACCTGATCTACTATGAATCACTAGCTGTGTGGTAGAATGTGAGTCGCTTTTGAAGAAAAGCTGAGCTATAATTCATCTTGTTTGCTGTTGGCTCATCTACAGTACAGTATGGATTTCACATCAGAAGAAGAGTCGTCCAGCTTGTGTGTATTCACTGGCTGCCAAGTGAATGGCCACCATAGGAAACCATACTGACATTTAGCCACGGTGAATGCTGCTCTCTCTTCCTCTGCGCACGGGAAAGAGCATCACATTCAACAACACCAAGCTGCAATCTGACAGCTTAGTGTTACCTTGCCATCTAATATAAATATCTCATCCAATGGAATATGACTGGAGACATAGGGCCCTATTCTCCCACAAGCCTTTGGCGCTAAAACGGGCCTTAAACGCAAAAAAACGTGCCTTGCGCCTGTTTTGGGACGATATCAATATGGCTTTAGGCTGCCAAATGCGCTTTAGGCCGAATGGGCGTGGCGCAGTCCCAGAATGGGCCAAAGTGGGCGTGTCGGCGCTAAATACCGGCGTACTGCTATCTTCCGACCTGGCGTTAATTTAGCGCCTTGCGCCTTTGAAAAGCAGGCCTATTCAGTGGGCCAGTTGCGCGGAGCGCTCCCCTCTGGCTCTCTCCCTCCCCTCTGGCTCTCTCCTCTTTCACCCTTCTCTGTGTCACCTCTCTCCCTCTCTCCTCAGTCTGACAGGCACAATACCGACTGTCTCTGACTCCCTCGCTCAGAGTCCCATAGAAAAAATAAGCTGTAACTTCACTGCAATGTGAATGTCCCAAGATGCATTGTGTTTCTCCATTTCGCTACTAAATAGCAACCAAATGAGCCGAAAACCTATATTAAGGGAGGATCTAAATAATGTGTAATGGTAAGACAACCTCCAATTGTAGAACATTTCAATATTGGACCAAATAAAACATCGAAATGAAAACACCACCCTATTTGAAACATATATGTCCTACTGGGGCTATATATACCCCTTGTCGATTTAACGTGATTTAGATAAGTGACAGCGGAACGCGCTTCGGAAGCTTCTACTGTCATCTGCTATACTGTGATGTCCGCTCCAATAACTTGGCCCTACTCCACATTTAGTTTTACAATAAAAACACATTTATGCAATGACTTTACATAATGTAGGCTATATTTATGTGCATCATCCTTCCTGCAGCAGGCGAGAGAAAATGATATCTTTCTGGACAAACTTTCACCAATCTAATAGGCTATATTTTTCTAGCTGATGCGTTTAGAACATTATTTTCACTTTGATCTTGCTATAGTGTAGCGTTTTTACATGCTTGCAGTATTTCAACTGCAGTTATATTGGTTTGAGAAGCATCATAATATGGAATAATAGCCGATATATGGAGACAGACGGGATGAAGGGAGGTGGGGGGGGGGGGGGGGGGGGATCAGAGGCTTGGGTTTCGTCTGGTTTTGCTGGACCACTGGAATGGAGCTTAAAAGGCAAGCATGCGATTCGTTTATTGCACTCATCCAATGAACTGACGGTGCATAATTTTACGCTTAAAAGGCGTGGTTGTAATGGTTGAGGCTGCGTCTAGCGCCAAGACCAAGATATCAAGTGCGCTGGTCCACGCCCACTGATTTGGGCTGCGCCAGGCGCTCGGTCTAGAAACAGCGCCGATGCAACGATAGGGACCATACTGTACGTATGATTCACTAAGCAGCACTTCAACAAGATATCAACATTTGATGCACACCTCATAGTGTGGATGCTAATGATTTGGAAAAAGGTGTTTTGGCATGATCTCTTCTGTACGCGCTATGATTGTTTTCTGATAACAGGGCAGCATAAAACCTGAATTTTGGACGAGTGCAAAAAAGACCAACTGTCAGTCACACTATTTTCCACTTTCTTTCAACTATCATTTGACTATATTGTATATCTGCAATACTACTGTAATTGTAGAATTGTTAGAGTTACCCAGTCGAGGGTGGGGCCCTTGTCTTGAGTGACTGCCAGCAGGTAGAGGGCAGACCTGAGCACAGAGCGAGGCAGAGGACAGTCGCCTTGCTCCTGCACTGAACGCAGCAGCCACAGCACACTGGAGAACACTGCCTGGTCTGGGAGGAGCCTGGACAAGACACAGACACTTAGACATGCACAGATATGGACACGCACACACACACGCACACACATACACATACACACACACACGAGCACACACGCACGCACGCACACACACATACACACACACGCACACACACGCACACACACACACACACACACACACACACACGCATGCACGCACACATACACACACACACACACACACACACACACACACACACACACACTCCCTCTCTCATGTAGCACAACAAACACACTTAAGCAGGCACCTACAATATGTGGGCTATAAAGTGGATAAGCACACACAAACGTTGCGTACAAAGCAGGGAAAGTGCTTGAGGGTCTTGCTGATGTAGTAAACTTGAAATCTCTCTCACACACAAATACACACACTCGTTGATAGAACACACACGCACACACACACACTTTAAATTCACGTGATATAGACACATACAGTACATACACACACACCACATCGTAGCATACATACACACACACACACACACAGTTCTCCCACGCTATGTAAATCTCCGGCAGCAGTTCCCATTAACCCATAAGAACAGGGTTAGCTACAGTACAGAGCAGCGCCCCCTGGAGGGATTCAGTGTCTTGCTCAAGGACACTTCAGCAGGGCAAACAGAACAATTCCCTACTCAGAAGGCCACTCAGTGCTAACTAAAGTTTGGTATTGTGAATATGCTGCTGAAGTATTCATTGGTTAATTCCATTTCCACAATGAAACCAGCCAGAGAACATTATCGCACTTGCTAAGTTTAAGTGTGTGTGTGTGTGTGTGTGCGTGTGTGTGTGTGCGTGTGCGTGCGTGTGTGTGTGCGTGTGTGTGTGTGTGTGTGTGTGTGTGTGTGTGCGTGTGTGTGCGTGCGTGCGTGTGCGTGTGTGTGTGTGTGCGTGTGTGTGCGTGTGTGCGTGCATGTGTGTGTGCATGTGTGTGTGTGTGTGTGCTGTCTCACCTGTCCCCTTGCTGCAGGGCGAGGTGTAACAGTATCAGCACACAGTATTGGGGGGCCCTGGGCCCTGCAGAGTCAACAGACAGCTGGAGCCCCGGGGCCTCGCGCAGCACAGAGGGCCAGTCTGCCACAGGGCAACACAGAGAGGGCAGGCTGCAGCTCAGAAGATCCTCCACCTCCTCAGCATCTGGGTGATGGACAGGAGAAGATCACAGAAACAAGACAGGAATCAGACTGAAGGATGCTAGAAAAGGGAATGTGGGGGGGAGTGAGTTAGAGAGGGACATAGAGGAGGACTGGAAGAGGAGATATGGAGAAAGGAGAGAGATGAATAGAAATTAAAAAGCAGCAGACGAGGCAGGAGTGTTACCGATCAATTTTGTTTTTGTGACTAAATCCAAGCAAAAGCTGCGGATTATGAAAAATTGATCTTGGGGCTAAAATGAGTGGGGTTGCATTTATTTTACATTTTCTCCTAGTATCTATAATATATGAAAAATTAAAAACAATTTTCATCCTCACCCAAGCTACGAATGCCATGGATATCTTAATTCGCCCCCGCATCACATTCTTTGAAAAGGTCGAATGATGGAATCTAGGATAAAGTCAAAGAACATTTTTCTAAATGAGGCCCCTGGAGAATAGGAAGGCGAGATGGAGAGAAAGAGGGAGGAATGAAGGCTCTAGTATAAGAGGGAACAATCAGAAAGAAAGAGAAACAGCAAGGGAGAGAGGGATGGAGAAGACAGATGGAGCGATAGCAGACACACAACACCTCTTCAAGAGCTGGAGGACGGAGAGATTAGGAGATGTGGGATAAGAGGAGGGGAAGAAGGAAAGATGCTTAAAAGGGAAAAGGAGAGAGAGACGGGGAAGGAGAGAGAGAGGGGAGGTGAGATGAGATGTGGAGCGTAGCGGGAAATTCTGCCACGCGGCACAACGGGTAGGACAGCCTGCGCCGCAACGTTGCCTCCATCTATGGGTGGTCTTCAGGGAGCTGAGAGAAAGGGAGGAAGAGAAGGAAGAAGAGAGAGAAAGAGGAGCGTGAGATCTGAAAAAGAGGTAGAGTACATGGAGAGGAGGGGAGAGGGCCACTGTCACATGACCATAAGTAAGGAAGGAGGAAGTGTGCCAAGGAAATGTGCAATATGACCTCTGAGAAAGAGAAAACGCAGGGCAAGGAAGAGAATGACTGAAGGATGAAGAAGATGAGGGCAGAGATGGCATCATGGCACACAGTGAAATAGACCCTTCTCACGGGGGCCATTTTGTGTCGAAAAGGCAGGGTAAACACAGGTGCAAGCAAAACGCTAATGAGGGTTTCAAACTTCCATGATTGGAATTTGGAAACCCTCATTAGTGTTTTGCTTACACCTGTGTTTATTCTTCCTTTTCGACACAAAATGGCCCCCGTGAAAAGGGTCTATATTATAAGCCTGGACACTGGGACTTCAAGGAAGGGGGAGTGGACATCATTGGGAGTTTTTCCTTGTATGCATTAGCAGCAAGGTTGGCTTGCTGCTTAGGGCAGAGGTTCTCAAATGTTTTTCAGCCAAGGACCCCTTACAAGATAGAAAATATACCGGGGACCCCCTCATTCTGATTTGTGATTTTGGGCTAAGCTTAATTGTTTCCATGGTAACGTGCTTGACTTTTAATTTGATAGGTTTGTTATTAGAATGTAATCCATGAAGTATTTTAGATTTAAAGCATAAACTATTTTCGTTGAACTATGAAGATTTTGCACAATTTTTTTAATTATTTTTTTATTACATTACATTTACCGTACATTACGTCATTTAGCAGACGCTTTTGTTTTGTCCAAAGCGACTTACAATATCACAATTTGTCAACAGTACAGAAAAGCACTATGCAACACAATCAATGACAGCCAATATATTTTTGATAGACTAGCACCATGTAGGAAGTAGTTTGAGAAGGAATAAGTAACATGTATAAAAAAATAAAAATAAAAAAAACCTTTTTTTTTTTTTTTTTTTTTACCTGAAAACTTTTCGCGGACCCCCTGGCAAAGTGCCACGGACCCCTGGGGGTCCGCGGACCCCCATTTGAGAACCACTGGCTTAGGGTGCTGCTAGGCTGTAGAATAGCTAGATATTGTTGCCTTGCAAAAATCTGCTCTTGCCTAATGCCTACCCCACACTACAGGATAATTTGCAAGATTATGGCCAAGATTCCCCCCTCCCGATTTTCTCGGGGGTGCTCCCGATTTGAAGCGCGTCGGGCAGATAATCTTCCCAAAAGATCCTGTAGTGTGTGGGGTTCAAAGATTCACAATCGGGAAGACTGCCTCTTCCCGATTGTGAATCGGGCATATCTAACATGTTAGATATTTACAACCCGACAGGCGATTGCATCTTGAGCAGAGAGCCAGTAGTAGCTGCATTTCCATTACAGTTTTTCGCAAAATAATCTGGTCCGCGTCCGCTCGCAGCCCCGCACAGAAACAAAGAACGAGGAAATTGTCATCGAGGTGAAATACCCGTGTGTCTTTGAACGGACAGATTACACAGAATAGACCTTGCTTTTTTTTTTGAATGGACGCGGCTGGGCGGACAAAGTGGAGTTTTCAAGACTTCCGCGAGCAGAAACCCACACAGTGTATAAAAGCTCCACACGTTTCCTCGTCAAGATTCAGTGTCTCTCATTTCCGTGCGACAGCCCAAACTTCAAGCATAATTCCAGCATAACGCTATACTGTCACAAAATGATGAAATTATCGTACATTTGGGGGATTTTATTATTATTATTATCATTATTACTACTACTACACCCGGTGCGCACACTGAATAGTCATTTTAAAAGTTAACGTCGAGCCCTGCTTCCAAGGTGAATCTTCAGCATAATCTTCTAGTGTGTGGGGTTGCGTTTGAACAGACGCGATTGTGTGTGTGTCCCAAGATTGAAATGTTAAAAAATCGGCTCTCTCTGTCCTGTAGTGTGTGGGCTCTCAAGATTTTTATAATCTTCAAGGATTTGAAAATCCTGTAGTGTGGGGTAGGCATAACCTTGTGTTTCCTTTTCTTATACAAGTCTGTTCAATTGTGTTCATTGATTGTTTGGTTAGATCGAGCTAGACACCATCCTTGGAGACATGCTTGTGAATTAGGGCTATATAAATAAACAGACTTGACTTGACAGCGAGTGGATCAGGCTCACTGATCCATGACTACACAGAGGCTATAAAGCCACACCAGGGTCTGCAGGGAGAGAGAGACCAGGGTCTGCAGGGAGAGAGACACCAGGGTCTGCAGGGAGAGAGACCAGGGTCTGCAGGGAGAGAGAGACCAGGGTCTGCAGGGAGAGAGACACCAGGGTCTGCAGGGAGAGAGACCAGGGTCTGGAGGGAGAGAGAGACCAGGGTCTGCAGGGAGAGAGACACCAGGGTCTGCAGGGAGAGACACCAGGGTCTGCAGGTAGAGAGAGACCAGGGTCTACAGGGAGAGAGACACCAGGGTCTGCAGGGAGAGAGAGACCAGGGTCTGCAGGGAGAGAGACACCAGGGTCTGCAGGGAGAGAGACACCAGGGTCTGCAGGAAGAGACACCAGGGTCTGCAGGGAGAGAGACACCAGGGTCTGCAGGGAGAGAGAGACCAGGGTCTGCAGGAAGAGACACCAGGGTCTGCAGGGAGAGAGACACCAGGGTCTGCAGGAAGAGACACCAGGGTCTGCAGGGAGAGAGACACCAGGGTCTGCAGGAAGAGACACCAGGGTCTGCAGGAAGAGACACCAGGGTCTGCAGGGAGAGAGACACCAGGGTCTGCAGGGAGAGAGACCAGGGTCTGCAGGGAGAGAGACACCAGGGTCTGCAGGGAGAGAGACACCAGGGTCTGCAGGGAGAGAGACACCAGGGTCTGCAGGGAGAGAGACACCAGGGTCTGCAGGATGAGACACCAGGGTCTGCAGAGAGAGACACCAGGGTCTGCAGGGAGAGAGACACCAGGGTCTGCAGGGAGAGAGACACCAGGGTCTGCAGGGAGAGAGACACCAGGGTCTGCAGGGAGAGAGACACCAGGGTCTGAAGGGAGAGAGACACCAGGGTCTGCAGGGAGAGAGACACCAGGGTCTGCAGGGAGAGAGACACCAGGGTCTGCAGGGAGAGAGACACCAGGGTCTGCAGGGAGAGAGACACCAGGGTCTGCAGGGAGAGAGACACCAGGGTCTGCAGGGAGAGAGTCCAAGAACAGCAAGGAGGAGAACACTGTATAAACGCACGCCAATTCACAATAGCTGCGACCACATACATGTATGCAAATCCCCCCACACTGCCCCCCCCCCCCCTTCCACACACACACACACACACACTTGACCTCCGTGCCAAATTTCAGCCTCCTAGGGTGGAAAACTGTGGCCGCTAAAGGGTGGTGAACTTTGTGGACCGACCAACCAACCAAGCTAGTCACAGCTAAAAAGGAATGGGAGTAAAGGAAAGACAGAAAGACGGGGAGAGAGAGAGAAATGAGACAGAGAAACAAAGGGTGACTCTCCGGACCCATGGAGACACAAACAGAGGACAAGACAGTTAATAATAATAATACATCATAAAACATGGGACTGATATAGCACTTTTCAAGGACTCAAAGACACTTTACGTGTCGTGACTATACCCTAACACTAAGGCGATGATGATAGTGCAACAGACAATGGACAGACATGACACTGACACACAGGGATAGGTGGGGGGAGGAGAAGAGATGGGTCTTGAGGCGAGATTGAAAAACTGTGAGGGACTCTGATTCTTTGATGTCAGGGGGGAGGGAGTTCCAGAGCCTGGGAGCTGCCCTGGAGAAGGCTCTGTCACTGAAACTGCGGAGGTTGGACTTGGGGGTGGAGACAAGGCCGGCTGAGGTGGATCTGAGGGACCGAGAGGGTTGGTATGGGGAGAGGTCGGTGAGATATGGGCGGAGGGCAGTTGGTGAAGGGCTTTGTATGTGATGACCAGGATTTTGTAGTTGATCCGGTAGATGTTCACCTCCTGATTTCAGGTAGTTATCCACTCTTCAGTGCTTACTAATGGCAAACCAATATCTGCAGCACATTCTAGGCACACCATTGATTTCAACAGGCATATAATTCAATAGACAACATACTGTGTGTGAAGCAATCTCCAGACCCATATATTGGTGCCAACAAATTACATAAATATCGGTGGCACTTACTGGAGAAAAAGTTAGTCTGAGGCCCTGCAAGTGGTCAGTTGGTCTAGGTCACCCCCATGCAACTAGTCCTAAATCTAACAATTTCTGCATAGCATTTTAATGTACACTCTATCTCACTCGGTTCAATTTGAGCTATACCTATTGGTAGTTGCAGGAGTAAATGTACACGTGTATTTGTTTTAGCCCTATTTTAAAAAGTTATTTGAATGACTAGACCTTACTGAAAACATCTTGAATCAACAATATCTAGCATAACATCATTGCTTGGAAGCTGTCAGGAGTGGTGTGTGTGTGTGTGTGTGTGTGTGTGTGTGTGTGTGTGTGTGTGTGTGTGTGTGTGTGTGTGTGAGTGTGTGTGTGTGTGTGTTTGCACACGCCCACGCGTGCTTGTGTGAGAGAGAGAGCGTGTCTCTCTGCATGTGTGTATGTACAGTATATACCATGTTGATTGCAGCCAGTTGCAGCGTCTGCCTGAGAAAGCAGACACATACTGAGTTTCTGTAGAAAACCACAGCAGGACACATTCAGATTTGGGTTCCTGAAAAAGAGAGAGAGAGAGAGAGAGAGAGAGAGAGAGAGAGAGAGAGAGAGAGAGAGAGAGAGAGAGAGAGAGAGAGAAACAGAGAGACACACAGAGAAGAGAGAATAAACATGAACAGAAAGAACAGATAGTGGCGAGACAGTAGGCAGAAGGTAAACTGATATTGAATATCATCAAAACTGTGAAGGGCCAGCAGGATGTGCTTTAATGTAGCTCCACCTTTACTGTGACAGGCCAACAGGATGTGCTGTAATGTAGCTCCACCTTTACTGTGACAGGCCAACAGGATGCGCTGTAATGTAGCTCCACCTTTACTGTGACAGGCCAGCAGGATGTGCTTTAATGTAGCTCCACCTTTACTGTGACAGGCCAGCAGGATGTGCTGTAATGTAGCTCCACCTTTACTGTAACAGGCCAGCAGGATGTGCTTTAATGTAGCTCCACCTTTACTGTGACAGGCCTACAGGATGTGCTTTAATGTAGCTCCACCTTTACTGTGACAGGTCAACAGGATGTGCTTTAATGTAGCTCCACCTTTACTGTGACAGGCCAACAGGATGTGCTTTAATGTAGCTCCACCTTTACTGTGACAGGCCTACAGGATGTGCTTTAATGTAGCTCCACCTTTACTGTGACAGGCCAACAGGATGTGCTGTAATGTAGCTCCACCTTTACTGTAACAGGCCAACAGGATGTGCTTTAATGTAGCTCCACCTTTACTGTGACAGGCCAGCAGGATGTGCTGTAATGTAGCTCCACCTTTACTGTGACAGGCCAGCAGGATGTGCTGTAATGTAGCTCCACCTTTACTGTGACAGGCTAACATGATGTGCTTTAATGTAGCTCCACCTTTACTGTGACAGGCCAACAGGATGTGCTGTAATGTAGCTCCACCTTTACTGTGACAGGCCAACAGGATGTGCTGTAATGTAGCTCCACCTTTACTGTGACAGGCCAACAGGATGTGCTGTAATGTAGCTCCACCTTTACTGTGACAGGCCAACAGGATGTGCTTTAATGTAGCTTCACCTTTACTGTGACAGGCTAACATGATGTGCTTTAATGTAGCTTCACCTTTACTGTGACAGGCCAACAGGATGTGATTTAATGTAGCTTCACCTTTACTGTGACAGGCCAACAGGATGTGCTTTAATGTAGCTTCACCTTTACTGTGACAGGCCAACAGGATGTGCTTTAATGTAGCTCCACCTTTACTGTGACAGGCCAACAGGATGTGCTTTAATGTAGCTTCACCTTTACTGTGACAGGCCAACAGGATGTGCTTTAATGTAGCTTCACCTTTACTGTAACAGGCCAACAGTTAAAAGTGGCTCAAATCAGATTTTATTTTTTATTTTTTACTGAGATCTTTTTTCTTTCTTTCAGAACAGTGTGAACAGTGTGTGTGTGCGTGTGTGTATGTGTGTGTGTGTGTGTGTGTGTGTGTGTGTGTGTGTGTGTGTGTGTGTGTGCGCATGCGTGTGCGTGTGTGTGAGAGTGCGTGTGCATGCGCTTGTGCATGAGTGTGTGTGTCCTCAGGTTATCCCATTACCTGTTTCCTGCACAGAGGAGAGCTTTGTGATCCAGAGCCAGCCTGTAGAAACTAGAGGATGCTAATAAGGAGGAAGACGAGGAGGAAGAGAGAGAGGCAGGAGAGGAGGAGACAGAAGTGGAAGAGGTGAAGGACAAGGAGGAAGAGAGGGAGGCGGATGAGGAAGAGGGGACGGGACAAGAACGAGGGAGGAAGGAGGAGACACAGGCCATCATTACACCTGACAGTGAGCCAAACCATACAATCCCACTTTACTATCCACAAATCTTTGCATTTTAATCTTGCATGAGAGCTTTCATCCCTCCCTCCACATATTCTATAAATACTGTTGTAAGGATCAATGCTGCTCATCATTAGTTAACATCCAAGGTAATAGAACAGAAGCCATTTATTTTAATCCTGAGGAAAAAAAAGAAATTGCATTCATTGTGAAAGTGTACTTACCGTACATGAAAGCCTGGGGCCGGTTGCGCAAAGCACCTTAAGTTAAGATTTTTTTTTACAGTTCGAGTTAAGGTGTCCATAAAATAGAATCGGATTCACAAAACACCCTTAAATCTTGTGCTTACATTTCCTTAAAATGTTTAACCTTAAGGAGAAGATTTATGGGTGTTTTGTGCAACCGATTTTATTTTATGGACACCTTAACTCGGACCATCGTTGACCACTCAAGTTTCTTTTTAGTACCTGCATCTCCTCAAACCTGGTCTGCCTCGTTGACCACTCAAGTTTCTTTTTAGTACCTGCATCTCCTCAAACCTGGTCTGCCTCGTTGACCACTCAAGTTTCTTTTTAGTACCTGCATCTCCTCAAACCTGGTCTGCCTCGTTGACCACTCAAGTTTCGTTTTAGTACCTGCATCTCCTCAAACCTGTTCTGCATCGTTGACCACTCAAGTTTCTTTTTAGTACCTGCATCTCCTCAAACCTGTTCTGCATCGTTGACCACTCAAGTTTCTTTTTAGTACCTGCATCTCCTCAAACCTGGTCTGCATCGTTGACCACTCAAGTTTCTTTTTAGTACCTGCATCTCCTCAAACCTGTTCTGCATCGTTGACCACTCAAGTTTCTTTTTAGTACCTGCATCTCCTCAAACCTGTTCTGCATCGTTGACCACTCAAGTTTCTTTTTAGTACCTGCATCTCCTCAAACCTGGTCTGCCTCGTTGACCACTCAAGTTTCTTTTTAGTACCTGCATCTCCTCAAACCTGGTCTGCCTCGTTGACCACTCAAGTTTCTTTTTAGTACCTGCATCTCCTCAAACCTGGTCTGCATCGTTGACCACTCAAGTTTCTTTTTAGTACCTACATCTCCTCAAACCTGGTCTGCATCGTTGACCACTCAAGTTTCTTTTTAGTACCTGCATCTCCTCAAACCTGTTCTGCATCGTTGACCACTCAAGTTTCTTTTTAGTACCTGCATCTCCTCAAACCTGGTCTGCCTCGTTGACCACTCAAGTTTCTTTTTAGTACCTGCATCTCCTCAAAC
>NC_139644.1:34416995-34421995 GCF_964638095.1 Poromitra crassiceps | reverse complement strand
GAGAGGGGGGTGCACATGGAGAGCAGGGAGAGAGAGGGGGGTGCACATGTAGAGCAGGGAGAGAGAGGGGGGTGCACATGTAGAGCAGGGAGAGAGAGGGGGGTGCACATGTAGAGCAGGGAGAGAGAGGGGGGTGCACATGGAGAGCAGGGAGAGAGAGGGGGGTGCACATGCAGAGCAGGGAGAGAGAGGGGGGTGCACATGGAGAGCAGGGAGAGAGAGGGGGGTGCACATGCAGAGCAGGGAGAGAGAGGGGGGGTGCACATGCAGAGCAGGGAGAGAGAGGGGGGTGCACATGGAGAGCAGAGGGAGAGAGGGGGGGTGCACATGTAGAGCAGGGAGAGAGAGGGGGGAAAAAATCCTCATCTCTTTCTCTTTTCCCTAATACCTTTATTATTTATTCATTATTTATTTATTGGGCATTTTTGACAGTTTCTACATATAGTCAGGTTCACTATGTCACAAAATATACCTTTGTTCAAGTTTCGTGGGGATTTGCAAAACTATACATTTTCGGAATCGTCAGAACCTGTAGAATCCAAAAACCAATGTTGGCATTTGCACAGACCCCTGCATGGCGGCCATTTTGGCGTTTCAAAATGGTCGCCATAAAATACATAATTTGCGCTATCTTGGCTTCTATTCAACCTAAAAACTTAATTTAAAAGGCTAATCCTATGTTTTCCGGGTTGAGGAAACCACTGGTGGCATCATTAGACTTCACAGGCCCACGCGTGTTCACAGGAAATCCCACTCATGACATCATCAATGATGTCATAAATCTGACATCATCAGTGATGCTGGTCTCATTGGCCACACAGCAGCCGAGTTGCGGGCAAGGCTGCGCAGGCCTAGGAATCTTTAGGAAATTCACAATTATCTGGGACCCATTTCTAGCCTACTTAGATGAGGTTAAGAGCGACAAGTAACTTGCTCAGCTGACTTCTCATGGACCCCTTGCACGGGATTCCACGCACATTTCTTACAAGCACATAGGCACTTGACGCAGCTGGTAGCGTTGTAACATTAATGTTGATACATGTATGTTTTGTTTGTTTTTGTTTTTTCTCTGAGCCTGTTTTTGTTTTCTATGTTCTGAAAATTACAAAATAAAATATGGAAGAAAAAAAGGCCTTTGAGACGCATGCTTGTGATGAAACGCTATAGAAGTAAACAAACATGAACTTTCATGAGCAGGAGAACGTTAACGGAATTTAGTTGGAGAGAAATGAGCAATGGTTGATGAGAAAGAGAATTTACAAGACAAGACGTAAAGTTCAAGACACAGCCTCATCTTATTCAATCTAATATTACAGGGGAGGATTGGAGTATTGGGAGGGAGATCTGAATCAGAGTTCATAACTTACACCTGAACTCACTGTGTTGACAACACCAGGCAGGCCTCGCCCATTTTCGCACATAATTCCGCCCTCTCCCCTACATATTTCTTTGTAATTACTAATATATTTCATCAAATGATATGAAATTCCAACTATAAAGCATCTGTACCGTTAACCAAGTGTAGCAAAACGTTGGCAGTCCCGTAGGAGAGAGTTATTTCCATAGACGCCATGCTCTAGTTAAAGCTGCCATTACGGGCTGGGAGGGTTACCTGGGACACAATAGGTAGTAGGTTTGCGTGTTGCGTCATCTGTTATCATTACTTACTCAATTATACCACCTCTATCTTTTCAAAATGTAAATATAACTAATACCAAAACTAAACTAAAAAATCACAAATGCCCAATAATTGTGGGTTTTCACACTGCCTGTCCAGTAGCAAAAGTGTGTACAGTATTGGACTTGACTATATTTATATTTATATCCATGTCACAGACTTCACACTGGGTAAATGCTCAAGAATCTTATCCTTCAGCCATTGTTTTGTCAGTGTTGGTGTGTGCTTCTCTGCCTCCTTGCTACCCCCAAGCATGGAGATGTATGTTGTTTCCACGATGTCCATCGGGAGATATGCTTTGGTTTGAGTTTGTATGTCAATGAGATTGATCAACTCGATCAAGCATGGCATCTGCATGGGCAGGTCTGCCCTTGTGGATTTGGCTTTGTCACTGGTACATGTATGATCTCTGATGACATGGAACACATGTTCTCTCCAACATGACTTGTGATATCTGATATCTATTGCATGGGCATCACTTGGCGATATTGCATTGCTTAATCTTGTCATCAACACTGGATCTTGGGAAATTTCTACTGCTTGCCTGAGTACCTCCCCCGAGTTCCCAGTTCTGATTGTGTAGAGAGCTTGACCGTTATCCAATTGACAGAAGAAGCACTGGTCTTTTGACAAAGGTTTTGTCGCAGATCTTGTGAATGGCATTGATGTCCCTGGTTTATCTGCTTCCATTTCTGAGCATGATCTTTTACAGCCACGTTTTTTTACGGCATACTGTCCTGTGGACATTGAATGTTCAAAGCGATCACTGGCTCGCTGCAACTCTGTCTGGTTTGTGGCAGAAGAATAACAGCTTCGATGCCATGTTGTTTCCTTGTTGAGAAGCATTTCTTTGGTACATCCTTGGAGATGTCTTTGAATTGAAACAAATTGTCCATCATTTCTGACAGCTCGATCCGTCACCATATCAAGTACTTTCTGATAGGATTCGATCCTGGGATTCAGAACAACTGCCCCTTTACTAGTGTTAGACTCTTGGCAGAAGATGCATAGTTTCCAGTTGACAGGCTCCTTAGAGTCATTGTCATCAGGTTTTTCATCCATCATGAGTTATGCCCTGAAAGTATAACGATATCCATTAGCGTTGCAAATTGCCCAATAAAAGCATTTTAAGTAAATCTTTGTAGAAATAGCTAGCTACTGTAGCTAAATTCATGAGGGACACATAAAAAAGGAACTCAGATTAACCTACTTCCCATGAGAAAATATATAACAATTACAAACTATCCTATCAGTTGTTTTAATTTTTATAACCTTATTATAGCATTATAAAATTATTCACCTCAGTAGACTCCTTAGAGTTGTTGTCATCAGGACTTTCATCCACAATGAGTTATCTCCTGAGTACAGAACAAACAAATCTCTTATAATTAATTTCACACAAGCTAAATTTCATTACTACTTTTGTACAGTAGGTTAGTCTACACATCAATACAGCCAGTGCAAGTGAATGCCTCCCCATCTTCAAATTAATTATGCTAACTAGCTTCTTTTTTTATGCCAACTAGCTTGCCAGTGATTAGCATAACAATGAACATTAATATTGCAAAGAGCTCAATATAAGCAGTACATCTGAAATATCTAGTTAGCTAGTTAACTTTATGAGGAACACATAAAAAGGGAACTCACATTTGCTTACTTCCCATAACAGAATATAAAACAATTACAAACTATCCTATCAGTTGTTTTTATTTTCATAACCTTAAGATTATTATATATATATATTATATATAAAATTATTCACCTCAGTATACTGCTGTGTCATTGTGGAAGCAGCAGGAACGTCCACAACAGGTTTCCCGCTCTTTGGCGTTTTCCCGCTCTCTGCCGATGGAACTACGCAAAAGTCTTAAAGGGGCAGTGCAACTATGTGCCCCATTATGTTTTTGTTTTTTTATTCAAAAAGTGAATCAAGTGTTTGGATAAGAAGTCTAATGATGCCACCAGTGGTTTTCCTGACCCAGAAAACATAGGATTAGCCTTTTAAATTAAGTTTCTAGGTTGAATAGAAGCCAAGATAGAGCAAATTATGTATTTTATGGCGACCATTTTGAAATGCCAAAATGACAACTATGTGCCCCATTATGTTTTTGTTTTTTTATCCACCCCCCCCCCCCCCATGTGCCCCATATGGTGAATGCTGTCCAATATAGACCACTACATAATTTTACTTACCAGCGGTTCACTGCAAGGTGGTTGAATATGATGTGCCGTGCACCCGAAAGTGATAAAAGGTCCTAAAAGTGAATCAAGGGTTAGGATTCGAAGTCTAATGATGCCACCAGTGGTTTTCTCGACCCAGAAAACATAGGATTAGCTTTTTAAATTAAGTTTCTAGGTTGAATAGAAGCCAAGATAGAGCAAATTATGTATTTTATGGCGACCATTTTGAAACGCCAAAATGGCGGCCATGCAGGTGTCTGTGCAAATGCCAACATTGGTTTTCAGATTCTACAGGTTCTGACGATTCCGAAAATGTATAGTTTTGCAAATCCCCACGAAACTTGAACAAAAAGACATAGTGAACCTGACTAATACAGGAGAGCAGGGAGAGAGAGGGGGGTGCACATGCAGAGCAGGGAGAGAGAGGGGGGTGCACATGTAGAGCAGGGAGAGAGAGGGGGTGCACATGGAGAGCAGGGAGAGAGAGGGGGGTGCACATGCAGAGCAGGGAGAGAGAGGGGGGTGCACATGCAGAGCAGGGAGAGAGAGGGGGGTGCACATGCAGAGCAGAGAGAGAGAGAGAGGGGGGTGCACATGCAGAGCAGGGAGAGAGAGGGGGGTGCACATGTAGAGCAGGGAGAGAGAGGGGGGTGCACATGCAGAGCAGAGAGAGAGAGGGGGGTGCACATGGAGAGCAGGGAGAGAGAGGGGGGGTGCACATGTAGAGCAGGGAGTGAGAGGGGGTGCACATGTAGAGCAGGGAGAGAGAGGGGGGTGTTTCTACATACAGGAGAGCAGGGAGAGAGAGGGGGGTGTTTCTACATACAGGAGAGCAGGGAGAGAGAGTGGGGTGTTTCTACATACAGGAGAACAGAAAGAGAGAGGGGGGTGCACATGTAGAGCAGGGAGAGAGAGGGGGGTGCACATGTAGAGCAGGGAGAGAGGGGGGTGCACATGCAGAGCAGGGAGAGAGAGGGGGGTGCACATGCAGAGCAGGGAGAGAGAGGGGGGTGCACATGCAGCAAAGGGCCATGGGCTGGATTCAAACCCGGGCCAGCCAGCTGCAGGAAAGACTAAGCCAGTGGTCCCCAAGGTCGCCACCCCAAGAGAGGTCGCATGGAATTCCATGCCCCCCCCCCTT
>NC_139644.1:34309495-34411995 GCF_964638095.1 Poromitra crassiceps | reverse complement strand
TTAGCTTCTTCAGCACTTTGAGAGCCCCGGTCTCGCTACTTTTTTACTGTTCCACTCAGCGTAAAGGACAAATTTCTTATGCCCTGTTACTGTATCCCTATCATGTGACGGGTGGAACATTCGATTAAAATTATGTCAACCTTGCAGAAATATGAGTGTGTTTTACTGCCTGGTAATATATTCTCATCTGCGAGCCAGCAGACAGTTAATTCAAATCTAATTAAACTGCCCACCGTATTGAACATGTTTTACAAGAGAGCCCTTCTCCGCGCCGGTGTCGCTGAATTTGTACATCATGTTCTATACCTAAATTAACCACTCAACCAAGTAGCCAATGTTTATGCCAGAAGTAAACAGTGGTGCATAAATAATTCTATATAGCAGCTGTGTGCAGTTGCTTATATTTTTGGTGTTGTTTGTGCAAAGGCTTGCCAAATGCAACTTAGACCGAGAAGGACTTGTTACAACTGATGATGTAACAAAATGTGGCCAAATGTAACAACATTTCCTTATAAAAAACACCTGTTAATGTGATAAGTTGCCTCTTACTAATATAATCAGGTGGCCGGCGGTTCCGCGCAGCACACAATTGCTCAACTGCCAGCTAGAACTAGAAAGGAACACGCGAAGCATATAATAACAAGGAGTGCAATAAGGGGTGTCACATTTTAACCGTTGTTGTACTAATAATGTCGACTAATGACGTAAAGAAAACTCATAAGAATGAGAAGAATGTAACAATGAATGTACTATGTAATATGTAATATTACATAGTACAGCTCCCAATATTTATTTACTACAAAATGATTAAAAAAACAACATTTCAACTCCAACACAGGCTCTTCATCAGGCTCAGAGTGGAGAAGCCTCTGAGGGGAGGTGATCATGTGGAGAAGCCTCTGAGGGGAGGTGATCATGTGGACAAGCCTCTGAGGGGAGGTGATCATGTGGACAAGCCTCTGAGGGGAGGTGATCTTGAAAAGAGTCTCTCCTCCAACGTGACACTTCTTGGATTCATCTCCTTAATACCATGTCCCTAATGGTCTCAATGAGGGATTTGATATTAAAGCTTATTTATTTTATCATTCTCTCTTTTCCAGCACCCTCCTGTAATAGCATTTTGTTTGCACTATGAGGTTTTAACGCTGAATGATATGTCATGGTAAAGCTGTGTTCACACCGAGATATTTATTTTTCGCTCTGTCGCTTGATTCAACCCTTTGGAATCGCTCTGTCGCTCTGTTTAAATCGCTCATCAACAGGCACACGAATTGACGGGCTATAACGTTACGCAATGTCATGATGTTTGTCCACTACGAGCCACCATAGATGTTTACAAGCTAAGCCTATCAGCGTGCTCCTAATGCGAGCTCCATACCGGTAGTACAGACTTCATTTCATGTCAGCTGTCAGCCTGTCAATGCGGTTTGTTGCCACACAATAAACCAGCGGTTTGTTCCAAGCCAGTGTGATCCTTGACTCGCTCTCACACGGCAGCCAATCAGTGTTGAACAGCGAGCGACTGATGCCAGTGTATTTTCGCTCGAGTTGGGATATTACATCTCGAGCGACAAGCGTATTTTCTCCCTATCGCTCTGTCTCTGTCGCTCGGACGCCCAGCGATTTTTCTCCCGGGCGAATATACGCTCAATCGCTCGTTTGCATTGACTTCGTATGTAAACTCGATGCCAGCGAAAAACTTTAATAGGTCGGTGTGAACGCAGCTTAACACTTTGCTGTTTAGTGGTACGCCGTTTTTGCTATTTGTTACTAAGTTTTTGCCAGACAGGCCTTTGTTTCTTCCCTACATTCGGAAGTATTTCAGTTATGACATCTTCAAATGACCTCCGTCTGTAAATGCAACTTACATGACAAAAATATAACCCTGGCCATAACCTAAATCTCACTCTGACTAAACACGTATTTATTTTTCCTGCATGATACCCAGAGCAATGTTGTCACAAGTTATCTTCTTGTAATCTTACCATACTTGAGAGAGAACCTAACACACAGACCGAGTCTCACCTTTCCAGTATCTCGGTGAGGAGCAGCAGCCCTTGTTTCTGCACCTCCAGGTTGGTCAGCCTCAGAGCCTCCTTCAGACTGCGTACCAGGGACTCAATAACTAACACACACACACACACACACACACACACACACACACACACACACACACACACACATCTCCTTACCTAAATGAAACACTTGATCAACTGTGCAGACGAGCAAGCCGGCGGACCCAGACACACACAATTTGGGGCTTCAGTGAAAGTTCTTGTAAACATCTAATCTTGCTCAGTGACACTGTTATGAGAGGCCTTTGATGGATGGATACAACCAGATGGGCTGCAACGTGTTCCTTCTTAAAAGTGAGTGGCATCAAATCAATGTACACGCGCGCGCGCGCACGCACACACACACACACACACACACACACACACACACACACACACACACACGTACCTTTGTAGTAGCCTTTATCTTTCTAATTTACCAGTACACTGGAGCCGATGTAACTATCTCTTGTGATATTAAACTAGAACAAGAACTACCTACTAAAACAAGAGCTGGTTACATTGTATCCTGTGTGTACTAGTAAATTAGATTTGTGTGTTTTCCTATCAAATGCTTTGGTGTGGAGCAACAGTGCCGGTGTAGAGAAAGCTGATACAAAAAACATGGGACCTCAACAACAGTGTACGGTTTACTGTAATGACACACATGCGCAGTTTGCGCACAGTACACACACACACACACACACACACACACACACACACACACACACACACACAAGGATGATGCAGTTGTGACACAAGAAAGTGTGGTGCTGTGCCTGTGCTGCCTCACCGTAGACAGAGTGACACTGGGAGAAGAAGAGCGGCTCCTCTGTCAGTGTCAGCAGACAGCTGTAGACAGACCACAGCAGCACCTCACTAGTACTACTAGCCAGACGCTCAAACAGAAACTCTATGAGGGGAAGAGACAGAGAGAGGAGGGGGGAAACAGAAATATAATGAGAGACGGAGACGAGAGAAAGAATTTTTTTTTAGTGAGAGGCAGAAGTAAAAGTAGGAGAGAAAAAGAATGAGAGATGTAGATAGTTAAAGGAGGACTTACCCCCTAGATATGTATTAGAACAGTGATTTGAAAATACCTATGGAAAAAAACAAGAAATGACATATGCTCTTGTCTATACTAGGCTCTTTGACTGTGTTCAAGTCCAGATTTTTTTTCGGAAATCGACGCCATTACAGTTTGCCTAATGCCTCAAAAATAATTTATTTGAGAGGGGCAATATCTTTATAAATATCAACAATTAGCCAACGCTGGTGGCCTGTTTGGAAACAGCTTTGCTCAAAATGGTTTTAAGTTATATCAATTTGGTAATTCAGTGGCGAACTAGAAATTTAATTATTTTTCTGCATGTATCTCTATGGAAACTACGTTACGAGAGCAAAGTGACGTGGGCTCGTTACAGCAGCACACCGCACAATACGACAAACCCCCCGTTCTGGGGTAACACAATGCGAGATTTCTCTACGTCATTCCCTCGTCCAAGTTGCCATATAGTCCCTTTTTCATTTTAGTTTGGGGGCTTTTCGTGATTCTTGTTAAAAGTTGTGCAAAAGTTTCCTCTCAGCGCAGTGCAGGCTGCCTGCGCCTCCTCCCTCCTGCCAGACCCCGGCTGGCGAAACAGCCTGCTGCATGCATGGGGCGTTCTGTAACCTCACGGAGCAACAAACAAACACAGACAGAAATAGCTGTTGTGCGATTTTTCTGCTCAATACAGTATGAGATTGGGTACAGGATTGAGGGAATCCCGCATCTGTTTGCGAAGGTGCGACTGGACAGGACGCTTTTCACAGACGGGCACAGGGCTACTCAGGGCACAGCTGCAGATTTCTCCTCCTCCTCCTCCGCGCATTCAGTCTGTCCAAAATCAATACCGATATAATCTCAGTAGGAGGGATGCAGGGAAATATATGATAGCCGATGTGTTTAGAGAAGCTTTGTCACGTTGTCACGTCGTAGTATAGCGTTATATTTTACATGTGCGCTAAACTGCGACCATATTTGTTTGCGGAAATATCAGACTGCTCTCTCTCTGCTCTCAGAGCACAGAGAGCTCTGCTCTGCTGCGCGCGCCCGCGGAGCTTGGAGCTAGTGCATGAGGTTTACAGTACGACTCTCTCCCGCCTGCCTGGCTGGAGACAGCTGCTTCCAACTCGGACTGATAATATATACATCATCATTCGAGCTTATCCAGGTAAGATATTAATAAAGTAGTGACACATTCAGCGGGAAACTAACTATAATTAAGACATGTGCCAACTTTGACGACGTTTGTTTCAGTATTTTAAGAGCAAACTTCAATAGGAATAGGCTTGGAGTTCTGAGGAGCCGAAAGGGTACAGGGGGGGTAGGGGAGTAATTATCTTGAAATCCCATAGTCTTTGGGAACACTGTGACGTCAGTGTGTTCCTAATCTCCCATTCATTTGAGAAAAAAAAAAAAAGCAGTGTTCGACCTTTAGAGGGCGCTTATGCCAGTTATGCTGCTGAAAAATGATACAAATGGTAAAATGGCAACAGTTTGGTGTCAAATGTGGAAATTCTGACCAGAATTCTTCACACATCACCCCCAAAGTCATATATATTGGTTAAAAGCTGAAAAAAAGTGTTTTGGAGGTAAGTTCTCCTTTAAGATACCACGGTATACCTTAAAACGCTATATTGTTACATCCCTAAGCTCCCGTTCACACAGGACGCCGAAGCAACGCTCAACCGGCGAGGCCGTTCACAGCACCCGCACGCGTGCCACGCTGAAGCCACGCTGAAGCCACGCTGAAGCCACGCTCGCGCCTTGCTCAAGCGATCGTTCAGGATTCACACCTGTTCCAAGCGTGACGCGTGCTGAAGCCGAGCATTGATCTGTCAAGCCAGGCATGAAGTCAATGGGAGTTGTGGGCGGGTTCAAGGCGCCGAGTAGGCGCTGAGAGGAAAAGAGAAGGCTTCTTGTGTGAACGGCTTAGCGTGAGCCTGTCTCAAGCTTCAGTTCTGCTTACGTTAGATGTCCTGTGTGAACAAGGGCTAAGTGTGAGACAAAAAGCTTGCACCCTGCAGCCACAGTGTGTGTGTGTGTGTGTGTGTGTGTGTGTGTGTGTGTGTGTGTGTGTGTGTGCGCGCGTGTGTGGTTGTGTGTGCGTGTGGTTGTGTGCGTGTGTGTGTGTGTGTGTGTGTGTGTGTGTGGTTGTGTGTGTGTGTGTGTGTGTGTGTGTGTGTGTGTGTGTGTGTGGTTCTGTGAGTGTGTGTGTGTGTGTGTGTGTGTGTGTGTGTGTGTGTGTGTATGTGTATGTGTGTGTGTGTGTGTGTGTGTGTGTGTGTGTGTGTGTGTGTGTGTGTGTGTGTGTGTGTGTGTGTGTGTGTGTGTGTGTGTGTGTGTGTGTGTGTGTGTGTCACCAGGTACGTCAGCCAGGATGAAGGGAGCACAGTACTGGCTGGGGGAATGAATCAGGATGAATGCCATGCACTGAGCACTGGCCTGCTGCAACATCTCATCGCCACTCAGCAGCAGCTGGAAAACACATTGTATACTGAGGCTTTATTGGAATCCACCAATCAAATGAATCCAAATAACACTTGCAAGGTTTTTCCAGTGTTTAAACCTCATCAATGAGGACGCCGGCCTCGTCTGCCGACATTACTGTCTTTCAGAGGCTGTAGCAGGCTTTTAAAGCTAAAGTGAAGATACTGGTATCATTATGAAACTAGAAGACCTAAGGCATCGATTGGTACCAACCGTGTCATGATAGCTTGTCGTGAAGGGGGCTAAATAACGCTCCCCATTTAGGTTACATTTTGGTGAGGGGTCCCTTGACCTCTCACCTCAAGATATTTGAATGATGCCCACTTTATGCTAATCCCATGCATTTTTTTGGCAAGAACCATGCCGCTTTCTTTGCATACAGTATAAATGTTATTTTCGCATATATATATATATATATATATATATATATATATATATATATATATATCAATCACAATATATGTCAATATAATCATATAATAATTTAAAAAATGCATATCGTCCAGCCCTGTATAGCAACTCCAAAACCCAGAGTTGAACTAAAACACTATTAACATCATAAACTGGTGTGATGCGAGTCTCATCACTGACGCAGTGATTTCCCAGACATGAAGCACAAATATTTTCCCTGAGTAAAACCTCCATGAAGCCCCAGTCAAAGACATGTTAATCCAGGATGAGACCTGCTTGTTATGATTACGCTCAGTGTCAGAATGCGGCCCTGTGAGAGCAGGATGTTTGGACAGAGACCTTTTTCAGTATGAGTGGCAGAGGGCGGCGGTCCGGGGACTGTTGCTCTTGGTTCTGGCTGAGGATCTGGTTGTTGTTGGTGTGGAGGTTCTGGTCTGGATCGGACAGGATCTGATCGCTGGGGCAGTTCATCAGAACTGACACCGCCTCCCCGAGCCGCGCCAGCTGCTTCAGCAGTCCTAACAGATGAACAATAAGGCTGTATAGAGGGCGCGAATGGCTTTGGTCACGCTTTGGATACACCTAAACTCGTCTCCGTGTGGACATGGCCTTAGTGGAGACCTCAATTTTGGCTCTTGCCGAGGCAGTAGTTGGTGCTCATCATTATGCTTATGACAACTTCAAATGTCTTAAAGATTAAGCTGTATATTGTTGTTGTATAAAACCTGTCAAGAAACAACGCCCCCACCCACCACCCACGCCATGCACCCTCCTACTCCCCTGCTATGCCTGCACTACATCATATTTCTCTCCCAGGCAATTGGCACCGACAGTGAGGTTCATCTACTAGTACTTATATAACAACAACAAATCCATCAAACTATAATAAAAACTCGATTTCATATTTAATAACCACTCCCCACCTAACCCAGCCTTTTCCTCACCTAAGCAATTGTTGTTAATATGTTAATATAACATAACAGCCCCACATTTCATTCGTTTTTAATAACACCTTCCCCTTATCTAGCCTAGCAAATTCTAATTCTCATCCAGGCAGTTGATGGAAAGCTCACTGAGCTGAAGTGAACAAATCTGCTTTTCTTAAGATAACACCTCAATCTAATTGAGTCTATTAATACATGCCTTATTATACTTTTAACCCGTCTTTTTGGAAAAAGTACGTTTTCAAGGGCCAAATGGTCATGAAACTCTCAACCATTAAAACTTTCAATTTGAGGACGAATACTGCAGTTTTTAATGCATCTCTGGACTAAAAGCATTGTACCTAACCCAGGCAGTTAATAGCTTGCTTATATTGTAGTTATAACATATATTCTTTTTATTTACCCCCCCCTTTTTCCCCCTGTCTAGTGAAAAAAGGCTAATTAATAGATCCTAATGTCAAATTGACCTTTCCTAAGTCCCTAACTCCTGCCCCTTTTTGCTCTGTGTGTCTGTAGGGACACCCGACCAAGCCGGTGGTAACAACCTGCAGCCCTCATGTTGGTAAGACATAATTTTTTTTAATGCAACATATCTAGTCTTTAGCCAGTCTAGGCCGACAAACCCCTTACCCAGGCAGCTAACAACAGTATTCCACTTCTCACCCAGGCAGCTAACAACAGTATTCCACTTCTCACCCAGGCAGTTGGTGGTGAGCTGAGGAGAGCCAGTGTTGGCCAAGGTCTGCAGCAACAGGATACAAACTCTGTCCCGGATGGCGCTGGGCACCGACTGGGCCGCCGAGCCCCCTGCTGCCGCATACAACCTCTGCCACACATAGAAGAGCGCCGCCTTCAGCCCCTCGTCTGGGTACAGCAGAGCCGAGCACAGCTGCTCCAATAAGGGCACTGACGGGCAGATGTGGGAGACAGAGGGGATAAACAGAGTTACAGAGAATGTGTTAATATTCTGTAGGATGAGAGGAGGTGAAACATTCATGATCAATGCAGCAGCAACTATTTGACCCAGAATGCAACAAATACACATATTGAAGATAAGGGAAAGGTACATTATAGTGTCTTAATCTAGCTAAGAGACAGCTCCTAATGGCTTGGTTGAGGGGGGAAAACAAAACTACATGTTTGTGTGTTTTAACATGTGTGAATTTCATCTCGTCAGGTAGCGCCTAGTAGGGATGAAACGATAAATTATTTGAATGATAACCGTGATCAAATTCCTTACCATAACTGTACCGTTTCATTTTTTCATTACAATTAAAACCGTGTTACTGTGATTAGTTTTACAGCGCTTTGAAAAACACGGTACAGTAAATACTGTCAATCATCAACCAAAGTTGGCAATTGTTTCCCAGAGGCAGATGCGCAGCCTTGGAGAAATTATTTCAGTGAGTGTTTCAATCCTTTTTGGGTCTGAGTTTTCCAATCTAAAACTTGGTGAAATGATTTCTGTGAGTGTATTAGTAGTTTTTGAACATTTTCAGCAGATTTTAACAATGCCGTGATGATACTGATAAGCGTGATAATTTTGGTCACTATAATCGTGATATGAAATTTTCATATGAAATCATCATATCATTTCATCTCTAGCGCCTAGTGTGGGTTTGTGTGTGCGAGGACAGAGATGACACACGAGAGATGTGTGGAGAGATGAATACTCAGAGGAGAGGTAATATAGCAGCGTACTGTAGATACACAGACAGAGGAGAGGTAATATAGCAGCGTACTGTAGATACACAGACAGTGAGAAGGAAGAGGAGCGAACCACTGGGAACAAAGCAGCTGAATCTTTCCCAGCGACCTCTCTGGTGTTGACTGATGATGGGGGGGGGGTGGGGGGGGGATTGGACAAGAGTGGCGTCAGCAGAGGACGTGACTCATTAGCCAATGAACAGCCAGGAAGGGGTCTCGCGCTACTTTTGAATGCTAAAATAAAGCTGATAATGTACAATTTTATTCTAAAAATAAAAATAAAACTTTCAAAGTACAACACAAACTGTCTATTTTGCTGCAACTCGACAGTGCTGCTTAATCCAGGACCTTACTTCCTGGAAGTCTTGAGAGTAAAAAACTGGTCCATTGGAGTGAATGGAGATGTCGCGACTCTTCTATATACACGGCTCTGCTACAACCCATAGAGTCTGTGTGTGGTGGTGAAGTGGAGTGCGCTGTATGTGACAGAGTTGGTAGTTCAGTACTCTGTCACAGTTCAGTACTGTATTGGTAGGGGTATCACTTTCAGGGTACTGGTATAGGTAGTAGTGGTATCGTCATTCTTTTTAATGATAGCCAGCCGTAGAGTGTCTGCACTGAGCACAGCAGACAGGAACTAGAGAGTCTCAGGTATGCTCTCTGACAGAGCCAGCTCAATTTAGATGCAAAGAATGAGTCCAATTAAAGAGAGAGGAGAGAGGCCAAGATGGTGGTAGCGGAAGAGAGAAAGAGACAAGAACAGACGGGGGGAGAGAGAAAAACAGAGTTTGAGAGGGACCACTGGCTGTACTGCATATAAATATGCACAATGCGTCTCCACTTCCTACTATATGAAGAAATGAAGCCAAAACATCTCATTTCCGTGAGCTGCCATCTTGCTTGTTTGACCTCATTTGCAACCAGAGTGTGTAGAGTGAGTAGAGTTGGGTTGAGTCTGACTGAGGGAGGTTTGAGAGTGGCTGTCACAGCTGTCAATCAGCCCTTTTTATATCGTTAAATAACTCATCAGAAACTTAACTCAAACTTATCAGAAAGACTTGTCAGAAAAACTTGATACAGTACATCAGCGTGATAAGAACCACCTAAAATGACAGAAACCATCTTTGGGAAAAATCTATTTGACGTGTACTTTCATGGTTTAGTTTGGCTCATGTCCCGTGTCCGCTAACATGGAGGGGCGGGAATTATGACCTATACTGCAGCCAACCACCAGGGGGTGATCAAGATGTTTTGGCTTCACTTTTTGGGAGCTGTCCATATCTACGTATATACAGTTAATGAGAATGAGGGAAGCCAGAGGGTGAGAGTGACAGACAGACAAGGAAAGAGAAACACATACATACATACATACATACATATGGATATAGAGAGAGAGGGTGACAGAGAGACAGGAGAGAAAGTGAGACAGAGAGAGAGAGAGAGAATGTCACAGATAGAGACATTAAGAAAGACACCAAGATAGAGAGGCAAACAGAAAGAGGATCATAAGACAGAAAGAGACAGAGAGAGAGACTGTGTGTGTGTGTGTGTGTGTGTGTGTGTGTGTGTGTGTGTGTGTGTGTGTGTGTGTGTGTGTGTGTGTCTGTGTCTGTGTCTGTGTGTGTGTGTATAACTGCTGTTAGAATTGTAGTGATGGTAATAATAATAGATGTATTTTTTACATTGTTACATCTCTATGTAACATGAGCCTGCCCTGTTATCAGACTGAATTGTCAACACGTTATACTCCATTTCCATCTTCTAGTCTGACATCGCCTCCACTCTAACCAATTTCCATGAGGGGAATGCCCCAAGGGAATTCCATTTTCCCTAACCAATCACTAGAGACCAACGTATCGGCCTGAATCTATTCCAGTCGGGAGAACAGGCCAGGGGGAAAAACACTGACACACACAGAGAGAGAGAGAGAAGTGGGCACAGAGAGGAAGCAGAAGGAAGAGAGAGAGAGAGAGAGAGAGAGAGAGAGAGAGAGGTGGGCAGAAAGAGGAAGCAGAAGGAAGAGAGAGAGAGAGAGAGAGAGAGAGAGGTGGGCAGAGAGAGGAAGCAGAAGGAAGAGAGAGAGAGAGAGAGAGAGGGAGAGAGAGAGAGAGAGAGAGAAGTGGGCAGAAAGAGGAAGCAGAAGGAAGAGAGAGAGAGGTGGACAGAGAGAGGAAGCAAGAGAGAGAGAGAGAGAGAGAGAGAGAGAGAGAGAGAGAGAGGTGGACAGAGAGAGGAAGCATAAAGCTTAATTTATACTTATTATAAAGTGTCGCTCAGCACATGGTCGCAGACGAAAAATAAAGTGTCGCTCATGTTGCTGCATTTATGCTTCTCTCCGCGGCGCAACGGTCACGTGACGCTAGAGACAGAGGGAGGCAGAGAACTAGTGCAGTGCAGACAGGCAAGAGAGGGAATGCTGTCAGTGAACCCACGTCGGAGGCAAGATGTAACTGCAGCCGCATATAACGACACACAACCACAGAATCACCTCCTCTCTCTCTGGGAAGTTGGTCACGGTGTTCTTTGTGATTTTCACGAAGTCATACATCAAGGACATGCTGATAAAAATACCGGGGACACGCTCATTAATTTCATTTCAGCGAAAACTAAAACAAGGAAGTCGCGCGTGCCCGTCTATATAGCCAATCAGACTTGCGCGACATTATGTGACGTAGTCAGCGACACTAGACATTTCACTAGGTAGCAGACGCTGCTCGCAGACACTTGAAAGTGTCGACTCAAGTCCTCATTTCTGTCGGCGACCGTTTCAAAAGTGTCGGCAGACGAAGCATAAATTGGGCTTAAGGAAGAGAGAGAGAGAGAGAGAAGTGGGCAGAAAGAGGAAGCAGAAGGAAGAGAGAGAGAGAGAGGTGGGCAGAGAGAGGAAGCAGAAGGAAGAGAGAGAGAGAGAGAGAGAGAGAGAGAGAGAGAGAGAGAGAGAGAGAGGAAGCAGACGGAAGAGAGTGAATGCAGCGACTAAGAGAACAGAGGGATAAACAGTGTAGTGTGGGGCAGTGGTGGAGGTGAACAGAGGGATAAACAGTGTAGTGTGGGGCAGTGGTGGAGGTGAACAGAGGGATAAACAGTGTAGTGTGGGGCAGTGGTGGAGAAGAACAGAGAGATAAACAGTGTAGTGTGGAGCAGTGCTGGAGGAGAACAGAGGGATAAACAGTGTAGTGTGGGGCAGTGCTGGAGGTGAACAGAGGGATAAACAGTGTAGTGTGGGGCAGTGGTGGAGGAGAACAGAGGGATAAACAGTGTAGTGTGGGGCAGTGGTGGAGGTGAACAGAGGGATAAACAGTGTAGTGTGGGGCAGTGCTGGAGGTGAACAGAGGGATAAACAGTGTAGTGTGGGGCAGTGGTGGAGGAGAACAGAGGGATAAACAGTGTAGTGTGGGGCAGTGCTGGAGGAGAACAGAGGGGTAAACAGTGTAGTGTGGGGCAGTGCTGGAGGAGAACAGAGGGGTAAACAGTGTAGTGTGGGGCAGTGCTGGAGGAGAACATAGGGATAAACAGTGTAGTGTGGGGCAGTGCTGGAGGAGAACAGAGGGATAAACAGTGTAGTGTGGGGCAGTGCTGGAGGAGAACAGAGGGGTAAACAGTGTAGTGTGGGGCAGTGCTGGAGGTGAACAGAGGGATAAACAGTGTAGTGTGGGGCAGTGCTGGAGGTGAACAGAGGGATAAACAGTGTAGTGTGGGGCAGTGCTGGAGGTGAACAGAGGGATAAACAGTGTAGTGTGGGGCAGTGCTGGAGGTGAACAGAGGGATAAACAGTGTAGTGTGGGGCAGTGCTGGAGGTGAACAGAGGGATAAACAGTGTAGTGTGGGGCAGTGCTGGAGGAGAACAGAGGGATAAACAGTGTAGTGTGGGGCAGTGCTGGAGGAGAACAGAGGGATAAACAGTGTAGTGTGGGGCAGTGCTGGAGGTGAACAGAGGGATAAACAGTGTAGTGTGGGGCAGTGCTGGAGGAGAACAGAGGGATAAACAGTGTAGTGTGGGGCAGTGGTGGAGGAGAACAGAGGGATAAACAGTGTAGTGTGGGGCAGTGCTGGAGGAGAACAGAGGGATAAACAGTGTAGTGTGGGGCAGTGCTGGAGGAGAACAGAGGGATAAACAGTGTAGTGTGGGGCAGTGGTGGAGGAGAACAGAGGGATAAACAGTGTAGTGTGGGGCAGTGCTGGAGGAGAACAGAGGGATAAACAGTGTAGTGTGGGGCAGTGCTGGAGGAGAACAGAGGGATAAACAGTGTAGTGTGGGGCAGTGGTGGAGGAGAACAGAGGGATAAACAGTGTAGTGTGGGGCAGTGCTGGAGGAGAACAGAGGGATAAACAGTGTAGTGTGGGGCAGTGCTGGAGGAGAACAGAGGGATAAACAGTGTAGTGTGGGGCAGTGGTGGAGGAGAACAGAGGGATAAACAGTGTAGTGTGGGGCAGTGGTGGAGGAGAACAGAGGGATAAACAGTGTAGTGTGGGGCAGTGCTGGAGGTGAACAGAGGGATAAACAGTGTAGTGTGGGGCAGTGGTGGAGGAGAACAGAGGGATAAACAGTGTAGTGTGGGGCAGTGGTGGAGGTGAACAGAGGGGTAAACAGTGTAGTGTGGGGCAGTGCTGGAGGTGAACAGAGGGGTAAACAGTGTAGTGTGGGGCAGTGGTGGAGGAGAACAGAGGGATAAACAGTGTAGTGTGGGGCAGTGGTGGAGGAGAACAGAGGGATAAACAGTGTAGTGTGGGGCAGTGCTGGAGGAGAACAGAGGGATAAACAGTGTAGTGTGGGGCTAGCCTAGGTAAACCCAGCCACCACGTGACCTGCTCTCTCAGTTCCCAGTCATTGAGAACAGGTCTGAGAGCAGGTCACGTGGGGGATGGGTTTACCCAGGCTAGTGTGGGGCAGTGCTGGAGGAGAACAGAGGGGTAAACAGTGTAGTGTGGGGCAGTGCTGGAGGAGAACAGAGGGATAAACAGTGTAGTGTGGGGCAGTGCTGGAGGAGAGAGGCATGGTGGAGAAGCAGAGCCAGGCCCAAGCCCAGCTGCTCTGTGAGGCAGATCAAAGCCAAAGCCAGGCAGGAGAGGCTCCACACATGTTTGATTCAAGCAAAGGATATGATGATGATGAGAGCCAGGCACACTGAGAGGGAGGGGGAGAAGACCTGCACACGCACAGAGTGGAGCTGCAACGATGGATCAATGAATCGAGTATTCAATCGACAGAAAATTAATCGCCACTTATTTTTATCATCGATAATCGTTTAAGACAAATTTGTAAGAAAGAAATACAATTCAAATGTAAATGTGAATATCTTCTGCTTCTTTAGTCTTCTATGACAGCAAACTGATTATCTTTGCGGACTGTTGGTCAGGACAAAAGAATACATTTGAGGACATGGTCTTGGGCTTCGGGCTACCTGCTTGATCCCAGCACAGAGTCTGGATGCTATGTGGTTATCTGTTCTTTTTACCTGGCCATGTTTTCTCCTCTGGAGTCAACCGCTTCTACTGTTTTCAGCAATCTGCATCAATGATAATAACACTGTAGCATCAATGTGTACAGGCCTAATCACACAGATGTGTACACTATACTGGAGATCATTTTAAAAGCATTTCTTATCCGATTACTTGATTAATCGTTGGAATAATCAGAGAATAATTTGATTACTAAAATAATCGATAGCTGCAGCCCGTACTGAAACAAACCAAAAAAGAGTAAAAAAACAACAACATTCTTTTTGTGACCGAGAAAACCCAAATATTCATTTCTGTTTGCCTTGTTTACTGCTTGGCTGTCCTGCTGTCTTGCTGTGAATTCTGGACCAGCCCTCTCTGCTTCTCCTGTGATCTGTTTTCCACAGCACCCTCACGCCTCCTCCTCCTCCTCCTCCTCCCAAACATCATCCTCTGTTCTGCCTCACTCTCAGGCTCTTTCTTACACCTCCCTCTCCCTATCTCTCTGTCCTTCCCTTCCCCTATCTTTCCCTCTTATCTCTCCTTCCCTGCCCTCATTAGTGCTGCTCCCTCATCCCTCCCTGCTTCCTCATTTTGTCTGTATCTGCTCTCCTCATTTGGGACCAGAGGGACTAGGACACCAGCAACACAGAGATGACGAGAGAACGAGAGAGCGAGAGAGAGAGAGAGAGAGAGAGTGAGAGAGAGAGAGAGAGAGAGAGAGGTTAGGTTGGCCGTTAAAAGAAAATTGATATATCGATATAGAATCGATATTCATTTGAAGGAACTGATATCAGTTCATGAATCCCTATATCGATCTTTTAAAGGTCCCAATTCGTGCAGCTGTAACCTCTTAAAAACGTGTGTCTCTGGTCCATAAAACATGATTCTGGATTAATCTGTCGAAAATATAGCAAACCCGTTTGTTGTGACGGAGTTCTCACTCCCTCTTCTGGTCGCTTTCCAAGAATGGCCTGTTTCTATAATATATTCAGAACTAACAGTTCCCATTGGCCGCTGAGGGAGAGCCCGCCCCAGGCTCCCAGCGGCCAATCAGATTAGCGTCTGTGGACCAGCACGCTAGGTTGCGAGTTATCGTTAACTAAACGGTACTACGCTAAAGAGGACATCTCAAAATGCCTAGACTTACCGAATGCACCTCTGCAGTTGCTGGATCACGTACAGTTGGCGTCGCTCCAGCTAGAAGTGTTAATTTTGTGGCTATAGACTAAATGGTGCAGGTAGCTTGTGTGAGAGAGACCCGCGCAGTATGCAGAAGGAAGCTAGTGACGTCCCGATTCCCCCAGATTCCCCTCTGGGCAAACGAAGCGTTTGGGGGTGTGGCTTGGAGGAGACTGCAGAGGGACGCTGGATAGGGACAAATCCAACTGTGGCAGTTCTGAGCGTGTGACCACTCATTACAGGGAGGGCTGACAGCAGTATATATGCATTTACAAGTAAAAACAGCTTTTGCACGGAATGGGACCTTTAATATAATGGCTTTTCCCTTGGCTGCTTGAAGCTTTAACCCCGTTAGACTCGCGTGGTTTGGTTTTTAATGCAACGAGATCTCATGTAAACGTTCATTATGTTTAATAATGCACCAGGTTAGAGGGTTCTTGTACAATTTACGGCATTAGTTCTTTGATAATCTCTTTCATATCCAAGCAAAATTGGTATTGTAACTGAAACATCGATATCGAATTGTATGGAATCGGAAATCGAATAGAAACCTTGTGTATCGGGTGAGAAAAACAGCAGGGCTAATCAGACAGATAGGCACTCAGGCAGAGAGACTAGCAGTCAGTTAAAAGGCGAGAGAGAGAGAGAGAGGGGGGGGGAGGGAGGGGGAGAGAGGGCGAGGGAGAGAGAGAGAAGGAGAGAGAGAGGAATTAGAGCAGAATTAGAAATCTGAGAGCAGAATTAGGACGATACCCACTAGTTATCAAAATTCAAAAGAGAGCATTTAAATTTTACTATCATCTAAAAGAAAGTGACCCTGACACGCTCCATAACAAAGCCCTCACCCACAGAGAGACTGTGGAGAGATGCCCCCTTAGTCAGCTGGTTCAGGGACTCTGCCCACAAACACAAGCAGAGCCACCAGACAGAAACCCCATTAGACTAAACCAAATTATAAGGAAACAAAAAGACAACTATCTGACACATTGGAAAGAATCAACACAAAAACAGAGCAAATTAGAATGCTATTTGGCCCTAAACAGAGAGTATACAGTGGCAGAATACCTGAGCACTGTAACTGACCCAAAACTGAGGAAATCCTTGACTATGTACAGACTCAGTGAGCACAACCTGGCCATCGAGAGAGGCCGCCACAGGCAGACCTGGCTCCCAAGAGAGGACAGACTGTGCACCCACTGCACACAAAAGGAGGTGGAAACAGAGCTGCACTTCCTAACCACCTGCCAACTATATGAAGACATCAGAGACACATACTTCGCTCAGATTACAAACATCCAAAAAGACTTTGAAACCATGACGGACAACAAAAAACTTCCATATCTGCTGGGGGAAGTACCACAATGTGCAAACACAGCAGCACGATTTGTGAACTGTTGTGACAAGAAAAGGATGGAAGATAATGGAACATAACCACCCTCAACCCAGAGCAGGATAGGCCCCGGGTCTGCCCCCTGCTCCTGCTGTATAACTTTAAATACCTCTAATAAGAACAAAATCAGTGTTGACACAAATTCCAAGTTTATTTGTATTTGTATATATAATTTTGAACTACAGTGTCTACTTTGTATTTTCTTTCATCTATACCCTTACTTGCATATATTTTGTTCAACAACCATCAAGCACAATTTTCTCTTTGCACCTTTTAAGTTAATGTTTATACTCTTATGTACAGCTGTTTACACACTTGAGAGATCTTTTATTGTATGCCCATGCTTAAGTTAACTACGCTTATGCATATTATCTGATTGCAATGAGAGAGCCGTGTGCTCGCACTACTCTTAAGAGCATGTGTATTACAGTCTATGGGGTGACTCTTTGGAACAGACTGGATGACAAGATCAAAGAAAGCTCTAGTATCTCTATTTTCAAATCTAATTTAAAAAAATATTTAATCAAGAAATACATTGAATCTTGAGTTACTAGGATTCTTACTGTTTTTTGGCAATGTCCTTTTTTCTTCCTGGTAGAGAATTACTGTGTTATTGGTGGGTGTATGTACCTGGTCTGATGTGTATTCTGTACATTAATATACATATATGTATGATATACATATATGTATAAAAATTATTGTATGTGTAATGAGGTTATTATGCATATAATGTATAATATATGGTGTACATGATGTAAATTATATTGTAATATACATTATGTAAAGAATTATTCTATACATTGGATGGATTCTTGGATGCATTGGTTCAACACAGGTTGATATCAAAACATTGGGTTTTTGGGGTAATGTTGGATTGTATTATTGGGAATGGGTATTGATAGGGATTTGTAGGTGGATTTATGATGTATGTGTATGGGTAAGTTTGTGTACGTTTGTGTATATACATGCATATATATGTATGTATGTGTATGCATGAGCATGTGGGGAGGAGCGTGAGAGGTGGGATATGCATATAATATAGGGATGTATGATTTTGTTTATGAATGATTGGGGGGCAGGACTCGATAAGCCTAGGCCTCTTCTTCTTCCTGCCCCTTTTCAAACAGTTCACCTTTTTTATGTTTGCGTTTACGTATTTTCCTTTTGATGAAGTCTATTAGACTGTTATGTTTACTGTTTTTTCACTTTATGTATTGTTTTAACTGTTTGAAATAAATCATTTCAATCAATCAATCAATCAATCAATCAATGTTACATAGCTGTTTACACAGCTCCTTAGTATATATTTAATTGTAAGCATACTCATAAGCTAACTTATGTGTATTATATTTGAGTGCAAAGTTACACTTCTTTATTCTTCTATGGGCTCTATTCTCCCACAGGCCATCGGCGCTATTACGGGCCTTAACCGCAAAAAAACGTGCCTTGCGCCTGTTTCGGCAAGATAGCAATAGGCTTTAGGCTGCCAAATGCGCTTTAGGCCGAATGGGCGTGGCGCAGTCCCAAAGTGGGCATGTCGGCGCTAAATACCAGCCTAGTCATATCTTGGGAGCTGGCCTACATTTAGCGCTTTGCGCTTTTGAAAAGCAGGCCTATTCTCTGCCTTCACTGCTTCTTCTCTGTCACCCTTCTCTCTCTCTCTCTCTGAGTTCCCAGCATGCATTGTGTTTCTTCATTTCGCTACTAAATAGCCACCAAATGAGCCAAAATAGATATAAAAGGTAGTTCTAAATTAATGTGTAATGGTAACACAGCCTGCCATTGTCAACATTTCAATATTGGACCAAATAAAACTTCGAAATGAAAACACCACCCTATGTGAAACATATATGTCCTCTTGAGGCTATATATACCCCTTGTCGAGTTAACGTGATTTAGAGAAGTAACAGCGGAACGCGCTTCGGAACGCGCTTCTAATGGCATCTGCTATACTGTGATGTCCCTCAAATAACTTGGCCCTATTTCACATTTAGTTTTACAATAAAAACACATTTATGCAATGACTTGACATAATGTAGGGTATATTTATGTGCATCATCCTTCCTGCAGCAGGCGAGAGAAAATGATATCTTTCTGGACAAACTTTCACCAATCTAATAGGCTATATTTTTCTAGCTGATGCATAGAACATTATTTTCACTTTGATCTTGCTATAGTGTAGCGTATTTACATGCTTGCAGTATTGAAACTGCAGTTAGATTGGTTTGAGAAGCATAATAATATGGAATAATAGCCTATAATGCAGACAGACAGGCTGGATGAAGGGAGGGGGGGGGGGGCAGAGCGTTTGGCTTTCGTCTGGTTTTGCGGGATCACTGGAATTGGAGCTAAAAAGGCAAGCGTGCGATTCGTTTATTGCACTTATCCAATGAGCATGACGGTGCATAATTTTACGCCTAAAAGGCGTGGTTGTTAATGCTTTGGGCTGCATCTAGCGCCAGCACGACGATATCAAGTGCGCCTTTCCACGCCCACTGCTTTGATCTGCGCCTGCCGCTCGGCCTAGAAACTGCGCCGATGCAACGATAGGGGCCGTCATCTTTAACTGTACGCACATTTTTGCTTTTGTTTTTGTTTTCATTTGACACTTGCTTTGGCAATGTATACGTATGTTTCTCATGCCAATAAAGCCCCTTTGAATTGAATTGAATTGAATTGAGAGGGGGGGAGGGGGAGAGAGAGCGAGGGAGAGAGAGAGAAGGAGAGAGGGGGAGAGAGAGAGAGAGGAAGAGAGGGGTAGAGAGGGGCAGAGAGAGAGATGGAGAGAGAGAGGGAGGGAGAGGGTGAGAGAGAGGGAGAGAGAGAAGGAGAGAGAGAGGGAGAGGGAGAGGGAGAGAGAGAGGGAGAGAGGGGGGGAGAGAGAGAGAGAGAGAGAGAGAGAGAGAGGGAGAGAGAGAGAGATGTGCCGAGTGTCTTGTTGTCATTGCGGTGCTCATGTGGTTAGTGCAAACAGTCCCACAGAGGCTCGCTGAGTGACGGACTGACAGGCTGCAGACAGACACACACAGTCAATAGTGGCAGCCTGCATGTTGCATCAGCATCACAACAACCCTCACTACCTGTGGCTGCACAGCAGAGCTTGTAAAGCTCATGAAAAGACACGGGAGGTGGACACGCACCGCATACTAAAACAACGAGGATGCCTGCTTATTTAGGATAACGCACACATCCACTCTCATGTATACACACAGGCAAGTGCTGGGGCACCACACACACACACACACACACACACACACACACAACAACACACACTTCAAGTTGATTAATAGTCTCCATTAGACACAGTGGCGTAATGGTTGAGTGAGGAGGCGGGCGTCATACAGGTTGGTGTAGCAGAGATTTAATCGCTGTGTGGTTTTCTGAGGGAGGGGCCGCGAGGTGCAATATATTTCTGCAAGAGTACACTGCTTGCAGAGGTACTGTATATATCTCTCTACCTCTCTCTCTCTCTACCTCTCTCTCTCTCTCTCCCTCTCTCCCTCTCTCTCAAGGTTCTGGTTCTGTCAGGCCAAAAATTAGATTTGAGATTCAGATTCAGTTTGGGGAATTTCAGGGTGGAAAGGTTAGAGGAGAGAATAGTAAGAGATCTTTTTGGTTTTCTGCAGGAGCTGCTTGGTGTATGTAGATAGAATTTCAATGTGGACCCAGCGCGGCTATCACCACGCAGCTGGAGCGTAATTGAAAAGGTCAGACAGATTGAGTTGAGAAAGTTCAGGGGAAAGAATATGAAACACACACACACAGTTCTGTAAGTATTTCTCAGAGGGAGACAGCGTGGAATAGGGTACAGCATGTAGACAATTCTTTTAAAAGGCGGCGGAGTACAGCTATTTCTACGCAGAAGGGATATCATTGAAAAGGTCAAGATAGGCCGTCGTGATTGAGTTGAGGATATTCCTGCGTTGAGGGAACGGGCCCTGGGGGAGCTGAAAATTAAATATTCTTTCATATCTTTCTCTTCAATACGAGTTGAACATCATTATTGCTAATATATTCCTGGGCCTAATTTTCCGGGGTGAATCGTCCCCCTAACCCTTTAATTATTATTATTATTAATCGTTTTTTCCAGATAGCACAGAGAAGATAGAGGTGAGAGGCGTGACAGCATGAAATGAGCCGTGTGAGAGACCTGACCTGACCGAACCCATTTTTACAACTGACCCAAGCTAACTTGTGTGATAAGTGTATTCATCCACAACACAAAGGTCATCTTGGTAAGGAGTCGTGTTATTGCTCAAAGGCACTCAAGCAGTTGACGGACAGTCTCCCTACTCACTGCACCTGCACATGAACACGGCTTAATGATATGAGCACCTGGAAACCTTTAGGTGGACATTCTATGCCAGTGATACTCAGCTTGCAGCCCGGGGGCCAGATGCGGCCCGCGACAGGGTGCAGAGTGGCCCCCCGACCATTTTCGAATAATTTCACGTTAGTTTTCATTGTGAATTTGAATCTAATTCACAATAAAAACTAATGTGAAATAAAGTTTGACTGAGCTCCAGCTAAATTGTCAAATACTGCCGTCTGCTCGCTACCGAGGCACTTATGTATGTACTTAACCTAACTAACTATCTGGTGTGCACAACATTGTCACACTAAACTCCGGCTGACACCCCAAAAACCTACAATCCGCTACAGAAAATGTTATATTGTTTGTTTATTAACTGGCTGGCCCCTGGCCTCCTATCATTTCACGAAAGTGGCCCCTGGGCAAAGCAAGTTGAGTATCCCTGTTCTATGCACTTACTGTAATCCTGAGCAATTGAGTATATTGAGTCAGAATTTAGTTAAGAAGTCCTATTATTATCCTATTATTTACAAAAAATTAGTGGTTGGTACAGAAGTGGAGTGTCATATCCTATAAAAGCATTTATGTGTGTAGTTTTTGTTTATATTGAATCTAAATGCTAGTAATGCTCTTTGGCCATTAAAACACACACACACACAAAGTCATTACGCTGTTTGCCTCTGTCGGTCAGAATCTGTCTTTGGTGTTCCTCTGTCTAGTGCGATGTGATTGAGTGTCTGGTGTGTTCTCACCATACTGATCCACTAGGCTCTGGGCCGTGCTAGGGACAGCTTCCAGCAGCTTCCCCAGGAAGGTGAATGTGGGCAGGAAGCCTCTCACACTGAGCTGGCCACTCAGCTGGAAGGAAGGAAGGGCACGGACAACATCACAACCGCGTTAATTACCCACACGGGAATCTGTGGCGACATGTGGTCACATTGGTGCAGAGACATATTCGCAATTTCAGAGCACACACCAGACACTTGTGTTAGAAGGGCAACATGGCTTCAGTGCACAGGGACACTGTAGATTATAGGCAGTAGACAAAGCATATCTCTAGATGCTGAAGAGAACAAGATGCAGGATGCTAACTGGAGAAGCTACATTCCTACAACTTGAAGCACGTTGTAGTGTGGAAAGTCAGAAGAAAAAAGGATTGTCTAAACATTCAGGAGAGAAATGATTGTTTGCACAACAAAATGCAATGTTTGCAAAAAATTTGACTTCCACAGTTGCTTTCTGTTTAACAAAATATACAGCCATTTCCATATTTTTTATTTTTAACCTTTCTCTAATGTACATTCATTTGGTCAGTGACACAAAAGCTATTCCTGCATTGTAATTCTAATGAGCCTTTTAGCAATCAAAATCTCTCACAAATGAGCCTCTTATATTTCTAATGATTGATGATCTAATGATTTCTCTGACATTTCTAATTTCAGGGCTCCAGAAAACAAACTACTTGTTTCCCCTGTACACATTCAGAATGCTACTGTCTCTGTACACATTCACACTGCTACTGTCTCTGTACACATTCAGACTGCTACTGTCTCTAGTCTGTACACATTCAGAATGCTACTGTCTCTGTACACATTCAGAATGCTACTGTCTCTGTACACATTCAGAATGCTACTGTCTCTGTACACATTCAGAATGCTACTGTCTCTGTACACATTCAGACTGCTACTGTCTCTAGTCTGTACACATTCAGAATGCTACTGTCTCTGTACACATTCAGAATGCTACTGTCTCTGTACACATTCAGAATGCTACTGTCTCTGTACACATTCAGACTGCTACTGTCTCTGTCTCTTGTTTTGCTTGTTTTTATGACGTGTCCTAATCAGACTCCATTCTAGTGATGTGAGTGAGACCTGTCTACACCTGGGCCTGGCGTTATCACTCTCTGTCATCTGTGGGTTAACACGCTCCTACTATCTTCCACCTGTGGCTGCTGCTGCTGAATGAGGCTTTTCCACGACAACCTCCCCCAAGGTGACATGACAGCAGCAGCACTACGGAGACTAGCACGCTCGCTGTTTACCAAACAACGCTGGGAGCTTCTGGTGGTGACACAAGTGCTGTGAGATATTTCAAGATGTTGAGCGTGTGCTTGTTGTCCAGGTGTGTAGGTGAGGGGCTGTGTTTTTGTGTGTTTCTGTGTGTGTGTGTGTGTGTGTGTGTGTGTGTGTGTGTGTGTGTGTGTGTGTGTGTGTGTGTGTGTGTGTGTGTGTGTTTGTCTCACCTGCGTTTGCATCTCACCCAAAACAAAGCGAATGTACAGCTCACTCTGGAGCTCTAGAAGCAGCTGAACCAGCACTGGCGGGGGGCACACACACACACACACACACACACACACACACACACACACACACACACACACACACACAAACACACACACACAAACAAAGAAAAGCATGACAAGATTATTTCAATGGTCACTTTGTAACCTTTCTTGTTTAGGTAACAACAAAACAAAACAGAGGACTGCTTCAGGCTATTTATTAATCCACTATCAATCAGTCATTCCTTGGAGTTTTAATTTTTCACTTCACAGTGGCACTGGTTCTTCTTTCTTTTCTTTTCTCTCTTCATACAAACACATATATTTTGACTGCATTATTCAGAGCTCCACTGACTGTTGACAGTTTAAGGAAAATGTGTTCTTCACACATTCTCTGTGCACAGAGCAACAGCGTTGTCAAATTTAAACGACTGCACTAAATATTACAGCATGGAGGGAGAGCCTCGGGGCGTTTTGAACCAGCTACTGTACCATAAAATCACTCTGCCATTTGCTCTTTTTTTTTTTTTTTATAACTTTATTTACAGTTTTGCAATTATTCAGACAAACAACCTTAACACAACATTTGACATTTTGAAAGATCTAGCCGCAGTGAGACAAGTGTGACTGAGAGGCAGAACCTGCTCGTTCATTGGCGGAATATCACCATGTGAAGAGGTCAAAGGTCAAAACCTACAAAAACTGGGAATTCAGACATGTTTAGTCAATAGAGGGCCAAACACCTTCATAAGCAGTAGTCAGTATGATCATAGCCAGAGTTTGTTTGTGTGTGAGAGAGAGATTGCAATTCAGACTGAGTGCCTGTGTGTACATATTCAATTATCACACACACACACATACACACACATGCATGCGCGCGCGCGCACGCACGTCGCACACACACACACACACACACACACACACACACACACACACACACACACACACACACAGTTTTTATTATCCTAACCACAGAGAGGCATCTCTTCACCTTGGATGACCTGTTCCAGAGTGCCTGGGTCCTCCACGGTGTGAAGCATCCCTGGGGGGATGGAACAGTAATAACAGGCTGGATTTAGCATGTGGCATAATGTACACAGAGGTCTAACAGAGTGATAAAAGAATGCAATTCACAATAGCTGCCAACACATATGCAAATTTCCATCCACACACACACTTGACCTCCATGCCAAATTTCCGCCTCCTAGGGCGAAAACTGTGCCCGCAAAAGGGTGGTGAATTTTTTTGTGGACCGACCGACAGACCAACCAACCGGAGCTAAAAGATAATAATAATAATAATAATGCCTGAAAATGAAAATGCGAAAAACTAGGTTAAGAAGAGGTATGGCTGCCTGACAAGAGGAGCAGGAAAAAGGCGAAAGGAAATCAAAAGGTGGATTTGTGATATGGAGAGTGCTGAGAGGGGAGGGGCTAATTGAGTACCCCCCCCCAGTGGCAGCCAGTGTCGGCGACGCACTTTCTGTGATTAGTGATGCTGGATTTTCCCAACAAAACGAAAGCAGCATCATGAAGCGAGCGTGAAGAAATGAAAACTGGAGCAGCATGGTGACATCTGTAAATAAATAGATTAAAGCGTGTACAATGAACAAGATGTGTCATGGGGGGGATGAAAGGCACATTTCATTTTGGATTATTCTCTCATCACGAGGCTCAATTGAGCCGCCCGTCCAACACACTGTAATGGCTTCTCTTAATGTCTCTTCATGTGGGTCAGAGCTTTGGCCCTCTCCCCATATCCCCACACATTCACTGTGATCATTTGATCAGCGCTCTAATGGTGTGGGCCTAATGCCTTAGACAGCAATATCACCACGTTGAATTCATCCTGTCAAGAAGAACAATTTGTAATAGCCTCTGATGATATGCTGCCTTAAAAACACACTTACAGTCAAATTACAGAAGCAGCGAGACATAGGATCTTTTTTAAACTAACTCAGCAGCAGGGGCTATTTGGCTGCCATCTCCATAACATCTCGTTTAGAAACCATAATAATTCTGTCTGGTGAAGATTATGTGCTAGCTCTGACAGAACAACACCAACCACGGTGTAGGGCTAGTGAAGCTACTCTCTGTACTGTAACTAGTGAGTGTGATGATCTCAGAGTATTTGGCTTCAGTAAGTGGTCATCATAACACAAATGACTATAGATACACACAGAGACGCAGGAATAGGTGGGATTCACATTCACGCACACATTCTCATCCAAATATTGTATTTTTAGGTCAGCGAACAATTTGTAACCATCTACTTTGTATTTTGTTATCTCACATGAATCATTGTTAGCCATTTTGACTTGTATGTACAGTATTTGTCAAGAACAACAAGCATAAGACAGGCTGGTGGTCTTGCTAGTAGGGAGTTAGCCTTGCATGCAACTGCCCAGAATAGGGTTTGACAGATATGTATTTGAACTGAAGGCTGATTCAAAAATTTTTTTTAATTGACTCAAGTTGCCGAAAGCCAATATTTTATACCAATATAGCATTTTCACACCAAAAATGCTGCTTCCCCAAGAATTAGATTTTTGACAGGTTGGGAAAGCCTCTGAAACAGCCAATCAATCTAACCTGGTAGAGAACCAGTGGACTGCAGGTGGATTCTAATTGCGTCTTACATTTTAACAGTGTAATAATGTGATATTATGTCTATTATAATGATAAATGACTATTGTAATAACTGAAATATTCTGGAGCTCATTGTTCAGGTAAAGAGAAATGCTTTATTGTCTCAGTTGCTCAGTCTGACCTTGCAGAAAAGTCGTGAGGTAATTGTTGTTTGCTGAGGGCAGCACTAACTAGTAACAACACACATCATTAAAGTAATGACCTGGAGGAGAGAAGTTCCAAGGACAGGACAGGGACGTTTATACAAATAAAGAAACGTACACCAGCGAGATGCCCAGGACAACCACCAGTATTGTTACTGATGGTCACTGTAGAGTGGAGGGTTAATGCATTGCTCAATCACACTTTGACACTACGTAGTTGTGATTACGCGTCCCCCCCCTGTTTCCTCCTCTTCAGACTTTAATGAATCCTTTGGAGATTGGAACTAGTGACCCACCTACCTACTGTACCTCCCACACGCTTGCATCTTTGCCTATTAGGACTTCTATACAGTAGCTTATGTGGGGCGCAGCTGCCCAGGGGGAATGGGGTGGTAAAGGAACTATTTGGGGCAGCAGAGAACAGGTGAGAGCGAAAAATCCACAGCTTTCCTGACGATCCCCCTTTTCTTGTCTTTTTTTACATCTTAACCTTTATGCTGCACAAGCAGCAACTGTTCTCACCCAGCAGAGAGGTGGTGAAACGCAGAGAGACTCTGTGGTCCTGCTCCAGCAGCTCTCTCAGGGCCCCGGGAGAAAACTTCAGCACCCCACTGATACCAGACAAGGCCACACACTTCCTCACCGACTATACAACAGAGACAGAGAGGGTGGGGAATGGGGATGGCATTACTGCACTAGGAAATACAGCCTGTAAATCAAGCTCAAAGTTAGCCTCAACGCGAGAATGAAGAATGACTGATGAGTCTCGCGTTGAGGCTAGGTAAAAAGTACACGAAATGGATTGAGACTTTGTTATGAATGCTAAAAACGCAGCTAGCACATCTGTAAATAGCATAATCTGGGGGTGGAAACTAGCTGCTTGGTCGATGACACATCAGTTAGAGTAAATATTTACTAGTGGAAAGCCTACTTTTTGGTCAAACACAAGTGGACATTTAAGGCTCAATATAACAGGATGTAGCATTATTAGCAAGGTACCCACCGCAATATCATCACTCTCCATCATTTCGACGACACAGGCGACACACAGCAGCACCCCGCCGCCGTCCGGCGGCCCCAGGCGGCCGCTCCATTTGGAGTCGTGTCTGATGTGGATCTTGTCATAAACAATATCCACGCTCATCATGTTATCTTCTTGTCCCGTTTCGCCTGTTCACAAAATTATGCGGGCTTTAGCTTGACAAATAGTTCAAAGACGCATTTGACTGTTTTTGTATCTATGAACACACACGCGCGCGCGGCTGTTTTGACGCAGCTAATTTCACTGTGCATAAAGTTAGCTAATGCTAGCTGTGTAATTTGGCTGTTAGCCATTTGCCCTGGGATGACCGAGCTGTTTTTCCAAGTCCTGTTAATCAACAACAAACGTGAGTTGTAATATCGAATGACGACCGATGGCGACGTTATTACATTTTACAAGGTTTCTTGCTAGCTGTTAGCTGTCTTCTCATTAATAAGCTAGCAAACATTCAATCTCGGAGAACAAACCAATTGGAGAGGTGATGGTGTTCCAACGTTGGGTGATTCGCGGGGTTGTCTTTTGGGGGTCCGCGTGACGTAGCGCGGTCAAGGGTCAAAGTAGTGTCTTCTAGAGAGAGAGCGGAGGACCAAAACGGGGGACTCAATAGCCAATGAACAGCCAGGACCAGGGTCTCGCGCTACTTTTGAATGCTAAAATAAAGCTGATAATGTACAATTTGATTTAAAAAAAAAAAAAAAAAAAAAACTTTCCAAGTACAACACGAACTGTCCATTTTGCTGCAACTCGACAGTGCTGCTTAACCCAGGACCTTACTTCCTGGAACTCTTTTGAGAGTAAAAAAACTGGTCCATTGGAGTGAATGGAGATGTCGCAACTCTTCTATAGACGGTTTTAACTTGACAACAAAAACATTCTAAATTGAACCCCCGCTCACTTCCTGTTGCAGTGTTTGCTATGGACATAAAAGAAAAAAAAGCATTCAAGTGCAGGGCTGACCATTCCGTGAAAACCGTCTATACAGCTGAGCGGCGAAAACAAAAGTAACGATGTCGAGTGAATATTTCTGCAGTTTGCCGAATGCTGATAAAAAGGAAGTGCTGTGGGGTTGCGCTCTGGTGAAAACCGTCTATATACATAGTTCTGGGTCAAAGGATTGGCGTCTGGCTCTATGATTGGTTAATATTTTGGACAGCCGTGATGGTTGCTGTGAAAAGTCATAGGTTCTCAAAGTGGGGTTTGGCGGCGCCCCCCAGGGGTCTTTGAGGGGGTTCCAGGGGGTCCCCAGCAAAAAGGGTAATCCTGTAAATAAACATCTAAAAGTGAGACTCTCCCACTGTCCTGGCCCTGTCTTGTAGGGACCCTGTATCTGTGTACATCTGTATGACTCCCCTCATGTGAGGGGAGTCAATCATACACCAAAATAAAAGTTAAAACATTTATGTGTTAACTAAAACGAAGGGAAAATAACTAGACAACACAAACTACATTAAACAAATGAACAGAACAAAAGGTGCATCGGTGAGGAAGGAGAGAGACAAGCCAAATGAGTGCACTGGGCCCATGGTGCACTCACAGGCTCCTGCAAGACAGAGCCAGGAGAGAGGCAGGCTCGTCACAAAAGCTAAAATCTTATCAGATGGGGGGACCCTGGGGGTCCGTGGTCTCTAATTTGCGTCAGTTTAGGGGTCCTTGACCTTGGCGTGAAGAAGTTTGAGAACCACAGAAATGTTGGCAGTAGCCTATCGTCACTTCTGACTTCTGTTTGTTTTCTTTTGTTTTGTAAAAGTTAATTTCTTCCCTAATGGAACTCAGCTATCTGATATCTACATAGTACTCTCAAAGTTTCTTGTCTAAATGTCTAAAGTTCAAGGGTAGGCCGAGATCTTATTCTTGACCCGAGAAGCAGATGTGATCATCTTTAGAATGATGTATCGCCATCAATTTATCCTCCATGGAATGTCATTGCTGAATAATGTGTTGACTCTGTTTGTCTATAGGGTTTGTGTGTGTGTGTGTGTGTGTGTGTGTGTGTGTGTGTGTGTGTGTGTGTGTGTGTGTGTGTGTGTGTGTGCGTGCGTGTGTGTGTGTGTGTGTGTGTGTGTGTGTGTGTGTGTGTGTGTGCGTGACGCGTGTGCAATTTGGTTATCGCCATGACAACAAAAGCCTCTCAGCGGCTGAGCAACTGCTGTCTGATGATGGAATGCGGGGGCGAATATCAGCCACCGTCCGCCACCATGTCAATTTATAATCTCTCTCTCTCTCTCTCTCTCTCTCTCTCTCTCTCCCTCTCCTCTCTTTAAAAAGAGTTCAGTGCAATGTAGTGTGTACAGCATGAGAAAGTACATTTCAAAGTGGAGCCAACTCTGAGTTTGAGTATTTCTTTGTGTGTCTGTGTATGTGCATATGCGAGAGTGTGTGTGTGTGTGTGTGTGTGTGTGTGTGTGTGTGTGTGCATAATATGCGAGTGTGTGTGTGTGTGTGTGTGTGTGTGTGTGTGTGTGTGTGTGTGCATAATATGCGTGTGTGTGCGCGTGTGTGCATGCACGCGCACTAATCATCTGACAATGCATTTTGCCTCTGACAAATCCGCTATGTTCCAGCAACCATATTGGAGGCAACACACACTGAGCTAGAGAGAGAGAGAGAGAGAGAGTGTGTGTGTGTGTGTGTGTGTGTGTGTGTGTGTGTGTGTGTGTGTGTGTGTGTGTGTGTGTGTGTGTGTGTGTGTGTGTGTGTGTGTGTGTGTAGGTGTGTGTGTAGGTGTGTGTGTGCGTGTGTGTGTGTGTGTGTGTGTGTGTGTGTGGGTGTGTGTGTATGTGTGTGTGTGTGTGTGTGTGTGTGTGTAGGTGTGTGCGTGCGTGCGTGTGTGCGTGTGTGTGCAGGAAGTGGTCCGAGAGCGTTGTTAGGCTGACTGAGACGAGTAGCAGACCCCTGACAGCCAGGTGGAAAATATTTGTTTCTAAAGTCTCCATTTGCACTTGGAGAGGAGCTGAATCCATCTGCCTGTGAGTTTGATTGTCCCCTGAGAGACAGACAGACAGAGAGAGAGAGAGAGGAGACCTTCTCGCTGCTCAGGTGAGAGACAGAGAGGGAGACCTTCTCACTGCTCAGGTGAGAGACAGAGAGGGAGACCTTCTCACTGCTCAGGTGAGAGACAGAGAGGGAGACCTTCTCACTGCTCAGGTGAGAGACAGAGAGGGAGACCTTCTCGCTGCTCAGGTGAGAGCCAAATCTGTCAACATTATTTGACAACTGCTTCACATGGAGTATTCTTCAGAGGCCAATAGAGCTCCGAGACAAATGAAGTCAGCTTCTAGATGGAGAATTCTCAAGCAGGCATTTTCCACGTCAGCGTTAGGGGCTTCGCTTTTCTCTTAGCTGTCTTGTCATAACAGACCACTTCCTGCATAAACATACACATAGCCTACACAAATACACGTTTGACTCACTCGCTTAGATCTGCACTGTTTCCCGCTATACACACTTTGATTGCAAGCTTAACGTTCTAGTTCTTTTATGGCCCTTCATCAAAGGACTTGACAGAGAGTGAGCCAGACACATCTAACTCATCAACTGACAGAACAAGCAAAACAATGCATAAGACACAAAACACTTTCATGTAGGGATGCACCCATTGCAAAATTCTGGGCTGATACTGATGTTTAAAATAACAATTTGGCTGATAGCCGATATGATCCCAATATTTTTTTGGAAACAAAGAAATCCTCATTATAAACAAATAACTGAACTGTTTAAAGTATTTCACCTCTCTACTCAATGAGGAGAATTATTCATTACTTATAGGAGCTCAATACGGTAACCAGGCAGAAATAATATGACCCAACTGAAGAAGCTAAATATCAGCTACTGCAATCGGTGAACGCCACCTTTTTTGCCGATAGGTCAATATCGGCCGATACAGATATAAGGCCGATATAGCGGTGCGTCCCATACTTTCTAGAAATCTTTCTTAGAGAGAGATAGACTTCTCTTAAGCCCCAAACCCACTGGGAGCGTCAGACGCTCGCGTTTTGAAGTCCACCCATTGTTTTAAACGGCCTAACACGCAACAAGAGCGTTCTGACGCGCCTCAAACTGCCTTGACGCCCGTACTCCGAACCTGTTTCCATTTTGGAGCTTCAAATGAGGTTCCAGCAGCGACCAAAGCACTCTGAGCCCCCCCCCCCCCTCTCTGCCCACTTTCATCCCTGTCTGTCTCGTTATGCTCCTCAAAAAAATCTCACTGCGGTTTAAATACAGCAAGCATGTAAATACGCTACACTATAGCAAGAACAAGGTGAGAATAATGTTCCAAACACATCGGCTAGCAGAATATAGCCTATCCCTGGATGTCATGATGAGATTAGATTGGTGCAAGTTTGGACAGAATGATTGCATCATTTTCTCTCGCAGCGCTGCCTTTTCTTCTCCCCCTCTTCACGGCAGACAGGTAGGATGATCCAACAGCCTCTGAATGACAGGGGCTCAAAACTACAGTATAACAACTTTTTTTTCATCTGTCATTGTGCCTGCCTACATATAAATTAGTGGCCTTTTCCCCAAAATACTGATGGTTCTGTCATTCTGTGGTGTCTACATTTCAGATCTGATGCTTGCAGTGCGCTATAGGGGCATAAATTGCCCAGTTTCGCTCCCTGTGCGTTTCGGGCTTTATAGAGAGAGAAAGACTTCTCTTAGAGAGAGATAGACTATCTCTCTTCCAAAGCGTGATCCAAACATGATCATGGATATAAAGCATGTTCTGTTGATTCCATTCCACCACTCAGTTCCATAGCGATAGAGTGGGTGTCAGTGACCTTTGAGCGACCTTTTTTCCCAGTCATCTCAACCTACAGCTTGTCATAATATCACTTTGCTGAAATTATTTTTTACTGTGTTTCCTGTGACAATGTCAGGCCATGACAGTTACAGGGACAACAGTTTCTGTGGTAATGGTCATGATAATGAAAAAGACAATTATGCGCACATCCAAAAAACATACAGGTGCTGGACAAAAGGTAACTATAACAAAAAGATAAAGTCTGCACACTGAGGCTCCATCAATGGTTTTTTATTTGCAACGTTTCGATCTACACAGGATCTTTGTCAAGCCTATGGCTAGATTGATTTCACTGCAATACAGTATATGGAGCATTAGGTGTTGACCAGAGACTTACTTCAGTGCTGCTATAAGTCCAGACTGGTAACATGCTCCACTCTTCTACATATAGATCGTGCAGGCAGTGCGGTTGCACCGGGGCCCATGGGGAGGTAGAAGGTCCCGTGGAGAGAGCCGGCTCTCCAACAGCATACTAGGCAGAGAACAGGCCCTTGCAAATGACTCAAATTGCCACCCCAGAAATACACCCTGTGTTCAAATAAGAACACACATCTAGGGTGGTGTGCCATTTGCTATATGCCCTCAAAAGACAAAGCCATCTCTGCCATGCCTTTTTCTTTTTTGTAAAATAATCAGTAGCAATCTATAACAAAATTATGTGCTTAAAATCAACATTAATCAGCATTAAACATGTTAAAGTCAGCGCTCATTTCAGAACCACAGTGAAAGAGACAGGTCATCTCCTCTCAGGTGCTGCTTCAATACTTTGTGACTGTCTGTTACCAGGTGTCAGGGCGCTGTCCATGGTTCTGATAGCTTGCTCTAAGACAGTGTTTCCCAAACTATGGGTCGGGATCCAATTTGGGTCTCGGAACCATGGGGGGTGGGTCGCCAACTGGTTGTCATGGCAACTCATTACCGTATGTTTTTTGTGAGTTTGGGTCCCATGGACCCCCATTTGATAAGATTTGGTCCCAGGGTCCCCCATCTCATAAGATTTTTGTTTGTAGAGGTTTTTTATTACAGAAAGTGTATGAAACCCATCCATGACCAGAATAGTCATACATTCTGTCATGTTACTTATGGATGGAATTCTAGTGAAAATAATGTATTCCCCTTTTTGCTGGGGACCCCCTGGAACCCCTGGGGGTCCCCTTTGAGAACCACTGCTTTAGGCTATAGAATAGAACATTAATTCCATATAGATATTCTATAATAACTTTAGAAGATACAATACAAATAGGCATAGCCTACAGCAAAACTGTAAACCTAATATCCTCTAGTATTATGATAGGAATAGGCCTACTGTATTATAAACAACATTGGAGGTAAAACAAAATAATAAAGCAGCCTAAGTCCCTATTACAGTGATTTTTCAAGAGGCTATTAATTATTTAGCCTATAGTCTACCATACACGATTTTCTACAGCTATCACTTCATTTCATTTAGCAACATGCAAAGATGTGTATGGGGCGTGAAGAGGGCGGAACGACGAAGATAGGGGCGTGTTGGGGTGTGTGCGTCATGGTGTGCGCGCGTGCGTGAGAGAGCGTGCGTTCGTGCGTGCGCGTGTTTGCCCAGCGCTGCAGTCTCAGCGCGTCCCGTTCAGCAGGTGTGCCTCTCCCGAAGAAGTGAAAAGTTGAAGAAGTCGATACGATGGATTATATCTGACCTAAACATGCAGAAGTGGCGCATCAACGTCGGGGAAAAGGCAAATTAAAGTGAAAGAGGCGAACGACGACGGTAGGAAATTATAACCCTAATGGGACATCACTATTATTCATATAGGGAGGGACGTACTGTGTCAGCAAGGAGTCCTATAGTGACCTCTCCGTACTTTATGGTAATTATTCTATCTATTGGATTTTCTGTGGTATAAAACCTAGTTTTGTAATCTGTCGTAGTTGCATAACTTTTGGAGGTTTTGCTGTGATCTGTATAGTATCCCTCTAAATGTATTACAGTATAGCATACTGCAGGTGCAGGAATTAACATAAAACTACTTCTTATAGTGTGAAATACTGCTCGAGGTTTTCACAGTCTGTAAAATTGTTCTGGGAAAAGTCACCCAACTTTCAGCTGTTTGATGTTCCATAAACTTTGCTGCAGTCAGTTATTTACCAAACAGCTCTGAGAATATATTATGGTGCTAGGATTTTAATTAGGCTTCTTGAAATCCTGTCATGCAGTTGGGACACAGCAACTGTTAGTTGCGTTGATTGTGTTTGGAAAATTGCAGTATAGATCTTATATTTTTAAAACCCCCTTGGCTATCATGTCTTATTTGGTTCACTTAGGGCTATACACAGATTATTTATGCAGCAATTAGGCAACTTCCTGGAGAATTCGAGAGATTAGTCATGAGTTGTTTCCATGCACCGCTGAACCTGTGAGCCACAACATTTAGCAGGGCCACCAAACAGAAGAGGTTGCAAACAGCTCTATATATAGGCTAGTGTCTGTCAGCCTCCTAACCACAGTGACGAGGTTAACAGCGGGCCCGCCACACCACAATGAATGCATATGTTAGTTACTCATCGGTTGACATTATGCTCTTTTAAAACCATGTGCCTAACAGCTAGCTATCGCCACCTTGAACTCCTACTTCTCATCACTTTTGCAATCTCACCGCAGCTTGCAAACATCTTTTTATGAAAGCACACCGCCTTCATCTGTATCCCTCCAGCCCTATTACACCTGCGATGAGTATCTTGTTGTTGCCGTCAAAATACAAGCCCTAAAGCTAAGCTGCGCTCGCAACAAGTCTCTGTCTGTCATCAGCACTTTCCACAAGTGATATAAGATAGGCTAAACAAACACTGGGGGAAAAAAAACTCTACCAATAACAATGGTAGGTACCCTTATATCCTCACCCCCCCCCCCCCCCCCCCCCTATATACACTACAAGAGCAGGTGGTGCAGGTACTGTCAGTGTCAGAGCAGGGAGGGAGAGTTGAGTCACACACGCAGGTAGCAGATACACTGCAGTGGTGGTATAATGTCATGGCATCACTGTGGACGGACAGACAGACAGACAGCCCTCATACTGTATGTCCCCGGCCGGCGCACACCAACTAGGGGAGTATTCACTTTCATACAAGGACACTGGAGACAGTACCAAAACAAGGCCCGGTTTGATCCAGATGGAATCCAAAAACCCAGTGTGTGTGTGTGTGTGTGTGTGTGTGTGTGTGTGTGTGTGTGTGTGAGAGAGAGCCTTTCACTTAGACTGCAGGGAGGGGATGAGAGAAGATGGATGAGGTGCTGACAGAGAGATGACAGCGATACAGTGTTTTTTGAGAAGCTTTCCAAAGACGCATAAACTGTTGGACTGTGAGAAGATGGGGAGGAGAGAAAGAAAGACGGTGACTAATGAAAGAGAAGAGTTGTGCTGAGTGAAGTGCAGACAAAGCGGTGTCAGATTGCATTTGGCTGCTCAGAGAGCGTTGGAAAAAGAATCGGTAAGACAGACAGCGTTTGCGTTTCGGGCACAGCGGTGATTGATGATGATGAAAAGGCAATGGGATTGATAATGAACAGCAATGGTAATGATTGAAAGCTGATGAGGGGGATTCAGATTTATTATCACAACAGTCGTGTTCAGTCAGTGTGATCACTGGTGATTATTAGGATGCGAAGCAACGCAGTCTGTCATGGAGTGTAACTCCGTTCAGACTGAATAAAGCCTACTTCACACACAATAGTGAGTAAAAGAAGAAGGAAAGTGAGAATAGTGAGAGCCAGGCACATTTTAAATGCTTCAAGGCATTTTTCCTCTGCTGTGTATCAGGCGTTGTAACTTCCATTTACAATCCACTTATCCACCCACGCAGCAGCAGCATCGCTCGGCTCAACCCAACTCGGCCCTCCAAGTTGGCAATACATTGCATTGACTATAGAAGAGTCTGTGTAAGCCTGACTGTAGTAGAGTCTGTGTAACCTGACTGTAGTAGAGTCTGTGTAAGCCTGACTATAGAAGAGTCTGTGTAACCTGACTGTAGTAGAGTATGTGTAAGCCTGACTGTAGAAGAGTCTGTGTAACCTGACTGTAGTAGAGTCTGTGTAACCTGACTGTAGTAGAGTCTGTGTAAGCCTGACTGTAGTAGAGTATGTGTAAGCCTGACTATAGAAGAGTATGTGTAACCTGACTGTAGTAGAGTATGTGTAACCTGACTGTAGTAGAGTATGTGTAAGCCTGACTATAGAAGAGTCTGTGTAACCTGACTGTAGAAGAGTCTGTGTAAGCCTGACTGTAGTAGAGTCTGTGTAAGCCTGACTGTAGTAGAGTCTGTGTAAGCCTGGCTGTAGTAGAGTCTGTGTAACCTGACTGTAGTAGAGTCTGTGTAAGCCTGACTATAGAAGAGTCTGTGTAACCTGACTGTAGAGTCTGTGTAAGCCTGACTGTAGTAGAGTCTGTGTAAGCCTGCCTGTAGTAGAGTCTGTGTAAGCCTGACTGTAGAGTCTGTGTAAGCCTGACTGTAGTAGAGTCTGTGTAACCTGACTGTAGTAGAGTCTGTGTAAGCCTGACTGTAGTAGAGTCTGTGTAACCTGACTGTAGTAGAGTCTGTGTAAGCCTGACTGTAGTAGAGTCTGTGTAAGCCTGACTGTAGTAGAGTCTGTGTAAGCCTGACTGTAGTAGAGTCTGTGTAAGCCTGACTGTAGTAGAGTCTGTGTAAGCCTGACTGTAGTAGAGTCTGTATAACCTGACTGTAGTAGAGTCTGTGTAAGCCTGACTGTAGTAGAGTCTGTGTAAGCCTGACTAGTAGAGTCTGTGTAACCTGACTGTAGTAGAGTATGTGTAACCTGACTGTAGTAGAGTATGTGTAACCTGACTGTAGTAGAGTCTGTGTAACCTGACTGTAGTAGAGTCTGTGTAAGCCTGACTGTAGAAGAGTCTGTGTAAGCCTGACTGTAGTAGAGTCTGTGTAAGCCTGACTGTAGAAGAGTCTGTGTAACCTGACTGTAGTAGAGTCTGTGTAACCTGACTGTAGTAGAGTCTGTGTAACCTGACTGTAGTAGAGTCTGTGTAACCTGACTGTAGAAGAGTCTGTGTAACCTGACTGTAGTAGAGTCTGTGTAAGCCTGACTGTAGAAGAGTCTGTGTAAGCCTGACTGTAGAAGAGTCTGTGTAACCTGACTGTAGTAGAGTCTGTGTAACCTGACTGTAGTAGAGTCTGTGTAACCTGACTGTAGTAGTCTGTGTAACCTGACTGTAGTAGAGTCTGTGTAAGCCTGACTGTAGTAGAGTCTGTGTAACCTGACTGTAGTAGAGTATGTGTAAGCCTGACTGTAGTAGAGTCTGTGTAAGCCTGACTGTAGTAGAGTCTGTGTAACCTGACTGTAGTAGAGTCTGTGTAACCTGACTGTGTAGTAGAGTCTGTGTAACCTGACTGTAGAAGAGTCTGTGTAACCTGACTGTAGTATAGTCTGTGTAACCTGACTGTGTAGTAGAGTCTGTGTAACCTGACTGTAGAAGAGTCTGTGTAAACTGACTGTAGTAGAGTCTGTGTAACCTGACTGTGTAGTAGAGTCTGTGTAACCTGACTGTAGAAGAGTCTGTGTAAACTGACTGTGTAGTAGAGTATGTGTAACCTGACTGTAGAAGAGTCTGTGTAAACTGACTGTGTAGAAGAGTCTGTGTAACCTGACTGTGTAGTAGAGTCTGTGTAAACTGACTGTAGTATAGTCTGTGTAACCTGACTGTGTAGTAGAGTCTGTGTAAACTGACTGTAGTATAGTCTGTGTAACCTGACTGTATGTTCTGTTTCTCTCTCACCCTCTCCTCTCATCTCACCCCCCCCCCCCCCCTGCTTTACTCTACTCCAGCTTTCTAATGACTTTCACCTTTCCTCACTCTGCCTGGTTTCTCAGTTTCACCTGCTGCTCTTCTCATCAGGCCTTCCTCCTGTATGGCTCATAGGGTGGAGGAGGTCCTAATCTTTCTGTCCATGAACTAACCCATCCCTCACTTCTCCCATCATCTCTTCATTTCCTCCAGCCACACTCTATCTTCCTGTACCCTCTCTACTCACCCACTCCTCCCCTCCTCGCCTCTTCCTCCTCCTCCTCCTCCTCCTCCCATGTCTGTGTCATCTGTCGAGCGCCGGCGCTCCATGGGTCCCGTCTCCCCAAAACGCATCTACAGGAACCTGTCCGTCCGACTGAGGGGCGGAGAGTCGTCTGTCGCCGGGGAAACGGACACGCCCAGACACCCGAGCAAGTCGGCACCTGTGGTAAGACATTTCGCTGTGGTTTTGGTGATGTTGACAGGCCTGCCGGACAGTGTTGTTCTCCGTGATCTGCAGTGTTTTTAGCTTGGTTAGGTTTAGACATGAGGAGTGAGATGGTTAGCTTGGTTAGGTTTAGGCATGAGGAGTGAGATGGTTAGCTTGGTTAGGTTTAGGCATGAGGAGTGAGATGGTTAGCTTGGTTAGGTTTAGGCATGAGGAGTGAGATGGTTAGCTTGGTTAGGTTTAAGCATGAGGAGTGAGATGGTTAGCTTGGTTAGGTTTAAGCATGAGGAGTGAGATGGTTAGCTTGGTTAGGTTTAGGCATGAGGAGTGAGATGGTTAGCTTGGTTAGGTTTAGGCATGAGGAGTGAGATGGTTAGCTTGGTTAGGTTTAGGCATGAGGAGTGAGATGGTTAGCTTGGTTAGGTTTAAGCATGAGGAGTGAGATGGTTAGCTTGGTTAGGTTTAGGCAGGAGGAGTGAGATGGTTAGCTTGGTTAGGTTTAGGCAGGAGGAGTGAGATGGTTAGCTTGGTTAGGTTTAGGCAGGAGGAGTGAGATGGTTAGCTTGGTTAGGTTTAGGCATGAGGAGTGAGATGGTTAGCTTGGTTAGGTTTGGTTAGGTGTGAGCGCAGAGGGTGCTTGTTGCTGCCTACACTAGTCACACATTCTGCTGGCTGCTGTCAGAAATGGTGGAATAACTGGGTGTGTGGGTAGTGTAGCGGTAAAAGCACTCGCCTACCACCGCAGAGACCCAGGTTCAGGCTTGGTCAGATGTTTCTACAGAGTACAGACACAATTAGCCGTGTCTGTGGGTGGGAAGCCGGTGGGGTATGAGAGTCCTGGTCGCTGCACTAGTTCTTCCTCTGGTCAGTTGGGGCACCTGTTTGGGGGGGGAGGGGAACTGAGGAGAATAGCGTGATCCTCTCACGCACTATGTCCTGCCTGTGAAACACCTCACTGTCAGGTGAAAAGAAGTGGCTGGCACATGTATCAGCTGAAGCATGGTGCTAGTCTACGGCTCTCCCCAGATCGGCAGAGGGGGTGGAGCAACGACCGGGACAGCAGGGGGAATTGGCCAAGTACAATTGGGGAGAAAAATGGGTGAAAAATCTGAAAATAAACAGGTGAAATAACGGATTCTTTCCCCATAAGATGCAATGTGGTCACCACACATGTCGGTGGTCACAGATTTTGCTGTAACACCGGCCCTCTGGCTGGGTGTTCGGCTCGCATGGTTGATATTATGAGATGTTTCCTTCACATTATATCCTCACCTTGTGTTGCTATGAATTTATGATCCCACGTTGGACCGCAGCGGATTAGGCTTTGATTTATGGTTTGATTTATGTGTCCAACATTACTGCCTTGTACAGAAAGTCCCTCTCCTCTACCTCATAAAATAAATCTTCCTCTCTCCCCCCCCCCCCCCTCCCCCCCATACCCCCGCTCCCCATCAGTACAAGACCCTGTGGGAGGCAGTGGAAAATGAGGACACTTTGGCTGTACAAAGCCTGCTGTCCAGGGACCGCACCAACTGTGGAGGAGGAGGAGGGGTGCTGGCGTGGGAGCGGGGCGAGCGGAAAGAGAAGGACTGGGAGAGAGACAGGGAGAAGGGGGTGAACCGGGTGAGCGATCAAGGCCTGGTCCCCCTGGACGTGGCTGCCCTTACCCACAACTCCCCTCTTCTCCATGTGTTGACCAAGGCTGGAGCCAGGCACAACCCTGTCTGTGAGTCTGAAGGCTTCCAATATGGCTGAGTGTGAAGTGGACAAATCAAAGAGACTGAGAGAGAACGATAGATTAATTTCCTTGGCTCTTGAAGTGGTGTTGCAACTGTATGTTTTCCACCAAAGTTGTATTTAGCTCTTAAAAGCTGATTCTGAAGGGAGTGGATGGCTTTCAAATTTGGCAGTGTGGATCAACTTTATCTCTTTGTAAATAATGCAATGCAAATCCCACTCAAATTCTTTCCATTTCTCTCTCTCTCTCTCTTTCTTTCTCTCTCTCTCTCTCTCCCTCTCTCTCCACCGTTTTTCCTCTCAGTGTGCCGACCGGCAGAGTGGGCAATGAAGCTGAATGCCCTGGTGGCGCTGGCAGGCAAACGGGTGGAGGAGAGGAAGGACGAGCTGTTGACGAAGGTGGGGGCGGGGCCTCAGGCTCAGGCCGACGCCCAGAGACAAGTGCGCCTCTGGAGCCTCAGGCAGCAGCTGTACTGCAGGATGAGGGAGAACTTCCACAACACAGGTCAGTGGTCATGTGAAGCATCTCTTAGAACTGCAGGGAGCGATTTCTCTGACCACTAGAAGGCGACAGAAACCACAACACATTTGTGAATAATACACAGCAAAGGCACTGCACTACGGAGGCCTACGAAGGACAAATGGAAGGATCAATGCTAATAGCTAAGCTAAGTCTCGTCGGTTACCAGTCTCGCTTGCACAGAACTTTCTCCCGCTAAAGGTAACATGTTGGTAGCAAGTGTACTAGTTGAACGAGGTTACTCGCTCGCTTCACTGATTCTGCCATTATGAGATTCACAATTTTCACATTGTGTTCACAATACCGCCCCCGTCTGGCAGCGTCAGGTTAGGGGTGAGCAGCACCGCTTTCAAACAGCGAGGGAGGAGCCAAGCTAGTTTGAAAGAAAATGAAAAGCTAGTGAATGGAGCAGGTGGAGCTTTAGAAACGCTCCAGAAAAGAGGTGAAAACAGCAGCAGCACAGCTGGCTGCTATATTGCTTTTTATACAACAGTAAGTTCGGGGCGGGCAATTTGATTGGACAAGAGGGATCCTACCAGTGCCAATATTTCATGATAATGCACTGGCGCTTCACTGTGTGTAGATCACTCCGCTTCACAGCTGCCCTAATCAACAAAATGCTTCACAGCTGTAGAGTAGACAGTAGTAAAGTAGACAGCCTGCAGTTAATTACTGTAGGCTGATTAGGCTACATTTTCGGCAAAGCAGAAAGCTGAGGGAACTATTTTTGTTGGCGGAGGAATAAATAGAGAAATCATATATTTTCTCAGCTTTTTGTCATTCTTTAATCAGCTTTGTTTCATAGAACTGTTGTATAAAAGCAATATCACACTCGAGGTCGTGCTGTTGTTGTCTAATATCGGCACTGCTGTGATTATCTTCGGCACTCGGCCTGCGGCCTCGTGCCTACGACCGAATCACAGCAGTGCCGATATTAGCCAACAACCGCACTCCCTCTCATGTGATATTGCTTAAATATCATTGAATTATCTCAATGAAACATCCACATAGGACACATAAGCGTCAGGATTGGTTATAAGGTCTGATAGCACACAGTTTTTGCAGTTTTAAACTATGGTTCAGAATCAGGACACAAACTAGGGTACAGACCTGGTTCTTTACAGCACGCAATACTCTATAGCACCCAAAACACTCGGCTGGAAAATCCAGTGTCTCAGATGCGAGGACTACATTCTCGCCAAAACCAGATCCTGCAGTTTTGCCCTCTTCAAACTCTGCCAAATCAGATCCTTTACTTCTCCTCACCAGAGATTCAGCTGAGTGATGTCTCCTCTGGACTCATGTCGCTGATCCATGTCCCCTCTATACTCACTCAACTTGCCTTTGAGAAACTCCCTCTCTCCTTAGCTCTCATTCTATTGCTTTTCCTGGCCTCTCTGGATAATGTCAGTCTAAACGCTTAAATGTGAAACATAAATGTATGTTTTAGTCCTGGGGCATAAGACAGGACTGAATCTATTCACTCTGGGTCACAGCCCAGGCTGACAAGGCTGTCAAACATTCCATCACACTGCACAAATGTATCATTCATGTGGCCAGTGCCGAGGTTACTAATGTACGGTAATCATAATACTGTGAGACTTTATTGATCCCTGTAGGGGAAACTGTCTGTAGCTGGTAGACATTCAGTGTTTTCAGAATCAGAATCAGCTTTATTGGTCATCAGGTATGTACACATACAATGAATTGGACTCGGGTTTTAGGTGGATATGGGCTTTAACCAAGGACCTCTGGTCAATGAGAAGTGACTCTATCCGCTTTCAGCCAACCTGCGCCCAGGTTGGGTCAGATGGTTAGGTATTATAAAATTAGGTCTTTGTCAGTGGCCAAGAGTAACTTTGTTTAACCTGTATAGTATTTATCCAGGGAAGGTTGAGATCTCTCTCACTCTTTTTTTAGCAATGCCCTACTTCACAGTCACACCTGAACTACACAGTCACACCTGAACTTCACAGTCACACCTGAATTTGCCACTCCATAGCAAATTGTCGAGTGTCAGATGTGTGTGAAGGGTTATGACAGGGGTTCCCAACCTGTTTTGGCTTGTGACCCTATTTTGACGTCACAAAAATCACCATCGATAATATCATCAGTGACATCGTCAGTGATGTCACATACATGTATGCTTCTTTTTCCCCGCAGAATTCTGACTTTAATCTGAGAATTCTGACTTTAATCTCAAAATTCTGACTTTTTTCTCAAAATTCTGATAGTAACTTCGAATTCTGACTTTAATCTCAGAATTCTGACTTTATTCTCAGAATCCTGATTTAAAGTTATAATCAAAAAGAATCATCAAAAAAACTAAAGAAGAGTCACTGACAATGTTGATTGAGGCTATGTCCATTTGGATGAAGCCTTTGCAGTATATAGTGACATTATGTGACATTAGGCTTCGTTCACACACAGCACCCAAGCCTTGCCTACGCCTTGCCTTTACCCACTCTTTTAAATAGGCGTCCTTTTTAGTCAATGAGGCTGTGTACACAGGGCGCCTCAACGTGAACCTTGCGTGTACCCACGCCTCGCCTGAGCTGCATCTCACCTGCAATTACCACCCACCACCATAGGTGTCACCCAAGAGAACAAAACTGAAATCTTAGAGATTATCACTTTAAACTCAAAACAAAAAACAAAAATTTTGCAAGTGACCCTAATCATCTTCGGTAGAATTAAATTGTGTGTGGTGTAAAAAGAAAAAGAAAATTATCTGGGTTATGAGTTTATGATCGAGTAAGAATACAGATCACTAACATTTGGAGAGAATATTCTTTGGATAGGACCATATATTTTATATTCTCTGTGGTTGTTATCCATATTCAATGTCCATTATGTAAAGCTCATGTAAGTGTTCATATTGAATATTGAATCTTTGTCTGTCTTTTCCATATTTCATCTAGTGCTGCCTGGGCCGCCCAGTCTCGTGTCCATCCTGGTGACCAGCAGCTTCTCTCTGTTTGTGGCCATCAAAGAGCCCGACAGCGGCACCACCACAGGGCTAATCACTCGCTACAGAGGTGGGCGGCGTATGAAAAGACTTTTAATACAGAATGGACTGCTGGAAGAATGGAAGGAATTTATTCCTTCATTAGAAATATGTCTCATACATCAATGGTGCTGGCCGGTTTAAAATTCCCTGTTTTTAATTAACTTTACTTGTCACTTTGCGTCACACTGCTCACAGCTGCACAAATGTCATATTCCACAGCTAAAGGCAAATTAAGCAGAGGTACACTGAGTCCCAGAAACTGTAAACACACCAAATCCTTAGTTCTCTTAGGAAACACACCAAATCCTTAGTTCTCTTAGGAAACACACCAAATCCTTAGTTCTCTTAGTAAACACACCAAATCCTTAGTTCTCTCAGTGTTTTTTTTTAGTAAAGCCAGATAATAATGTGTCAGCGGGATGGTCTTGTGTTCACAGTGGAGTGGAGCACCTCCGCCAGCTTCAAACGCATCCTCGGATCCGCCCAAGTTACCGAAACCAAGAGCCCCTCCCACAGCATCACAGGGCTCACAACTGTAAGACACAAACCTGCACACGTCATTGTAAACACGCATGCATGCACGCACACACACACACACACACACACACACACACACACACACGCACACACACACACACACACACACACACACACACACACACACACACACACACAAGACTAGATATCATCTTAGATTTTGGATATCATAATATCATGATATGCATGTGTCGTCCCCCCCTGGTTTTAAAGGCTGCATTACAGTAAAGTGATGTCATTTTCTGAACTTACCAGACTGTTCTAGATGTTCTATTATTTGCCTTTACCCACTTAGTCATTATATATCCACATTACTCATTGTGGAAATATTTTCTGAAAGCACCAATAGTCATCCCTACAATCTTGTCGCTGTATTGATATCAAGTTATTTGGTCCAAAATATTGTGATATTTGATTTTGTCCATAAAAGCCCTAATCCGCTGACACAGACACACATATTCACAGACACAAACACACACACACACACACACACACACACACACACACACACACACACACACACACACACACACAACTGACACACTATTTGTCCCTCGCCCCGTCATCATCTGCACTGTCTGAGCCACTTCACAAAGGAAAATACTCAGACTGTTGAATTGTTTAATTTAACCAGATTAATTAATAATGGGGGCTGTGTGTGATTTCTTTGCTCTGGAGCGGGGCTGTTCATAAGGTTATTAATTAATTAAAATTAAAAATTAATTAATTAAAAAAAAGTTCTTTATTGTACACAAGTTCAAATACAAACATAGACATAGACATGTTCATAAGGTTAATCTTTGATTTCTCCAAACACAGGGAGTGCATTACTTTGTGAGAGTGAGTGCCTACAATGTGAAGGGATGGGGCCCGCCACAGTGCTCTACTCCAGTCAGTGCTGCCCCCTCCAGTGAGTATGCCGAACTGCAAGCAGCGGTCAATGTAGACTCATCTCCAGGAGGGTTTCTCTCCCTGTCCCCGTGTAATGAAATGACTCGGGTGGCTTGATGTGAAAGCAGTGGAATCTACTCATGGCCTGTGTCGATTAGTGAATTATTAAAACGTGCAAAATTGTGGTGTAATGGGCTGTGTTCTTATGCCGTTGGCCATTGCTTCTTTCTACCTCCAATCTTTGCTGCCACAATCTATGTTATATGGTCCAATAATGCAAAAAAAAAATCACATACAACAATTTAGAAAATTCAGAAAAGGCAATCATATAATCAGAATGTAACCACATATTTAGCTATTGGTGTTGAACTCTCAGTAGGATACTGCAGTACAATGAAATTCCATTTAGAGATTAGAGATAGATTTAAATAACAAGGAGAGTGAGATTTCACAGCTCAGAATGAATCAGCAGTGACACTTTCAGAGTCACGACACACACATGCCTTCTCATGCAGCACTCCAGATTCACCTGGAAATGAGATCTTGATGTCTGAATGATTTTCTCTAATATAAAAGAAAGAAAGAAATGCAAGTGATGGAGTGTTCCTCTGCCCGGGGCCTTCTGCAGGTTGGAGAGAGTGCATCGGTGTGAAGTCACCATTAAGGAACCAGGAGGGTCTAATGAGGAAACTGCTGGAACAGACCAGGGAGCCACATTACAGGGGGTACTGCATAGGTAACTCATTGTCATAGCAACCTCACATACAGCAGTTGTTATGTGTGCGAGTCCATGCAACACATAAAGTCAATATTATGTATATACGGTATTGCTTTGACCTTATTCACTAGTTTTGCTTGCCGATTGAAAGAGATTCTGATTCAGAAATAAGTGCTTTGACAATTTGACAGAAAACATAATGAACATTAAGAAGCATAAAAACATCCACATTGACTTTACTCAGGGCTAACTTTTTGAGGCACTTGTCCTTTGGACAAGTAAATTTGCCTTTCCCTTGTCCAGACACAAAGGTCACTTGACCAGACACAAAAGTCACTTGTCCAGGTAAAAATCTGTCATTTTACAGTAATTTACTTTTTTCATTTTGTTCGAAGGAGGTTTTTCTCCAACAGTAGGAAACAGTGGAAGACTTGATTTCCCTCTTCATCAGTCATTTAAAATGTAAATTAACTTATCAAACAGACTTTTCACAATTCACTCAGTTCTTCTGATAAATTTGCCCTCATGTTTCACAAAGCAGAATAAGAAATGCTGAATGGGTTGGCAAAGAATATACTTGGGTGGCCGTTAATATACTTAGGGGGCCCACCGAAGTAAAGTCTGCGTGTGGGAAACACTGGACTTTTAACTTTTCTGGTGGGACAAGTACATTTCTCTTCCACTTGTCTTACAGAAAAGTCCACTTGTCCCAGACAAGCCTTATTGTTGAGCCCTGACTTGACTGTATGTGAGACATAACGATGCTGTCTTAACCACAGCTATGTGGGGCATCCCAGTGGCTCACCTGGTAGCACGCATACCACATAAGGCTTAGGCTGCTTAGTAGTTCCCCTTCGAAGTGGACTGCACAGGGTATTAAGCCATGTTAAGTAATATGGCTGAATACCCTGTGTGTGCAGTCCACTTCGCAGGGAACTACTAGCCGATCGGAACACAGCCTTAGTCCGCACCGCCGCCCCGGGTTCGAATCTGACCCGTGGTCCTTTGCCGCATGTCATCACCTCTCTCTCTCTCTCCCCACCTTTCCTGTCTGCCCCATTGTCCTATCTAATAAAGACAAAATGCCCCCCAAAAAATCTAAACAACAACAACAACAACAGATCTGTTATGTAAGGCTGATATGGCATTGCTCCTTTCACCAAAGACCCTTAGATCTCACTACCATAATAAGGCTAGGTTCCGCCGCCAGAATTGCTCAACTGCGCATGCGCGAAGTGAGCATGGCAGGGCGAGCATGCACAGCGTGCGAGAGCTGCACCTGCATTCGAGGGCAAACCAAAGAGGCACCCTAGGTAGCTACCGAGCGAGTGACAGCGAGGGACGCTCAAAAGGAGCGTGCAAGATTTCTAGTTGTATTAATAGTTTGCTGCATCTCTGTTCATAATAGAGAAAAACAGTTTCACCAAATTCACAGAGTCAAGTATCCTGTGCGTGCACAGAGTGGAGCTACTTTGGCAGATGAAGCCATTTCTCATCCCTGTCTGATCCTCCTCTCTTCCGCTCCACAGAGAGCTCTAAGCCCCAGAGCCCCAGCAAGCGTCTGTCTGTGTCTCGAGGCATCAAACAGCTGTTCCAGTCAGCCACCAAGTTTGTTCGTCTCCTACAGAGGTAACTTAACACTCCATCTGTCTTACCTGTCCCACAATGCCTCCAGGGCCTGGGGGGGGGGAGTACCGACTTAAATGCCATGTGATTACAGCAGTCAAGAGTACAAACAATCCCTGCCTCTAATCTGTTACGCTGATTGAAAAAGAACAGTAGTCACATTAAAGCCAGATCGAATTCTTCCCATCCGCTCATGAGGGCCACAATAGAGATGAATGGTTATAGTGGGAAGCTCCTGGGTGGGAAGGGTGTAACTGTATAACTGTGAAGCATGGCGCTGCCATACATTAGTCACACAGCCATTTGAAGGGAAAATACTTTTTGATTATAGACACAAATATCATTTATGCAACTTGAAATAATTGTTCATCGTTATTTAAAATCATTACTAAGTGATAACAGGCTCAGCACCATTGAAACAGTTGATGAAATGGGAAAACGTTCACGTTAGTGAATCATTGATTTCATCTGTATTTTCTGTTTCACTAACACAGATCACACCATGGTTTGAATGAATATATGTTTATTGATAAGTGAGTGTGGTGCGATTGCTTGGAGACTCTTCTAGTACACGGCACGGCCGTGTCCGGAACCAGGATTGCTTGGAGACTCGTCTAGTACGCGGCACGGCCGTGTCAGGAACCAGGAACCCAGGGGTTGAGACTCTGAGTGGGGGTGACGTCTCTGGGCGTAGCCTGCTAGGTCCTGCGCCCGGGCGTAGCCTGCTAGGTCCTGCGCCCGGGATGGAGACCGCATCCTGGGTGGGAGCCCGCTGGGCTCGGTGTCCCAGGATAACGTACGATCTCCACCTACCCCCCCTGGTTCCTGTGTTCAGAGGACAGAGAGGCAAGATTAGGCATGTGCAAAACATATCTTTAACAGTCTGGGGGAGGAAACCGGAGTGCCCGGGGAAAACCCGCGCAGCACGGGGAGAAACCTGCAACTCCGCTCGTGCTGCCCGTAGCGAGATGTGAACTAAGGGGTGTGGAGGGGGGGTCGTGAAGACATGACAAACGGGAGAGAAGTGGTATGCCTGTGAGTATATAAAGGCTACAGGTGATTGAGCTGATAGAAAGCCGGTGTGGCTCGGTGATTGGATTGGAGGAGCGCAGGTGAATGGGTGATGGATTAGAGTAGGTGGTGGTGAGATATGATGCGGACATGGTGTGATCTTGTGTTCCTGAACCTCAGTTATCAAGCTAACTCCATTTATTTTGTCCCCTTGAATTTCCTTAGAGGTGTGTACCTGACAACTGTGTTCTACCACAAGGAAAACATCCTGGTGACAGCGGAAGATCAACTCCCATTGGTGGAGATCCAGTGCTGCTCCACCTCCATCACCCAGGACTTCCTTTGGTTTGCCAAGGTTAACTGCCAAACAAACGTATATGTTAATTGTACAGACTAGAAATATTGTGCGCTTCGCGTGCTCATTTTTGTGCCATGCTTCGCACGCCATTCTGGCGCCACGCTTCGTGCGCCGTTCTGAGCATGCGCAGTTGAGCAATTGTGCACCCGCCCTCTGCCTTATTATAATAGTGAGAAATTGCCATACTATAAATCTGATTTGGTTCTTCATATATGCTGTTGATATCCTGTAAATTCTCTTGGAATTCAGTCAATAGAGGCAGTGAATTTTCTTTTTTTATTTAACCTTTATTTAACCAGGCAAGTCATTGAGAACAAATTAATATTTACAATGGCGACCTGGCAAAAAAAATCGTTAAAAAAAATAAAAAACTTTTTTCTTCATAATCAAACACCTGGAAATGTTTCATTATTTTACATAATATCCATAATATGTTTCCCTGTAGCTGTCCTGTGCGTGGCAACAGGTCCCCTATCTCCAGGCAGCCCTGTGCTCCGCTCACTCCTCGTCCTCCTCCCTCCTCCAGAACAGACACAACATTCTGAGAGCTGTTTCCCAGCTGCAGGTAGGACGTTATGCAGCTTACTCTTCAGCAGACACAGAAAGCGTCAGGATGGGTTAATTACTTTTTTAATGACCTCTTTACATCTCTTCTTCCTCCGTCTCTTCTCACCGCCACCCCACCCGCCCCCACCCTTGTCAGGCTGCCTGCCTGTTTCCATTACTTTAATCCCTAATATCCTCATGTTTATTCATTCTCTTGTTTCTATGTTACCTTGCCCGTCTTCCTCTGCCTCCAGTTGTCCCTGGGGACAGTGGACCTGGGCCAGGTGTACTATGAGCCTCTGAAGGACCGACAGGGCAACGTCCTGCTAGTGACTGTGAAGAACTTCCCCAACGCCCCCAGGTTAGAACTTTAGTCTAGAGAGAGTGGTGTCAGCGGAGGACCAAAATGCGTGACTCATTAGCCAATGAACAGCCAGGAAGGGGTCTTGCACTACTTTTGAATGCTAAAATAAAGCTGATAATGTACAATTTGATAAAAAAAAAAAAAAAAAAAAAAAAACTTTCAAAGTACAACACAAACTGTCCATTTTGCTGCAACTTGACAGTGCTGCTTAATCCAGGACCTTACTTCCTGGAACTCTTGAGAGTAAAAAACTGGTCCATTGGAGTGAATGGAGATGTCGCGACTCTTCTATATATACGGCTCTGGATCTGACCAGTGAACAGTGAACTTCCCAGCTCAAGTTTTCTGCAAATGTAATGCTAACAAAATGGATGTGATGTCATTTAGCCTCCACATCCCAGTTATTTTGAGATAAAGGAACGCACGATGAGAAAGTGTCTTTTGTTACCCTCTATTGATCCCTGTAGGACAGGGGTGGGCAACTGGCGGCATGAGGCCCCCGACCTACCTCACTCAATGTGGCCACTGGGTCAATTTCCACACACAAAAATAAATAAATAAATTACAAGGCAGACCTTTTTGGTTAGGTTAGGTTAGACCACCAAAATCTGTGTTTTTATTTTACAGTACAACCCAGAACATGGCGCGAATGCCGTTAACATTGTCCATCCACATACTGTTTAACGTTACCATTTGAGCTAACGCTATTGTAACAAACTATATCCAGGATGCACATTGCCCATGCAACATTGCTAATCTGATTAATATCACACATTTGGGTGATGTACCCCATCAAATTGCTGTAGTGGGCTGTTTTAAAGCTAGAGCAAAGTTTCTGGTGTCATCTGAATGGAAGAATTACTCAATTTGAATATGAAAAATATAAATGTTGGTATAATAAACTTGTATTACCAGTCCTTTTCATCAAATTAGTAACTATAATTGGGAGTGATGGTGTTACACTAGGCTACTGGTGGAAGTGCACGGTCACAATCTGGCCCTCTGGTAGTGAGGAATTTTTTGTGTGGCCGTCTCTATCATCAAAGTTGCCCATCCCTACTGTAGGAGAGATTTTGCATGCCACCCCTCCACAGAAAGGTCAGAGCACAAGGCAGCACAGCGACCACGCCCCATTGAGGGTTCCTGCGCAGGTCTGGAAAGTCTGGAAAAGTATTACAAATTAATTTGATCGTTTCCAGGTCGGAAGGTAGTTGGGGAGTATGGGAAATGTTGTGGCTCAGGTCCGAGACACACACACACACACACACACACACACACACACACACACACACACACATAATATATGTGTTATAGCTTTTATGTTGTTGTGTAGAGACACTTTGAGTCCACAGTTTTTCTTTATGTGAAGATAGCATGCATTATATCAAATACAGACCAAAATCAAATCTAGTCAAGAACATAAGGTCTGGGAAAAAGATGCCATTTTAAAGGGCAAGATGTCTCTCTGCATAAATCATATTGGACACCAGACAAAATCTTCAAAACAAATCAAGGTCTGGGAAAAAAGTATGGATCTTTTTTTTACTGAAAATGTGGAACACTGATTGACTCACAATGAAGCAAACATGTTCTAAATCTAGCAGGTTTCTAGCAGACACTCCGCTCAGCAGTTGTTGGTTGTAGGTGTGAAGGAATCAAATAATTTGTTCCCACTGTGTGGCTGCTTTTCTCTTTTTCATTGAGTTTTCTGCTCCACTCCCAGTCCTCCTGACCCTCCACTCCACTGGCTGCCCCTGGCCCGCCTGGAGAAGAACCGCAGCAGAACTCCTCTCCTGCCAGAGCCCACTGCCATGGACACACTCACTGAGCAACTCAAGGTGATCCTCTGTGTGTGTGTGTGTGTGTGTGTGTGTGTGTGTGTGTGTGTGTGTGTGTGTGTGTGTGTGAGGGAGAGAGAGAGAGAGAGAGAGAGAGAGAGAGAGAGAGAGAGAGAGAGAGAGAGAGAGAGAGAGAGAAAGAAAGTCTAACCATAGACGCACTTACTGAGCAGGAGCGACGTGCAACCGAATTGCATGTAGCAGCACTGAATGTGTAGTGATTGAGTGCATTGAATTTTCTCCCGACTTGTTTATCGAACTGTGTCTTTCTCCTGCGTGCAACTCAAATAACTCTAAAACGCATTTGAATCAATTGAGCTAGCCTGACTAAAACAAAAAACAAGCTAACCAAATTAAAAACAAAATGAGACACATCAAATGAAATTCAATCAAACATTAGATTCCACATCTCTCAAACTCTCCGTCTCTCTCCTTGTCTCCCTTCCCCAGGAGAAGTTGTCCTTCCACAGGCACAGCATCCAGTGGGCCCAGCCGGGCCTGTATGTGGGCATCCTGAAACTGTGCAGCTCTGTAGAGCAGATCAGGGTCCTGGTGCCCCAGAGGCTGCCCAACCTCCTCTGCCATACACGGGTCCGTCACAACCCACACGTGTCCAGGTAACATAGTTTAACCCGGTGAACTACTCATATACTACTATGTTTTCAGATTCATTATACTTTTATTATTATTATTATACATTTTTCAAATGTTGATTTTTATCATAAAGGTCTCAGGAGTGACTAGGACAGTCCAAAAACTGCTATTTATTTTACTTAAAATAATGTGAAAATGTTATTAATGGTGTAATACATAGGTCCCCTCTCACTGATTGTCACTCTCACTGATCAGACTGATTTGTGGTAACTGGGTCCTCTTTGTGTGACAGGGAGGAGTGGGCGTGGCTACAGAGTCATGTTTTCACCACAGCCAACGGCAGCACTCCAAACCTGTTGAGCGGCGAGGACGAGAGCTCGATGGAGAGCAGCGGCCTGGTGGAGTTCGTCAGGTCTCTGAGGGCAGCAGTCACTCATCTCCTGACAAAGCTCAACATCCCCCTCTACAGGGTAAAGATGGCTTCACACCGTTGCCTCAGACTCCTATTCGTTCATAACCAATAATTATCATCATCTAAAAATCTAACAGACTATTTGAACGTGCTTTGTTAGTCTGTATGACTTACATTACATTACAATTGTATCACACATTCAAAGATTGGTCTGCTGTACTGTATTTCTCTGTCTAGGCGTATCAGTATGGTGTGTACACCCGCGAGTTACTGCAGTTTGGAGACAAGGTGTCCATGCTGCTGCTGCTGCCTCCCAGTGAGGACTTCAGCTCCAGCTACTGGCCTCTGGTGGGGACCAAGGAGGCTGGCCTCACCATGCCCCTGCAGATCTTTGAGCTGGGTAAGTCTGTAGGACTATAGTACAACCTGGATCTGTTCTTCCTCTTAGGCAAGCATGTACAATATATAACTCAATGGTCCACACCTGTAAATTCAACAAGAATAAATGTACTGTAAAGCGAAGTAATTCACCCTTTGGCAAACTGGGATTATTTATGAAGTTAGAATAAACTTCTTGGGATAATCTTATTTTACCAAGAAATTGTATGGCAGTTGAAAACATTAGCACCCCATAAGAACAGGATGAAAGGAGTCTCCTTGCATATGAAACAGCATATTTCATTTGCCATGCCATACATGTCGTAAAGGTCAATAAACGTGGCTCATTTTCAAAAGAATAAAAGAACAGCTGTTATACGTAAACAAACAAATAAACACAGAAACCCTAATCCGCGCAATGCATCCTGACCCAACATCGGCAGATTGGCTGGAAAACTGTCGAGAACTGTGCATAAGCCACGCTGAGGTTTCTGATCTTTTGGTCTTTTGAAGATTTTTTTTTTCTTGTCTACTTAGGCCTCTGCTCCTCCTTGTCATCCGCATCGTACGATTTGATTTGTTCTCGTATCTATCGCTCCCTTGGATCCATCTTGACAATTCCCTCGCTCAAGGTGTGATGATGAGTTGTGAGGCAGAGAGTTTTTCTGACACGCTGATTTTGTCTCTCCTCTCGACTCTGGCTCGCCGCGCACCAGTTCATTTCTGGACGTACGAGCGAGACTTCCTGTCCCAGTACTGCCAGGCCTGGGTGAGGCTGGAGCTGGACACTCACCTGGCCCAGCAGGCTCTGCGGGAGGCCTTGGATGCCAAGGAGGTGCAGGAGGCCCGGGAGCGCCTGAACCACGTCAGCCAGCTGTCACAGGTAAGATCATGAAAGGCGGAGTATTTAATAGGCGAGCTTGTGGCCCAATTATACCCCTTTAATTATACCCATTTAATTATACCCCTTTCACACCATGAATGGGAAACTGTCTAGTGAGCAAATAGCATCCACTGGCTCGCCTCAGGGTTGCATCCTCTCCCCTCTCTTGCACAGTTTATACATAAATGACTGTTGCCCCCCCCCCCCCCCCCCCCCCCCCACACACACACACACACACCTCAGAGCGGTGTTGTCAAGGGTCAGGCAGTGGATATAACCAATTATAAATACCTGGGCACTGTGACTGATAACCGCCTGAAACTTGATTCCAATTAAATGTGTAAGAAAGACCAGCAACGCCTTTGCTAAATTCCAGATTGAAAAGACACTGTTCAAGCCTTTTTGGAGTCTGTTATATAATTTTCTATGATCTGCTGGTATGCCAAAAAGGAGGATGCCCTTGATAACATTGTGAACGTGACAAGTAAGAGAGTGGGAGTACAGTTGGAATAGTGGTAGTTTGAATCACATATTCAACAAGCAAGTGCTTAATAAAGCTATGACCATCCTTTCTGAAAGTGCCCATCCTCTTGGCTCATAGTACGAGCTGTTACCATCTGGCCTAAAAAAAACAGGTACAAATATTCCGTCTCCATTCGAGCCTGGAATGCTGTTGGCAGGAGGAGGTAACTGCTGCTGTTGTTGAATAGCCCACTACCTTGGACCGCTGATGGTGTTATAATAATAATGATAATGATCATTAATAATGGTACAGTCTGTGACCATTATTAATATTGAGGTGCAGTAGATTATATTTGTAGTGATGATTTGCATGGAATGTTGATGTCTTGGCAGGTTACGGTGGATACTTACTCCACTCGTCTATTCGGTTGTATGTTTCTGTGGTATATTAAATATACTAATATATATTATATATTATTATATAATATATTACATTTCCCACTTTGGACAAATAATGAATTTGAACTTGAGACCGTCGTTCCACCTGGTCTCCTCCCTTCTGGTTCTGCGATGGTGGAATGGTATTCCCACTTCAGTCTGAACAGCAGAGTCACTTCCCCATCTTCCTTTCTTGGCTGAAAACTCATCACCTTCTCCCCATTGAATCTTACCCCACTCCTCTACTCAATCTAAAACTCATCACCTATTGAATATTGTCCGGGCACTATAGCTCTGACCTTGACTCTGTTGCACTCACAGTGTAAAGGCTTCCACACGTGTTCAAATTGTTTCAACTTTGACCAAGTTACCGGTGACCTTTCATGAGCACAACCAGTGTTGCCTAGCAACAGCCACTGCTGCTCTCCACTCTACCTCACGATGAGGGAGGAGCAGATCTAGTGAAAAAAGAGGATCTGGAGCACACGGTCAAAGTTTGGCAATTTTAATAGGTGTAAGCACGGAAGACTGACGTTTCGACACACACAGGTGTCTTCTTCAGAGTCAAACCGGAGGAGCAGATCTCTTATCATGTGAAGGCAGCTTAAGGCTCTCTGGATAGGAGCATAGGTATAGTAGATGTCTAACATGTAAGATGTAACAGCCTCGTGGGTATGGACAGGAAATCAATATGAAGGGTAAACATAATTTGAATCGCATAAAAACCTACCCACAGAGATTCAAGATCCATCGCCTTGTATTGATTCATTTCACTAGCCTAATCCAAAAGAGTGTGAAAACTCAAAAGATGTGACATTTGAAGACCAACCACCAGGAGAACGTTTGTTCTAGTTTTGAACAATTTTTTTTTTTACCTTTATTTATACAGCGGGAGTCCCCACTGAGCGCAGTGCTCTCAGCTTTTTCTGGAGCACCCTGTTCATATTGACACACACGCGCACGCGCACGCGCACGCGCACGCGCACACGCGCGCACGCACACACACACACACACACACACACACACACACACACACACACACACACACACACACACACACACACACACAACAGTAGAATCATCCTAGTTCTGTTGCCCTGTTTCCTCCATACACATTATAAACCCCTGTTTCCCTGTGCCTTTAGCGCCTCGATGTGGTGTGGCGGGACTCCCGCTGGATTATGGACTGTCTGCAGTGTGTCCGGTCCAAGCAGTGGGTGGGGGCGGTGCCGCTCGGCCTGGTGATGGGAGGAGATCCACCTCCGCGTCCTGATGGTGAGGAAGAGGAGGAAAGTCTGACTGCCAGACTGACGTGGCCCCATCGGCTGCAAGCACAGAGAGCCGTTGCAGGTATTATGAGGATGTACATGTCTCACTTCACACCTAGTAAGCTTGATCAAGACAACCAAATATGTAAAAGAATACATTTCACTCTCCAGTGATCAAAATGTTTGTTTGTTTTATCTACCACTTATATAGACTGCATATAAAGATGAAATTAAATTAAATTAAATTAAATTAAATTAAATTAAATTAAATTAAATCTACAAGCAGGGAACGTGTTTGTCTAACTCTCCCCTCTCTGTCTATCTATGCCATGAGAAACTGCATTTTCCCTATTCTACTCTCGAGGCCTATTCAAGTTTGTCTTCCACATTCAGAAGAAGTGCTAGTGTAAGGAAGGAACACTGAGCAACGTACGGTATTTTAAGATAACGATGGTAACTTTTCTGTCTCCCCTTTCAGAGAGCTTGGTCAGTGTGACTCCACCAAATGCGGTGAGTGTGGAGGTCTCCACTCCAGCAGGTGTCCTGGTCACCCCTAAAGAGGGTAATATTGTGTTGATGGAAGGCGTAGCTAAGGGAGGCTACCCCGTCGACATCACTGCGTCCACTCTTGACTTGACCACCATTGGCCAATCAGAATTGGGATGCGACTGCACTTCAATCCAATCAGGAATGGGGCCTGCCACCTTTGGCCAACTAGAAGTGGAATATGACGGTATGGTTGTGCAGGAGGCCTACAGCGGCGAACAGGATTTTCCTCCCAGCATCAGCGAGGTGATCCGGCCAATGGAGATGGCAGAGTTGGTGGACATCTTGCCCACACTGAGCCTTATAGAGGAGGAGAGTCCAAGTGACCCAACGACAACGTCAGTAATGGAAATGCTAGAGAGCTTTGGGCTGGGGATTGGTGAAAACAGCACTTTCTTCGATTTAGGGAACTCAGACTTGATCAATGGAGCCGAGAGTCTGCCACACTCCAACAGCCAGACTTTGATGCCAGAGCTCGATCTGGGAGAGAGACTCTGTGAGAAGATGGTTTTACTGGATCACGACACATCTGCCCCTGTTGACATGAGTGCCACTGCTACCGCCATGCCTGCTGTGGACTGGGACTTACCTCCAGAAGATGCAGAGAGTCCTCCCAACAAGTGTTTTCCGGTGAGAAACCAGGTGGAGTGGGTCAGACCGTCTCACAGTTCATCCTGATATCTTCTCAGGTCCGAGCCTACTTCTAACTCGTGTGTTCTTAGGAACTGCTCCGCATCCTTGGCTCAGGAGTGACATGGCCCCTGACACTTGACTACAGATAAGTGTCACTGGCACACTGTTAAATCTCACATTAACCATTAGTGGAGACTATTCTAACTGGCAACACATGGGCATTTAGTGCAGGCCAGGGGCAATTTAACCCACTTCAAGATCACAGGCGATCTAATGATGGACAAGATAAATGAAGAAGAAAACACATCAAAAACAAGCCTTATTTCTTTCCTTTATGCATTTCTGGAGCTGTAGTTAATCTTTTCCATGATCTCGCTAGGGTTCAGTCCATTAGAGCATCGTGTGTGGAAAACCTAAGCTAGAGTAGCAGCTCTTATGACTTGAGTTGAAAATCCACTCGTCACTACAATACAAAGCTATAGGGAACATTTCCATGTATCTTTGGGAACTAGTAAGGAACTCGTTATTTAGATCACCTCTGGTATATCGAGATAGTTCTTTGCATGCATTGCAAGCATTTGCTATGCAGTATTTGCAAGGCTATTATATGTATATAAATTATATATTGCTTAATAGTTGTGGTTGTGTTTTGGTTTACTCTACCTGTGTGCACTTTTGACATTTAATACAAAAACAGTAGCTAGACTTATAATCCTGTTGATTGTGCAGTAATAGCCTATATCAGTGACATGCTTACGTTGGGGGGGGGGGGGGGGGGGGTAGGTAACCAGCTGGCCGTGTTTTGCTCTGGGTGCCACTTCAAATGTCAGAGGAATCTGATCACTTAATCAACACAGTATCATTTTTCGATAAACACACACACCACACCACACCACACACACACACGCGCACGCACACGCACACGTGCACACACACACATGGGGGTGGTAAGAAACCCAAAGTCAAAAAGGTCGACTTTCACTTATGAAAAGGTAGGTGCAAAATCTAGATAGAGAATGACTTTCTGTTTAGGCCTTTTCACAAATGATCCTTCACCTAAAATGTCTATTTGCAGGCATTGTTTCAACAATTGTTCAACAGTTTAATTTATTTGCCTGATGGAACTTGGTAGTGTAGCATACTCAGCAATCCCAGCCACATAAACCATGGACAATTAATGAAATTTTGAATTTTGTATTCCAGGTCTGAAAAGGTTATTGAACATGTTATGTGTATAAAAAAGTTTTTGAAATATCATGAAAATGTGGTCTTGTTTTTTCCCCCTCTCTCTCTTTCAACTGGTCAAATGTTCAAATCAATCTTGCCGATTGGTAGAGCTAAATGTTTCTGAAGGAATCATAGCCCATAAGAAATGTCTTCATTACAATCACACCACGTTATATTTTGACAGAACAAGACTGAGGACATTCACACCAACCTTTCATTAAAAAGTGTCACATTTGAACACAGATGATGGCAAACTAGGGTCAAATGAATTGCACAACATATGGAATGGTGCTGGAGAGGCCATGGAATTTGAGTTGCAAATTGTGTCAAAGAATCCTGTTTACTCTCTGTCTTCAGACTGTTTACATCCTTATAACTGCTGAGGGAAATGACATGTTGTACTCCAGGCAACTGTTTTCATTAAATTATGATGTTCATACAAATGCTGCACACTGTGCAATGTATGCCATCCTAGAATGGAATCCTGGTGAAGATCTTGGCATTGCCGATTAATACTGATGATTTTGAAAACTGATCAATATGTCCCTTTTCAAAGACCTTCTGTGTTGTGGTTGTTGTATTCATGCAATTTACAGTATTTACTTTGGGACCAAACAACCTGAAGTCATCACACTATGCTATACCACACCCCAACCTGCCCAAACACACACACACACACAGAACGATAAACTTGGAACACACACAGAACGATAAACTTGGAATTATAAGGTTCTACCTGGGTAGAGTGCAGTTCTGAAATATTGAGCATGAGAGGTTTGACATACGTTATGATGTACTTTATATCTTGTAATATACCAATAGGTTTTTTGTAAAAAACAAAAAAGTTATGATGAATATTGGATAACTCCGTTTCAGTCAGAAAAAAAGTCAGACAGAACCTTAAACTTCCAAGCTCACAGAACTTCCAAGCTCACAATCTGTCACATTGTTCGATGGGTTGAAAGGAGCAAAAACTGATTTGATTAAAGATTTGTAAGGTTTTAACATAGGGCTTTTTGCATTCCATGTGTCATTTCTGTCAGGACCACTACAATATTTATATTTGGCTGTATGTCTCTGTTCTGGGAGCTCCCTGCCCTTCCATGTGCTTACTTACATGGAAAGCCTACAGAGCAGCAGCAAAGACTCCCCAGGTACAGAACAGAGCAAGCAACAATGACAGCAAATGACATGGTTTAAGTCAGACAGCATGAAGGGAGGAGCTGGGTGGAGGTGGGTTGCAACCGGCTTGCAGAGAAAGCCGAAAAAAGAAGGTGGCAATGAAGCAGCTTTAAATAAGGCACGCTGTATGAGATTTTGTCACTGATGTGGGCTGGGTTTGTGAGCTGAGCTTGACTTTGTGATCTGCCAGAACGAATTACATGCTCAAATTGTGTGTGTGCGCGTGTGTGTGGGCATTACTATTTCCTGTTTTTCTTTGTGTGCAAGAAGACGAATAAAAAGATGAAGTGAAGACAGTGAAGACAGTGAAGTTAGTCACTATGCATGGTCACTATAGCAGTGGTTCTCAAAGTGGGGTCCGGGGACCCCCAAGGGTCCTTGAGGGGGTTCCAGGGGGTTTGAGCCCCCCTAAATTTGATCTGAGCCCCGTAAAAAATATTAGACATCCAGACGAATCCGTAGATACCAGCCATGTTATGCGAGCTCGCTGGGAAGCGGGTGTAACAGCTCCAAAGTCAGCAAAGTTTTTGACAAATGTAAATGGGCATGACTACTCAATTGGGTCCCTTGACCTCTCAAATCAAGATATCTGAATGAAATTGGGTTCATTAGAACCATGCGAGTCTTAGCTTTACACCTCGCCCTCCTTGCCAGACCAGCTGAACGCATTCTACGCAAGGTTCGACCCCTCCGCTAAACCACCCAACACCGGAAACCCCCCACCCCAGGCCCCCACAGTCAGGAACGTTCATGCGCATCAACCCTCGCAAAGCGCGCGGGCCGGACGGCGTCCCCGGCCGCATCCTGAAGGCATGCGCCAAAGAGCTGGCGGGGGTATTCACGGACATCTACAACCAATCCATAGCACTACGCACCGTCCCCACCTGCTTCAAATCGGCCACAATAATCCCCGTTCCAAAGCAGAAAATCATTACCAGCCTCAACGACTGGCGCCCAATAGCACTAACCCCGAAAGCCAGCAAATGCGCTAACAGGAGCACAGCAGACGCCGTAGCAAAGCCCCCCCTAGAAACCCCCCAGTCAGACTAATATCTTTATCCTGCTGGTGCTACCTCTTTGCAAAGTCTAAAATCGCCTATGAGTGAGTGAGAAACTGAATCTCAGAAACGGAATAATAACATAACAGTATAATACTAATGTTAATTTAAAATGAGATATTCCTCTAAATATGGCGAAAAAACATCCAAACATCCGGACGATGGGTAGGGGGGCCCCTGGGAGCTTCAGTGCCCCGGGGCCCCTGGGGGTGTTAATCTGGCTCTGTCTACACTCAGCGCTGCCTCAAGAGAACCAGGAAAATAATGAAGGACCCAACCCACCCACTCAACAACATGTTCTCCCTGCTACCATCTGGTAGGAGATACAGAACCCCCAAAACCCGGACAAGCAGACTACGAAATAGCTTCATCCCCTAAGCCACCAGACTCCTAAACAATAAACAGATCTACCCCACCATTATGACCAGCTGCTAAGATAACATGTACAGATTTATTTATGGGAAACCACAATATATAGACAAAGACTTGTAACTACTAATTAACATAACATATAAAGATTATTTATGGGCATCCGCAATATACGGCACAGACCTGAAAAGCACATGAACAGATGACAATAACGATGACAATGTTCTGATGTTAATGTACCAGTTAAGCATGACAGGAAACAATGATGATAATGTTGATGATAATGTGAATGACAATGATGACGATGTTGATGACAATGATGATGACGATGTTGATGACGATGATGATGATGACTGTAAGGGAACATAACTCAGCTCAAGCATTTCACCGTGTGTACTTGTACATCCGTGTGACAATAAACATCTTGTATGTCTGACACATAATGTCAGCTACATAGGGTGTATGAGCTCCAGGGTCCTAGAGACAATGTTCTGCATGCAGTGAAAATATGTTATTCTTGCCTTTTTTGTTTCCCTATTTCTGCACACTGTGGTACCAAAACAGCCATGGAATGGTTTAAATTGGTTATGGCTACAAAGCTGAGACTCTGGTGAATCCAAAGAGCCAAATCGCATTAATGTGTAATGAAATATGGCCTCATAGTAAGCATTTCAAAATGTGGTGATACAATTTTTTTACTTGACCTTATACCGTATAAAATCTCTAGTCTAGACCCAGAAAGTACACACATAAAAATGTATGGAATGCAGGTACATTGAAGATAAGTGTTTTTCTGAACCGTGCTTGTCATCCAATCGTCAACATTGTAAAAATCGCACAAATCTCCAATTCTCAAAGGTTATTGATACAGCATCACGCCCCCCCCCCCCCTTAACTAATGCACTTTATTATTTTAGGTAAAGTAGTCACAGTGTTTCTTATTCTGAATTGTGCTTTATGTTATACAGAACATTTATGGACAGTGAATTGAATCATTGGAACAAATCCTCACTCTATGGCGATACACCACAAATAGATTTTGATCGCCACAAATAGATTTTGACTGCTACATATTAATTTCAACCAGTTGACTGCAAACTCCTGCTTTAGGGCTTATATAGGTATTGTCTTACCTGAACATCATTCCAATCAAAGTTAGGAAATCCCCCTTTTGTTATTTGATTATTTTACTTTTGTTTATGCCTACAAAGCAAATGTTACTCTGTAAGCTACATGAGTTATCCCCTGGAAGTGATTTTGGTATAGATGAGCCTCCATTGTATTTATGTAGGCCTAAGCAGTATTATAGTGACCTGTATGCAGGATATAAATAGGGAGACAAATAAGTTCTTCATAGATCTAGCCTCTTCATTTTGCTCTCAAAGTGCACCAGATTGATCCATTTTTACTTTAAAATGTACAGAATTTTCTTGCAGGCATGCCCCCATACCCCTAGAGGGTCTGAGGTCAGCCACATTTGAAATAAATATATATATATGATTCTAATATTTGGGTAGTTTCTGAAGCCATTTTATGCTCCTACTTATTTGCTTGGACTAGTCGTTTTGATTATGGTTAATTTTCTTTTCTCTGACCTCTGTGTTGATTTAGCTAGGTACGTAAGTAAAGGAAAGCCTATTAAACCATTTATCTAATAGCCGAACTGCTGGCTTCAAGCACCCTACCTAGTACCTAGACCACAAACACTGAACGGTCAGGACAGGTATCAGTATTTGTTTCATGTTAACAGGTAGGGTCGGGGCAGATCCTAGTCCCACAAGGCATCTCACAAAGTAGGTGAGTCACCATAGCAGGCGGACCTGTGCCCGTTCAAAAATTGATCTCGAAATTGAACGAGGACACGGGCGTCACCCCGCGTCGTTATTTTCCTTACTCATCAGTTTAAGGCATAACCTGACTAGCATCTAGGAAAAGGCTAAACACTGGGTGCAGACGTTCACTATTAGGGTGCTCATTGTGGCAGTACTTCCAGAAATAAGGGATTCCACTTTTAACTTTTATACAATGATCGCGTTAGTATGAACACGTATTGTAACTAATAATGTTTAGAGTAAGTTGTTAAATAAGCATAACCACACATCTGCGTTTATAAGTTTTGTCGCAAAGGCTCATGGGATTTTGGGTGACGTATGTTTTGCATTTGGCGAAGAGTATAAAAAAATCAGGAGATATGATAAGACGCACGATTGACTGTATTAACACGGCGAGTTATCTTTCTCTTTTTCGTACAGCAAGTATGTAACATGACAACAGCATGCGTACCGACTACAGAACCAATGCAGTCAGATGAAGAAGCATGAAGTAGCAGTAGCATTTTTGGCTCGTATCGGCAGCCGTAGTCACTGCAAAAGCAGTTTAACACGCATGTGCATGAGAGGCGGTGGAAGAGAAGATGGCAGACATTTCTTTGGATGAAGTGATACGACAACGCGGTATCAATACCAAAGCGCCACTTAAACGGTATTTCAACTATTGATATACATGGATATGCATCTTATAATACAATTGCTACCTTTTTCGATCGCGTACATTGAGAGAAACTAACCTAGCTGTTGTTGTTCGTTGGCTAACTAGATAACAAAGCTAACGTTGTTAGCTAATGCAATGCTAGCCAGCCATTAACGCTAAATCGGTTCACGTTAGCTAGCGTTAGTTGCCTTTAGGCCTGTTCATCCATTGCATTTAGGAAACCTATGTTCTCTGTTTAACTTCGTGCTTTGCATTTGTCATAATTTCCAAAGAGTACACGATATTGCATAAACTTCAACAGATCCTAATAATTTATTGTAACCTAACTGTTGACGTCAATTGGCTGGCTAACGTACATAGCAAATAGCAGTGTCCAGTGGTCAGGTATGCTAGTTAGCTAACGCTAGCGTAATATTTCTGTTGGCAGAAAAGAAAAAATATATATAGCGTTAACTTGTTCTTCCGTGCATATACTGAATGGCAGCTTTGTCTCAGTATCAGCTCATGAACCACCCCCTACAATTATTGGATTCTAGGCACTGGTGCATCCTTGTTGTTAGGCTAAATTCTGGACCTTTACCCATATTTTATGAGAACATGTTTGGTAGCATTTTAAAGGGTAGCAATGTCTATCATACCAAAATATAATTTACGGACATATACCTTTAAAAAAAAGTTGGATTCGAAATTTCGAATTTGACCACTTCAGTGGTTCAATGCTACTGCTAAGTGAAATGTTGGGCTTAGGCCCACTAAACATTTTCTGCTGCCCCCCCCAATCTCCCCCTTTTTTGCTGTTCTTGTCCAGCAGGAGTATCGGTTTGTGTATTATTGTGTAATGTGTTTGATTCTTAGTAATAACCTTTTTTATATATTTTTATTTGCAGGTTTTCCATAACATAGACAGACCAAAAACAATCCCAAAAGTCCCAACACACACACACACACACACACACACACACACACACACACACACACACACACTCACTCTCTCTCTCTCTCTCTCTCTCTCTCTCTCTCTCTCTCACACTCACACACACACACACACACACACACTGTGTGGAGGTATACCAGATAGAGAGGTAAATGAGATAAGTAATAGAAGTTCCTCTATCTAAGACACAAGTCACATAAACCTGAACCATGTACCATATCATCCATATGGGTAGGGATGCACCATATTACAGCAATCACCGATGCCAAATTGCCGATATAGCGAGGGCGAGGGGTGACCGGCCGTGGCCGATGTCTGTTGCCCCCCGCCACACTGGCACCGGTCCGATGAGCAAAACAACAGCAATGACATCTGTATTGACCAAAAAGTACATATTGGGAGGAAACCATGCAGCAAATCTGCCCCCCCCCCCAATTCACAGTGTCCACATGAGTTCCTCTGTGTGCACACAATTTGATAGACATAGAAACCAGTTTTTATACAAATCACATCAACATCTATAAATATCGATTATCTCCAATAACAGCAATGTTAAAGCAGCTACGAGCAAGATTTTCGATTGTTATTAAACAGTCTAAGTTTGATATTGATGCATCACATCTTACCTCTAATAGTAGACGAGACCAACGCCGAGTAGTCTCGCTTGAACCCCGAGTGAATCGGCCAGTGTTTTGACGATTAGTCTGTCTGCCGCCGTGGCAGATCAGGAAGTGAAATGAAACGGTTTGCGGCAGCCACTTCGGCCATAACCACAAAATTACTTCCAAACAAACTGTTAGAATATAACGAGAGATGTTCGCGAGAGTAGCAAGCCCCTGCATGGCGTTCTCCGTGTTTATGGTCTGTTGCTAGGCAGAGCGAAACGGTTGAAGGCAGGCAGCTGCCGTAAACCGTTTCGTTTCACTTCCGGGTTTATCCGGCCTGCCGGTACACAGACACAGACTCTATAATCATCAAGAGAGCAATCTCCGATTCACACGGCTTTGGTCTCGGCTACTATTATAGGTAAGATGTGATGCATCAATATTATAATTATACTGTTTAATAACAATCAAAAATCTTGCTCGTAGCTGCTTTAAAGAGTAACCACACCACACCCAGATCCATGGTGAAGCCAAATGGCGAACATCAGGGCACCAAACCGAAACCCCCCCTCCCCTCTCTTTATTTTATTTACTTCAAATTTATGCTATTATTTTCTGTTTTCTCTCTTTCTATTTCGGGTTTGTTCAGATGGGGTTAAAAATGAACCCCATCTGACGATTTCAACCTAACTATGGGTAACATTGAGATATAAACCTTGCTCTCTCTCTTTCCCAGACCAATGTTTGGACGGGGCGGTGGAGGAGCCGGGAGGGGCTTCGATGCCCGGCAGAAGATTGGGGCCAATGATGTCAGACAAAGGCTTGGAGCAGGAGCAGGAACAGGTAAGGACCACCACCATTGCCTTGACAGCTTACATTTATTAGCCTACATACATCCTTATTATAAAAGGGAGCAAGTGAGCAATGTTTGTCTGTTTAAATTTTTGTGCCTGCCACAGCTATGCCGTTTTACGTGTGATCGGGCTGAAACTTTCAGGGGGTGTAAAGAGCACCGATGATGATGTCATCAGTGATGTTATAAAGTCCCACTGATTATGTCATAGTGACATCACTGATGTCATCAATAATAATAATTGGATTTATATAGTGCCTTTCAAGACACTCAAAGCGCTTCACATATCAGGGGAGGGAACTCAACAACACCCACTTCATCATCAGTGATGTCACAAGATGCGAAGTTGTGACATCATCAGTGATCAATTTAGTGATGTCATAAGAACAAGTGAGGAAGCAGGAATCAAAGCCTAGTATTCCACAATTTTCATAATGAATACTGAATAAAGACCAATCTGTGGAAAGCTAGGTTTGTGCCAGCTACAAGAAATATGTTGCATTATGTTATTTACATTACGTCATTTAGAAATGCTTTTATCCAAAGCGACTTACAGTAGTTTTCTCAATAGTAGTGAAATCAACTGTGCAACACAGTCTGTATCCGCTGACTTTTAAAAAGGCATAAGTAGCAATTGTCAATACTTAATGGAATAAAAGTAGCATTTGTCAATACTTGAAGCAATAAGTAGCATTTGGATGAATGTTGAGAGTACTGTGCTTTGTGGATTAACGCTGGGCCCCCTCCTTCCTCTGCCCATCTCCCCTCAGGATTTCAAGATGCCAGAGAGAAGCTTGGCCAGAAAGATGCTCGCTTCAAAATCCGAGGCAGAGGAGGAGGAGGAGGAGGAGCGGTGCAGGATGCCCGACAGATGATCAACTCGCGCAAACAGGGGCAGAATCAATTCACTGTCCCTCAGTTCAGTGTCCCTCAGTTCAGTGTCCCTCAGTTCAGTGTCCCTCCACAGACCATACAGATGAAGACAGCAGTGGCACACCACCTACAGAGCCAGACACATGTGCCGCAGATACAGATGCACACCATGAACAACACTGCCATTGTGAACAATAGGCAGTTTACACCTAATATACCAATGCAAGGACTGAATATAAGGGGCGGGGCCACGCCACAGCTTGGTGGTATTCCCAAGAGGATGATGGATGCTCGAGATCGACTCAGCCTCAAGAGGAGCATTGGAGGGTCCCCGACACAGGCAGCTGCTGCAGCGCCGCCACCTTTAAAAATAACCAAGACCATCCAGGTAAGTTTGAAAGAGATTACTGGCTCTGTTCTTAGAATTGGCCACTGGCCACACAACCTGGATCTATGCTTAAGTATTAGGGATGGGACCATGTGCTTATCTCGCTGAACGATGCAATGTGGGCTTCACAATGATATACAGCCACCACAATACTACAATGTAATAAATTAAAGTTCACTGAACAAAGTATGAGTGCAGATTTATGTTTATTTCTAACGCAAATCTTTTTACTGATGATGACATTGGCTTGCTCAAATTGTCATTACAAAGTGCAAATAATATAATTTTGATGGAGAGTTTATGAAGTTGATGGACAAGCCGTCTCATTTGTGATTGTGTCTCATTTGTAGCCAATATTGACTCATTTTCTGTCCCGCGATACATTGTCACATTTTGTATTGCACTATGTTTCGAAGTTTGATATATCATCCCATCCCTATTGTGTTAAAGCATGTTTACCAGTAGTTACTGTATGCATTTATACCTGCTTTGTGAAATAACAATGAAAATTGTGGTGTGGATAGAAAAACCTTGAAGTATACACATAACAATATTTCATTGCTTACAGTTTGCTAACCATACTCTAATGTATCAACACGTCTTTTCACAGCAACGTCCAGTAGGGATGTCCAGTGGGATACGTTTGGCTTCACAGGTAGAGCATTTTTCCCCTAGGCATATCTTAAAATGTTGAGTGATCTCTTGAAGCAGACCACTTCCGATATGCAAGTTGTTTCGGTTGTATTGCAGCTTTGTAAGTGCTAAATTGATTATTTTGTCTCCCTCAGTCTGTATCAGATGGGCATGATGGCATCCCCAATAAACAAATGAAGATCACTACCAGTAACAATATGCTCCAGTCACGGGTAAGAGCTGCCTGAGTGTCCTGTGTTGCATAGAACTGGCACAAAGGCTCAAACCCAAAGGCTCTCTCATATCAAAGTGCCAAAGTATTTCCCTCTTGATTAAATTTAAGCATCTTTCCCATCCTTTGTCTCTTACAGCCTGGCACCATGGGCTCCCCGTTCTCCATGTCAACCCCAATCACAAAGGTGGTTAAAAACGATGCTTACACAGCCCCACGTCCCCCTGTCCCTGTGGCCCCCACCAGGCCCAACCCCAGCACGGCAGCCCCGCGGTCTTCCCCTGCAGCCTTACAGCCCGTCTCCAGGACTCTCCAGCAGGCCACACCAGAAACCAGTCCCCCCCCACTCGCTCCCCCTCAGGTTGGTCTACAGTTCCGTATTCACTCCTTTCCACCTTCACCCTAAGTTCCTAACTGTCTATTACTATATACAATGAGAGGTGTATATTATGAAGGATGTAGTGCCTCAGACTAGGGATGTCACAATACTAGAATTTCGATACCGATACCCAGGAAAATATCGATACTCGATACCATTTTCAATACCACGCCGGAGGGATGACAACACATCAAGAGGCATAAAAAAATAAACAAAGACAGATGGACGGACAGATGCACACTTCTCCATAATCTATCTAGGCCTGATCAAATTCACTAAAAACATTGACCTTACACAGCAGATTAGCCCTGCTGTAGTCATCAGCCTATCAGAAGACTTTTAGCTTGTTGAAGCAACAGATACCCACCAATGACAGAGAAATCAGTAGTATGTTTGATTTTTCGTTAAGAGAAAGCACTGCTGATATTGATGCTGTTGCAAATGAGTATTGTAGCCGTTTCAGATTTTTAGTATTGACACTTATCGATACTATTGATACCTGTTGTAAATGAGTATTGTATCCGTTTCAAATTTTTAGTATTGATTTTATCGATACTTTTGACAACCCTACCTCAGACTCAGAGTAGCTGTTGAATTTAGGAAACCCAAGTCGGCTACATGACAATGTGTTTTCTCTTTAGTAGCGGAAATACCCTGTGTGACCGGTTACGCAGCAATGCAAGTTCGGCCATTAATCTGCGCAGCCATCGCAAAATCATTACCTAATAATAAAGAAATACGGCTCTGTTCGGTCACCTGCAGGGGTTCTCTTTACACTTCATGAAAGATTCCGCGTGATCGCACGTAAAATGACATCACTGTTGCCGAACACAATTTGGTCACTCACACACAGAGACTTGGCATTCTTATTAGAGTATATTATCGGGTTAAAAAGGCTTTCTAAAACAAAAGATTCAGATTCATGATGGTACTGGAGGGCTGCATGACATAAAGTCATCACCAGAGGGCAGTGTTGGTAGGGAGGCCTGGAGTGCCCCAAGGGCTTTCAGGTGGGAGGCTAAAGGGCTCATTATACTCGAGCAAGCTCCGTGGGGTGGAGCTCCGCGAGTCACCATGCGGACCTCGCGCTGGGGCAGATGCTTTTATACTCAGAAGTGATCAGCATGTTTATTACAATGGTAATAGTGAGAACAGCCTGTGAAAAGCCTGTGAAAAGTCACAATGAAACGCTATTATGTGCAGTACTGAGTGTGGTTTCACTCTCAAACGACCGTACATCAGCACATGAATGAATCACCAAACTTGTTTTACTGAATAGCCGTTCTCAGCCCTGATAGCCTACTACTCTGTGCTGCTTTTAATCTCTCTCAATCATGCTCTCAACACAACACATTTACTTGGTGAAATGACTAAAAACGAACCGTTGCAAATCAAAGTTTAGCCTACCACATGGGTCAAGAAATGTGGTAAAAACACAGCTCAGTGTTCAGGGCTCAGTGGCTTGAAAGCGGCCATGTTTGGAGAGAAGCTGTGCGGAGGTCGCGCTGTGAGAAAAATCTTCAGGTACACGGTGGGCGCCCTACGGAGGTAGCGCCCAACCACGCCCAACACATTTACGTAATTTGATGCTGTCTGCCCTCGCTCCACCCCCGCGCCCTTCATGGCATGGTGAGCATAAAGCAGCCTTAACACTTCATGGTGGTGACAGGATGGGATTAGCTGTGCATGTTAGGAATGCGCAAAGATTGCCAGGCTTGCATATTTGTCACCAGCATGTTTGCCTTCCCCTCACAAGTGTACATGCATTTTTGTACATCTCAATTGCATTGTATTTGACCCCGTGGTGTTCTCACACTGCTTTCTTATATAGCCTTCTTTCAGTCCTTTGGAGGGGACAAAGATAACGGTGAACAACCTGCATCCCCGCGTCACTGAGGAAGACATAGTGGTGAGTAAATCGCACTGCTGTTTGCTATCCTTTTATGCTTATGTTTGAGATTCAAACCATGAGCTGCATGCTGTTGCCTATGATGACTCATTCTGTGTGTGTGTGTGTGTGCGCACTCCATTTTATCTCGTCCACAGGAACTGTTCTGTGTGTGTGGTGCCTTGAAGCGAGCGCGGCTGGTGAAGGTGGGGGTGGCTGAAGTGGTGTTTGTTCGTAAAGACGATGCTGTGAGCGCCTACAGGAAGTACAACAACCGTTGCTTGGACGGTAAGCACCACTGGCAAGGACACACATCAGATGGCTTCCTGGGTCTTTTGGCACTGGGTTCTGTTTTGCATGCGGCTCACTGACTATGATGCTGATGATATGATGGTTGGGGTACATCTTTCTCTCTGTGTGCCCAAACAAAGTGTTTGTATCATTTGAGTTAAACGGAGCATCCGTGAGATCGTCCGTAACCAGAGTTGCTTCTCATATCCTAATTGTCTTTTCTTCTCTTCCGCCCCCCCAGGCCAGCCAATGAAGTGTAACCTTCACATTCAGGGCAATGTCATCACTTCTGATCAGCCCATTCTATTGTAAGTGAGCCTGCAGCAATGCAGCATTTCATTCCCTGCCCAGGCCTCCATTTCAAACTGATCTGGAGTTGACTACATTTACATGCATGCACTTTTATTTTTAATCATTCCAATAAGATATTTATTTACTTGGCAAATATAACACTGTATAAGTAAGGGTTAATGTACGACGAGGTGTCCATTATCACTTTTTAAGGGACGACGTGGAGGCGTGAACCGTCCGAGGCGAAGCCGAGGACGGTTGCCTCCGCGAAGTCCCTTAAAAAGTGATAATGGACACCTCGAAGTGCATTAACCCGCTTATACCATGGTCACTTGCCAACAAAACAATAAGACCAGTCATTTATATTTCCATGTGTAATAAATAAAGCAATCTAAATGGCTAAATGTCTGTTATTCATACTGTAAATCAGTCTTCCACGAAATAAAATAGTCCCTCCCACCTCCACCACCCGCTCCGTTTTAAAGCCGACTCAAACGTTAACTTTATTACAGGAATGCAGGTTTAACGATGTTTTGCGTTCTACATTAAATGAAGACATTACCGTTTGGCTGCTTGCTTTATTTTGTATGATAGATACGTATTGGCCAAGTATATTAACATTTAAGAGCGAAGACTTTCAGGAAGTGAGAGTGAGAGAGCAGCGCCCTGCGTGTGCTGCTGATGTGGTGAAATGCAGAGAGAGTTGTCTCTCTCTCTCTCTCTCTCTCTCTCTCTCTCTCTCTCTCTCTCTCTCTCTCTCTCTCTCTCTCTCTCGTGCATGAGGGAAATCTTCTCTTTCTCGCCGAGAAGAGCCTGGTGACGCGAGGTTAAAAATCTCCGAAACGAAAATCAAAATTGTAAATAAGAGTTATTTTTGATAAACTGAGCACACAGGGGTGATTTAAATACTTACTTTGACCGAGTCAATTTTTTTCTCAACATCCAAAATTGTCATATTAACCCTTAACGGGGGTATAGAGCTCAAACTGCTCTCCTGATAACACTGATGAAACTATGGCGCATTGATATGAACGGTGAACAGACCATTTAGCTAGGTGTCCATTATCACTGTACAATATCACTTTTTAATGGACACCTTGCAGCCAATCAGAATCGAGTATTCACTCAGACCATGGTATAACACCGATTATTAATTATTGACTACAAATTGTTAGCCATGTATTTCTCTCTTCATTTAGCTCCTGTGTAATTTTTCTGTAATTGAGGCATCTCACTACTATAATAAGGCCGAGGGGTCTGGTGCACAATTGCGCAGTTGAGCGCGCAGCAAGCTACAAATAAGCACGTGACCTAGAAATTAGCACACGAAGCACACAGGCTCGTGAAGCTAGAAATGAGCATGTGAAGATGGCGATATTGCTACTATATACAATATATATATATAAATGTGTGTGTGTGTGTGTGTGTGTGTGTGTGTGTGTGTGTGTGTGTGTGTGTGTGTGTGTGTGTGTGTGTGTAAAGCAGTCAACTATTTTGTGGCACATTGAACTGCCTTTTGAAGTAGCAGTAACCCAAATAACATTTTGTGATTCTACCAGTTCCGAGAGATGTTTGTAGCTAGCCAACACGATATTATGTGGGTCATCCGAATCAGCTGTTTTACAAGAAATTGTGACATTTGAACATTGACACTATCAATATTGGTCATGGAAATTAATCCTGGTCATTGGGAATTTGATCACAAAGCAGTTGTGGGAGCGTGTGTGCGGGTTTCTTCCTCTGTCGCCTGCTTGACGCTCCTCTCTCTCCGCCTCTCTCAGGAGGCTCAGTGACACTCCCGGTGCAGGCGGCAGCTCAAAGAAAGACGGCCTGCCTCCCTCCTTGTCTCGGCCCGCCGGTCAGCGCGCCTCGTCTCAGCCCACCCCAGAGGTGGACCCCCAGACCATCCTGAAAGCTCTGTTCAAGTCCACCGCACAGTCCACCTCCACCACCGAGCCGTCCAGCTCACAGGCCACTGCCTTCCGCATCAAAATATAACTCCTCTCCTGTGTACACGCACACTCAGTCAGTTCATACACATACTACTGCGCTCTCAGCGTTTGCGTACAAACTACGGTTTTCACCTTGTCGGCAGGCGGTCCACGTTCATGTATAGGAGGCAGGTTTTTTCACATTAGACATGCGTGACTAATCTGAGCGTCAATATATGAATGGATACTTGCCATCTTGTTTTTTTAAAAAGAGAACGTCAATGTCATCCATGTGTTTCTGAGATGGACCAATGGGGAAACAAGTTGAATGTGTGTATTTGTTGTTTTAATCATATATGGTAGGGGAACGAAATTCAAACTGGACATTTTTTTTTTTTTTCTTCTCCTCTACTGAATCCCAACCCATTTGATCGTGTTTAGTGTTTGTTTTCTGTTCCCTTCATGAAAAATAAGACACAATTAAAGCCCCATTATGTCGTTTTTCTATTTGGGGAAACTGCCCCCCCCCCCCCCCCCCCCCCACAGATGCTAACGTTAATAAATGCTACACATCCCTGTTTGTACGTTCAGATATCAGCCTTATTTCACCATTTCTGCTTGTACACTGTACTTTGCTTGTCTTTCTGCAGTGTTTATAACTGGTTCGCTGGGGGGGAAATAGCCCCAAATTATATCTCGAGTCGACTTGTTTTAGTGAAAGAAGTGGCTAATTGTGCCGCTAATCAAGCTAGCAAGTGATAAACACATTTCGCCCCATGTATTCACAATAAAAGTGTCCCGTTAGTTCAGTGTTTCCCCTATATGTATTCAGCAGCAGCGGCCCCCTGCTGCTGAATTACAGTAAAAAAAATCTATAGGAGTATTATAGGATTACTGTATGAATACTGTTGAACCCTATTGCCAAATACAATTGTATTGACTGTCCTACACAGCACAGGACTAGACGGGGCACGCTTTGCAAGCAAAATACATTTTTTGTGATTTTTATTTTTTTAATCTCACCGCTGCTACAACTCCATCCTAGGGGAAACACTAGTTTGTCAGTGTAAAACTTTTAATCTGAAGGAGCTGTGCAGGAAATGGAGTAAAAAGTTCCTGGAAACTTGACGAGGCCTCAAAAAGTTTACATGCTGTTTGAAACAGGCGTTCATGGTGCAGAGTTGGAATGATAGACACCAATCTCCCTATTAGAAGTCAGTGTACCATCAAAATGATTTAAAAGCTGTTATACATACATATTATACATGTTATACATATTGGGGCTTTAACAATGGCGACATATTGATACACAATTACAGGCACCTTTGTCATTATTCAGTGATACTGTGAGTTAACATAATTTCAGTAAACCGATTTATAGTCATATTCCATTGATGCATTTTTGCCAGTGCGGCATTCAAATTGTTATTTTTGTGACTGGTTTTACTTTGTTATCCAGTTTTCAAACAGTGTATATGTTCAAGCCGTTCTACTTTACTAGTCACTCAATTTATGTTTAAGGACTTTATATTGCTCTCTGGTATGCCAGTCAAGAAGACAGTAGTGAGGTGAGGTCTGTCTGTGAAATCCCACCATTAAATATTTAGCTTTGTAGATGTTTGAGATTTGTCTTTCCTATCTGCCACACAAGTGTATTTATTTTCTGTTGCAAATGGCAAAGCAGTCCCCACCTTTGTCATCACTTCAGTTCTAGATTTATCAAACATCGCAGAAGAAGTAGCCCACTGATCGAAGGTAGATCATTGGCCAAGTCAGATGACCAGACAGATTTCTCTCAGACCAGCGTTTCTTAGAAAGTTCATGAGCATCAGTGGTCAGAACACATGACAAATAAAAACAATTTGCATATCTCTGTTTTTGAGCAGTTTATGTGTACATGAATGAGTCTTTTCCAAGAACAAAAAGCACAATGGTCAATAAAGTTCTATCTGTGCAAACAAAGAAAGAACGAATATTTGGCAAGAAAAATCAAAAAAAAAAAAAATTCAAAAATAATAAGGCTGCCAGCTCTGTATTAGGCGGATGGGTTTAGATTTTATCTGACTTTTAGTTTTAGAGTCAAACTAGTCTCAAATCAGAAGTCATATTTTAAAACCTGTATACTAAATTACATACAGGATCCCATTTCAAGTCTATAAAGGAACGGGTAGTATTCTAATTGCAATTTAGTATTATGGTATATTTTTGTATAATTATACGGACATTTCATATATAAATATTAGCCGTTAAAAGACGAGTTTGCTTAGGTTTTCGAGCTTAATAATTCTATAGATATTTTATTATTGATGTTCCGTTCTAGTTAGTTCTTCCGGTATGAAAGGTCACATCAAAATGGCGCCGTCCAAGAAAAAACATGCCAGCGGCCAGGCTTGCATCATTCCTGGAGGTTTTACAGGTAATAAAACACGAAATGTGAATTATTAATATCTACATTTTGCGTGCCCACTGACCTTTCATCGGATAGAAATAACGTTTTGGGTCCATTTGCTTGATCTTTGTCGTAGTCTCATTTTAAATGTCTTATGTCAACAAGATGTGTGGTGGTAAAGAGAGCTCGTCAAAGGGTTCCAACTTCCTTCCTGCACATGATCATGGATAACATTTCAAAACGTTTCCATGACTTTTCAGTGATCCATAATATAATTTCCATGTAATGTGAAGCGGTGACTGAATCAATACCAGGAGGAGTTATTACGTTACTGGACACTACACTGACTGGACCTGACGAATTAACCTGATTAACGAACCCCCTCAAGGATCCCTTGTTTACTGTCACTGCATCTCTTTACATGGAAGCTATTGGAAAATAAATAATGGATTTTCCATTTTACACTCATATATATATCATGATCATGATGTCATCAGTGATGTCATACATAGGCATTATGACATCAGATGTCATCAGTGACACACACACGAGAGCGACTGAGGGAAAGTGGGAGAGAAAGAGGGAGACGAGAGCGACTGAGGGAGAGGGAGAGACTGAGGGAGGGAGAGAGGGAGAGATTGTGTGTGCACCAATAGGGCAGGCGAGGCCACGCAACAGCCGAGCTGCGGGCGAGCCTAGGAAATGCCTGTAAAATTCCATGACTTTTCCAAAATGTTCAAGGATTTAGGCCTACTAATTCCATGACTTTTCCAGGCCTGGAAAATCAGATTGTGAATTTCAGTGAGTTCTCCAGGTTTCCATGATCGTGGGAACCCCTTTTTATATTGTTGCTTCATGTGTGTACCTGTCTCTTTGCAGTGCTGTCCTTACAGTTCAGCGCTGACAGTGTTGCGCAGCACAAGTTGTGTGTGAAAGAGCATAAAGTACGAGCAGAGAAAACTTCACACAGACCCCTGGACCGAACTCTATTTGTCCTCAACATTCCTCCTTACTGCTCAGAGGTACAGAATGCTTTGTTTGTTTATTACTCAATTGATTAAAACACACCTGGCTGTTACTTTACACAATGGTTGATGATGTCACAGTGGTTTCACCGTAATCTGACTCAGCATTCCTATTTCATATGACGTCTCACTGGAGAGATACAGATTAGCAAATGTTCTTTGTTCCACTTTGTCCCCTCTGTTTATTCTCATACCCGATCTGATGTCATTTGTTTTGTTTCAGGCTGTGGTAAAGATCTGATGTCATTTGTTTTGTTTCAGGGTGTGGTAAAGGAGTTATTCTCGCAGTTCGGCACTGTTCAGTCAGTGGAGCTGAGAGACCACCCGGGGGCCTTTGAGCACTCTGGACCCCAGTTGGGCAAGTTCTTCAGACCAGCTGAAAAACAGGTTGGCCTGCATTGCTCATTGAGCAGGGAACACATTTTTCCTCATTAATCAGGAAATCCTGCTTTTTCGACCTGAAAATGTGACCCACGTGAATCATGCAGATCCGTCAAAAATAAAATAAAAAAAGTATTTGGGGGGGGGGGGGGGGGGGTGAGCTGCCTGATTGAAAAGGAGAGGATTTGAGGACATCTATTCATAGCTTTCAAGGGGCGTTACGTTCTGCCGGGAACGCCCACCTGGCGGTCAAAAAAAAACTTGTTCATTCCGCAGTGCCCGCCGAGTCACTAGTTTCTCACGCTGTTTGTTCAGCCAAAATGCCGGATACCTGTTGTGCTATCGGTTGCACTAACCGACGAGGAGACACGCCTGGCTTGTGCTTTTACAGAATGCCGTCGGAGAAAGAAAACTCACACACACACACACACCAGTCCCCTTACGAGGGAACTGTGCTGCGTTTCCAATATGAAGCAGACACTGGAGTCACGGTGCAAAGTGAATCGATTCACCGTGTCAGTATGTCACTAATGAAACAGAGCTGTGCTGCGTTTAAATATTCCTGACTGGAAACTGGAGGAAAAAAGACCGCTTTTTGCTGCAGCTGCGTCTGGTCAGTGTTCAGCGCCATTGTTGTTTTGAGTTTTGACCGCCAGACTGTTCCGACTGTTTCATCGTTCCTTGTACCTACGTAACGCCCCTTGAAAGCTATGAATAGGCTGAAGTGCATGATGTTTTCCAAGTAGTGAGCTTGAGCTCAACACGCCTTCCTGCTTTTTTGCCCCTTGCCAGTCACATGCCTGACTGAGTATGGTCAAACATTTCTGCTACTTGTTAAATATATTTCAGGCCACGAATGTCTTCAGCACTTCCCACCTGTGTCTGTATCCATCTGTTCCAGGGTTTCAAAGTGGGCTACGTCGTGTTCCTAAAGGCCTCCAGTATTACAGCGGCAAAGTCCCACCCCCACGATGTCCCTTTGGTGGTCTCCACAGAGAAGCGTCCAGTGGCCACAGGTGTACAGAGTGAGTGAAGGCTGTAGGAAGGCCACTGAACATGATCTCGCCACCATCACCATCTTCCTATTCTTCACTGGACTGTGCTCTATGTTGCTTAATAGTGTATTTACTCTGATAAGTCAGTCACTGATCTTCAGTGGAAGCCAGGTGTTTCTGTTAGCAACAGGGTTGCATCAATCAATTACTTGAAGATACTTGGATTTATAAAGTGTCTGAATTTAGCCTACCAGAAACTTCAGTTTGAGCCGTCATCCGTCATCTCAAAATTGCTGGGCCAAGCTTGATACACTGTGTTCCCATCTACAGTATGACTCTCCGTGTAGGCTACAAGCAGAAATGCGGAGGATTTCAAGATTGATTTGACTTTATGTTAAGTGTTGATGATTCATTCAAAAGTGTATGCATGACTGGAAACGCATTTGCATTAGAACAGTAGTTCTCAAACATTTTCACATCAAGGACCCCTAAACTGACACAATAGATAACGTGTTGTCCCAGGATTCCCCACCTGATAAGATTTTAGCTTTTGTGATGACCCTCCCACTCCCCTGGCCCTGTCTTGCAGGAATGTTTCATTACAGAAAGTGTATGAAACCCATGACCAAAATAGTCATGCATTCTGTCATTGTGTTACTTATGGTTGGTTGGTTTTTGATGGGGGACCCCCTGAAACCCCCTCAAGGACCACTGGGGGGTCCCTCGAGCCTACTTTGAGAACCACTGCATTAGAGGACTTATGAGACTAGTGGTATGTGAACATCTCTGGGAATTATTGGCCTGTAATTTTGAAATAATTTGTCCTTGAAATCTATCATTAAAAAAGAGTCAGTGGCAACCTATAAGAACATTGAAACAGAACAATCAATTTGACAACACTTACGCCTCCATCAGTTTAAATATAGTATGGAGCCCATTTTCATTGTGTCAGAGATGACTACACTGATTTGAGAGGATATTACTGGTTATCCTGTTGAGAAACACATTGCAGTATAGACATACTGTAGGCCAGGCTCTGAACTAATAGACATAGGAATGGCCCTGACTATTTCTTGGTTTCTTCTACCAGAATGGATCCAGCAGTACAGAGACTCATTTATTCAGCCGGAAAAACTGCAGCAGACAGTCGACGCCTTCATGCAGGACTACGACAAGCAGAAAGAAGAGGTGAGAACTCTCCCTCCAGCATCACAGACTCCACTTCTTTCCTGCCTACAATTCAAACTTGCATTTGTCTGCTTTCCCACAGGAGGCGGAGCGACAGAAAAGGGAGGCGGAGGAGCAGCAGGAGGACGAAGAGGGCTGGGTGAAGGTGACGAGAGGAAGCAAGGGCACCAAGGTCCGCCCCCACAGCGAGGCAGCCAATCAGAAGACTCTAAAGAAGGAGATCAGGAAGAAGAAGAGGAAGGAGCTCATTAACTTCTATACCTGGCAGCACAGAAACACGCAGAAAGAACGTAAGTTACCATGGATACATTTCATTAAAACCGTGGCAGTGGTCATCGCTGGGACTGAGCCTATGAAAAAAGATTTGTCTTAAAAGCTTAAAAGCCAAGAAGAAACTAAAAATGCAATGATTTATTGCATTTTTAGTTTCTTCTTGATCCATCAAGCATCGACAATCTAGGCTGTTATATTCTCATATTTTGCTTTTTTTTTAATATATATATTTTTTATCACCACGAGGGTGCAATTTAACTTTCTAACTGCTGATACAGGCGAAAAGTCCAGTGTAGGAGCATTACACCCAAAAAGACAGTATTCATTGTAATCATTGTACAGGGTTCCCACGGGTTCTTGAAATCATTGAAAGTTTGTGAATTTGAAAAATAAAAATCAAGGCATTAAAAGGTTTTGAATGTAGACATGATGGGTCCTTGAACGTGCTCGAATTTAGGGTTTTTCCTGCATAGAGAATTACGAGGCCTCTTGTCAAATGTCGCTCTGCCTTCAGCTCACGACAAGTGAAAACAAAATATTTTCTAACAAGTGCTGCAGTCGGTGGATTTCTGTCATTTGTAATTGCAACTAACACAGCACAGTTGGAGTGTTCAGTCACACATTCAAGCCTCGCTTTTTAATGGTCTGTGAGCTTCTGCTAGTTTTCATTATAAACATTTTCAGTGTTGTAACAGTAATTAACCTTGATCCATGTCTCAAACTATGCCATGTTGGGTCCTTGAATTAGGGGAATTGGGTCTTGAAAGTCTTTGAAAAGTCGTTGAATTTGATGTTGAAGGTGTGGGAACCCTGATTGTAAACTAATACAATGTTGGAATACAGCACGCCTGCAAGCACAATGACAGGGAATTCAGGAAGATCGTTTATGTTTTGCTTGGTTAATTAACTTGAGTAGGCCTAAAGACACACATTTTGTCATTTCTATTTTCTCTCAAAAGCAGTTTTTTATATGATTAATAAATCGGTCATTAATGTGACTGGCGGTTGATTGAAATTCATCCCTAGGCTGAACCTGTATTTTTATATTTTCTCTTTCAGACATTGCTGAACTAAGGAAAAAGTTCGAGGAGGATAAACAGAAAATAGCTTTGCTGAGAGCACAGAGGAAGTTCCGACCTTACTGAGTCAACGGCTACCCAGATTCTCCTTCGCTCACCCCATTTTTTTTATTGTTAGCTACAGTATAAACCCATCTGGACATTTCTGTCTCAATAAATCTATTATTCTGATTTGCATCATTTTTCTTGATTATCAAATCATGAGCACTTGAGTGATCATCACTGATCAGTGTCTAAATGGGAGATGTATGACATTGTACTTGGGGAAATTCCTACTGTTGGCAGTCGGAAATGGTGGATTCCCAGCAAGCGTTTGACAGATGGTGAGATGCAGGAGGTGGCCCATTTCAATGTGCACCACATTTTCACGATCACATGGCATGGTAATAATTGCCAAATAAATGAGCTCTGGAAACTGAACAGCTATCAACTTGTGGCCCTATCTTGTTTTTACAATATTAAGTGATGTCACTGATGTGGAGTCTAAAGCACATTTGCATCGCAGTGTCCCAACTCAAACTGTCAAACCACACCAGCACACAAATAAATGACCCAAGTATAAGAGATTCAAATCCACGTTGCAGTACAGTAGGTGAAACGCTTTAATGAGATGATTCACTGTCAGCTGGTGTGTCGCAAGCTGGCTCGGCTGCTGGCCCACATCTTCGGATGCTCGACCAGACGGTGACCAGCATGATCAACAGCAGGGCAGCGCCGACAGCAGAGAGAGTGTACAACGTCACCTGAAACACTGACAAACACACACAAATGAAAATTAACAGCGATGATCCTATGCAAATGCGATTGTGCCATGTCCCTTTATTTTCATGCTGCACCACACATGTTCCGTATGATGCTTTTTTAGATACATACTGAACAGCTCTCCATGGATATTTTAGCATTGTGCCGGGGGATGTTATCCTGAGCTGCTTACTTGTACTCTGTTGAACACATGGGCTCTCCTCCAGCTGCAGAGGTCCTAAGGAGATCAGCTGGACCTGGCTGGACCGCGACAGAGCCTCTCTCCTCTGCCTCTCACCCCCAGATGCTGTGGGAGGACAGGGAAAGGTTTCGCAACACCGCTCGACTACAGAACGCAAACACACAGTGCGATGTAGAGTGAAACGTCACAACATAATATACACTCACAGGTGAAGGAGCAACGCTGGGCACAGTCTACATCCTCTGTGCAGATTTCCACCCAGCAGTAGAAGTACATCTAAAAAGGTGAAAGGTTAAGCAGTTCACTTCTCAAAGTAAACATTCTGCTTTAGGTTGGGAACTAAGCTGAAGCCACACCCTGTATATAAAAGTACAGTCTCTTGGATTACTTAGAAGCCCCAAAAATGTGTGTTTTCCATTTGTCACACCACAAAAAAAAATTGTTAACCACCCAGCCAAATTTGAACGATTAAAAATGTTGCCAAGTATATATAAAATTAGTAATAGAAAATAATGAAAAATGAAGCAGTATTCTCTGCTCTGAAACTGTGGAGGTGTGTCTGCTGAAGTGCTACCCCCCCCCCCCAACACACACACAGCTGCACAACTTAATACATTGTGATGCATTTTTTTATGTGCAGGGTAGAGGCACTCCAGCCTGATTGGTTCACGGAGCTTATTGTAGTCTTGAGCACTTCAAACCCAACATCAGGAACAGTACAGCAACTTGAATGGCAATATTTAGGATTTGGATTGAAACTAATGTCTAATACTTTTAGATGCTTACTATTATGGACATAACATCATCAATTACATAGTGAGAAGGTCATTGTGGATTTGGGTTTCCAGGGGCTTTAAATATTCTAATGTGGTAACCTTACTTCTTCCGCACTTGGCTGGCCGGTGTGAGGGTCCAAGAAGGCGAAGGTCTTGACATCGAACCTTCTGACCTGGGAGTGGGCAGAGGTCTTCCCCTGGGTGTCCACAAGGAGGGAGCTCCTCATGTCATCCAGAGGGTTGGGACATCTGTCACGGCCAAAAAAGGAGGAGCAAGTAAACCAGTAATCACCTATGATTTTTATCAACCTGTAAAATAATATTTACAGGTTTTTAAATCATATTTATTTAATAATAAATAAAGGCACATTTCAGAATGGAGACAAGTGAGCTAGCTAATTACAGCAGAGATCCAACAGAAACAGGAGGTATTACTGTATCACCAGGCTAGGTACTGCAGCAATAATAATACTGCTTTGTTATTTGCTCATTTTATTTTTAGCTTGAGAACGAAATGCCTTGCATCATCCTCCAGTGTTGAGCAATTAAAAAGTGATTGAGATTGCCAGTTTGGAAGAGATTAGAAGTTTCTTAATATTGCAAAGATTTAGTTTCAAAAGTGTGCAGGCTGTGAAGTCAAATAATCATTGTTCAATAACCCTATCAACCCCCCACATTTACAGTATAGTATAATTTTGTACTGTGTAAAAATCATACTTATTGCACCTTTAACACGCACACACACACTCGTCATTTGCATTCCCTAATTTGCCAACCATACAGGTGTTTCCTCATCTACTGCCTCCAGCTCACCCGTCATAGAGAAGTGTCCACACAGAGTGTCTGGAGGCTGGGTAGGCGAAGCAGTCCCGCACACGCAGGGAAAGGCCGGGGTCTGGGGAGGGCTGGCCAATGGAAACCTCCACATACACAGCTTTACGCAGGGGGAAGGTCAGTGGAAGCTGGTCCTCAGGGAAGAAGGATGAGAAGGACGCATCTGGAGAAACGCATAAGATCAGCAACACCTAGATTCACCATGATGTCTTCACATGTTCTGGATGTAAGCCCATGGCAAGAATGTTTAGAACATTCCTATTGGTCATTCACACACAAACAATAACGCACATCATTTCTCTCTATTTTCGTACCTGTGGCTATTTTCATCTGCACTCGCACGGTACCCAGTGCAGTCACAGGCGGTGGGTTGGTGGCTCCATATAAGGACCGCAAGAATGCTGCGTGCTGAAGAGCTGATGCCTCATACTCACACTGCACCTGCAGACTACAGAGCCCAGCTTCAAGTAGCTGCACAAGCACTGATCCCCATGTTCTTCACCACCACCACCAGTATGAAATAAAGCATTTCTCTCACCAATAACCACTGGAACTTTGGCCTTGATCTATGATATGATAATATGGCTTGTCAGATGGAAACAGCTCTACAGTAGTGTAGAGAAGATGAAATACTGCACCTGAACGGATAATGTTTGGTCGCAGTCTTATAGTCTTTAGTCTGCAGCTCCTCCACCTCCACCTCATAGCTCATCTTATCACCGTCTACCTAAAAGCAGGGCAACGGAGGAAGAATCCAAATATGTGATCAATTATTTACTGATATCAAAACATGAAGGAAATGAATCCAGAGGCTTTGATGAAGTCAAGGACAGGGGGCAGTAGTGGCCTAAAGGTTGGAGAAGCGAGCTTGTCACCAGAAGGTCGTCGGTTCAATCCTCGGGACCGGCAGGATAAATCTGGGTGGGGAAAGTGAAAAAGCAGCGCTTGCCCCTCCCTCATTACCACCACTGAGGTGCCATTGACCAAGGCCCTTAACCCCAACCGCTCTAGTGGAGCTGCTCAGTGGCCAGCAGATCAGACTGTGGTTGTACTGGGCAGCTTCCAGGTGTGAATGTGTGTGTGAATGTGAACAGGGCACTCCTGAAAAAGAGAACCTTGCCCTCAGTGAGAATAAATAAAGGCAGAAAAAAGAAAAGACCCGAATTCATAACTTCAAACTTCATAATTAGCAGCATCACCTTCATTGTCGCACCACAGTCCATGACACCAATCTTGAAGACAGCGGTGTCTGCAGTGGTGATCGCAGGTGAGCAGTGCGGCTGATCCTTCACTGCCAGGCTCCTGGGACTGAGAGCAGGATCTGAGTCCGTCGTATTTACAGAAAACACAAAGTGTCCATCCAAGGAGCAGGCTGGAGGGAACAAGTTAAACATCTTCCAACACTTAACAAGTCAAGCTGACCAACACATTCTTATTTGGAGCTAGTGACGGCTGGGGAAGAAGGTTGCAAATATACTTCAATCTCGTCTGAAATCTTTGCTTGCTTTGTTTCTTAACACCATCTGTCACTGATATGGGAGATAACACGAATGCCAATCTCACCGTTGAGTCTGTAGTAGCAGGTTAGATCATCAGTATCATAGCAGCATCCCAGTTTGTGGCAGGCATCACTAGAAATACTTTGGGGCCCACAATCCACTCGCAGGGCTGGGTGCATGCCACAGCTTCCAGGGAGCCCTGGAGAAAAGCCATGTTTTTAGCGTCCTATTGGCAAATAAGTAAATTGTATTGTTTCCTGCAGAAACCCTCTTATCTATTTTTTTGTTGTTGTAAATTACAGATGACCTTCACCTATGTGTCCAAAATGTTTCGTGAGTCTGTCAAAAAAATACATGGATGCTCTCCCCAGTTCGGCAGAGGTTGGAGCAGCGACCGGGGCAGCACGGGGAATAATTGGCGAAGTACAATTGATGTGAGAAAATGGGATAAAATCGGGGGGGGATACATGGATGCCAAATAGGGTTGGTTATTGAAACCCGGTACCACTATGGTACCAGTACCTTTACAACCGGTACTACCGGTACCAAATTGCAACGTAGATTTAGGTGCCCTTATTTCGATGCCATGCCTGAGTGAAATATCCGCTGGTGCTCCTAAACCGGCGCTGCACACACCTTCACCAACATTATCGTTTGGAGCGTGCCACTTGAAATCCTCTTTAAATTATATATGTATACAGTATATATATATATATATATATATATATATATATATATATATATATATAGATAGATAGCCAATAATATGAAACAATACCCATCCCTAGTTGACTAGTGGTATTAGGAATTTGCAAGGCACCCGTTCGGACAATATTGTGTGTATTGCATATTGTCAGTTCTGTCATTCTCAGAAGCTCTCTCCTCTCTCACGTATCGTGATGGGGCGCGTCCTCTCACTGGATCTCTTTATCAGAGGACAGCTGATGTTCACCCTGAACCAGCCATCCTCTCCAGTCAGCTGCACCAGCAGAGGCACCACCACCATGCTGCCCTGAGGAGCAAAGGTCATCACAACATGGAGCTTAACAAGACATGCATCCTATTCCCATCAGCACGTCTACAGGGAGGGGGGGGGGGCATTCACACGTGCATCATATCAATAAATTAATGAATAAATAAATAGACTTGTTAATGTGAATAGGAATTAATGTGCTTCCTCTGATTTACACATTGCTGTATTTACTTTTCCATAATGGTTCCACTATTTCATACTGTATACATATTGGTATTTTATGACATGTCTGTACATACTTATATTTCTACATATAGCAAATGTATTTTACATACATTTTACATACAACATATTTAGTATATATATTTAGTTAGCTAATGTGTTGAATGCTGCAATATATAACAACTGTTTATACGATTTCATTTCTGTTATTATTTTCGACTGTTTTACATTCTATTTGTGTGCTTATATTTTATTTCCTTTTACCTGCTAAATCATGCTTGCTGCAACGACCTAAGTAAATTACATTCACACACACACACACACACACACACACACACACACACACACACACACACACACACACCTCAATCTGAGTATAGCAGCCGTCATATCTGCTGAGGAAGGAGAGGCTGTGGTCCTTCTCTCTGCCCTTCCGCACTCCGCAGGGCCCCTCAGTTTCAGGCACTGGCACCTTGGCCCCTGATCTGTCTGGGGATACAACAAGCCACACATCATGTCCTTCCACATCTACAGTAATTTAGATGTCATCAAGTATGTATTGATTTATAGTAGGCCTATAGCTGTTGGTGGTCGACTATACAGGAAGCGAAGGATGGAGCGAACACATTTTCCTGCGCTCCTGTCACTGGGCGTCATGCAAGCCAAAATTCTGAGGGGGTGACCTAAGGTCTCAGTAGATCTGCAATGATTCAATCAATCTGCCCAGATAAAGTGTGCTGAATGAATCCACTCATGATTTATTGATTTATCTATCGGTCCATTTAGCCATTTCTAAAATGTTGGCCATTTGAAGCAAGATTTAGAGAATATCTAATTTTTAATTAACATTCTGTTCTGATGTCATTATTGCGTTTTAACCATCAATATTTTGCTCCTTTACTCATTAGGGTACATACTGTATATTTATTTTTCGAGATTTTGGTCAATTATTTGTGCTTAGGTTTGCCCGCTGAGCGGGCTTCGCAGCAGCTCGGCCACTCGGCCTCGCCCTGGCTGCTCCTTGATGGCATACTTCAGGGATGCTGGATCACCTGTCCTGGAGCTGGCAACATACAGCTGTCCATGGCTGAAGTCACAATGCCTCTGACATCACTGATGATGTCACAATTTATGACATCACTGATGACATCATCACTGGGACTTTGTGTGTGCATGTGTGTGTGTCTGTCCTTGCGTGTGTGATGTCACAATGCGTCTGACATCACTGATGAGGTCACAATTTATGACATCACTGATGACATCATCACTGGGACTTTGTGTGTGTGTGTGCGTGTGTGTGTATGTCTCTTGCGTGTGTGATGTCACAATGCGTCTGACATCATCACTTGGACTTTGTGTGTGTGTGTGCATGTGTGTGTGTCTGTCCTTCTTGCGTGTGTGATGTCACAATGCGTCTGACATCACTGATGACATCATCACTGGGACTTTGTGTGTGTGTGCGCGTGCCCGTCTCTTGCGTGTGTGATGTCACAATGCGTCTGACATCACTGATGATGTCACAATTTGTGACATCACTGATGACATCAGTGTGTGTGTACATTAATAGAGTCCAGCGCGCTTCAGCCAGGTTTGGAATAAAAGGGTCCTGGTGCTCAACAGTGGAGGACAATATGCATAAAATAATGTTTTACCTGGGCACTTCACACAGACTACCCGAAGTAAAGACACCGGAGCACTCTTTTCCGTCTGCAGGTTTTAATAGAAGTTGTGTGTGTGTGTGTGTGTGTGTGTGTGTGTGTGTGTGTGTGTGTGAGAGAGAGAGAGTGAATTTATGACATCACTGACGATGTCATCAGTGGGACAGACAAATAAACAAAAAGAGCCCTAGCTCCCTTTTATATAGATTAGCTTAGTGACTCATTTCTACACTAGCTTCTACACTGCTGCCACTTTTCTTGAAATATCTTGCTTCACCCAAAATGTTATTCACATAAAAACACTATATCCACAATGCTAATTATTTTTTAAAGAACTGCATCTTGACCTGGAGACATCAAATGGAATGCAGTGTTTATACAATAGTTTATAGTGGTGGTAAAAAAAAACAGCTAACTGCCATAACACATTAACAGCTATGGCTAACATTACAATGCTAACTTGCTATGCAAACTATGCCTGCTATAATAACTAACAGTATTTCATTTTCACATGTTTGAAAAGGGGATTGATGCTCTACTAGGCTACTAATGACCGCCATGAATTTAGAATTGTTTTCCTCTCTCAAAAAAACTGAGGGGGCAACATGCCCACTCAGATTCAGTGTCTCTTAATTGGTTGTTATTATAACAAACAAACAGAGCGGCTGGCAGTCGTACCTTTAGCATGTAGATTGCTTTGGACCAGCGGGCCGAACACCGCTCGTATCCGGCGGGCAGAGCAGGTGACCCTCGGCATGGCTAGCTGTGTCCTCTGCTGCTCGGCTGTCTTCCCCCTCTGGACGTGCGAGACACACCGACACAACTGAACCGTCAAGACAAAAAATAAAGAAATCAACCAGCGTTTTGCAGAATGTGTATTCATCTCCTTTGAATGTTTTGACTGATAGTCTTGGGATGAGCACACTTCAACCCTTTTTTTTATTAGCTTTTTTGGGGGGTACTGCCAGGGGGTCATGTGACTTGTATTAATTAGTGATAATTAGTTTGAAGCTTGCTGCCTCCTCTGCCAAAGTGACAGGTTAATTAGATTGAGATCTTAAAGGGACAGTTCATCCCCACAATCAAGAATACATAGGCCTATCTTTCCTCTACCTGTCTAGTAAAAAAAAAAAACTCAAAAACTTGGGAACAACTCACACCAAAATGATCTAGATGGATAGCACTACAAGTAAGAAAAATATGTATTTTTGATTTTGAGGTGAACTGTCCCTACCTGTGCCTATTGGCTTCCGTGTGATTCAAAAGTTTAAATCACACCACCAAATTGCTCTTTTTCCACTTAATGCACTTTTATTTTCTAAAATGTCAAGTAGCCTAAAGTAACAAGGAAACTCATAGGAACATTATAGGCAAAATAAGCTGTTAGTTAATTCATCAAATGGTCAAAGTTTAAATAACCTACTCATAATTTTCCAGACAGCATTGCCTAATTCTCTCCCCAGGGAGCCAGTAAATGAAATCATTGCATAACTCAAACAACTCTTTGTTATCCCTATGGCAATTCTTGTAGGTACCCACCTAATAACCATCAAGTCCCTTAGGCTAACCTTATTCTTCATTGGTCACCTGTCAGTAATTAGTGTTATTTCCTGTTTAATCTATTTAATGGCATATTAAAAAGGGATCATTTTAGGCTGCCAATATTAGGCTACTGTAATAGACCCCTGCTAACCAGAAGTCCATTATCATCATTAATTCCTCAGGGCAGAGGGTTGGAATTAATTATATGAATTATGTATCAGCCGAGTCCTGACGAGGTGTGTTCTCATTAATTTCACCTGCTTGATCATGTAACTTGGTTTAGTGCAGAAAATGGATTTAATCAAATGAGGATTTAGCAGACTTCTCCATGACACATATTCTGGCTGGACATAATGAATTTCTGTACCACTCCCACTGCCTCCCACTCCCAAAGGAATATAGCCTACTGGAACATTAAACTAAATGTCTGTCACTAAAGCATCTGGATTAAAACTATTTTTGGACTAAAACCTATTCTATTTATTTGGTCTATTTAATTTATTTGGTCTATGGCTATTTATTTTATTTGGCGTATTTATTTTTACTTGGTCACATTTTCCAATCCAGTTATTCCAGCACTACAGCATAATACCCACATTTATAATGGATGTCGACCACAGACTTGTGATCAACATGATTATTATTGATTATTGATCCCCCCTGAAAAAAGAGTGACATCACGATCACGAGACAGCTTGTGTCGTCACGTGTCGCTCTGACGTTTCTCGGGCATCCCCGTCGTGTTGACAGACTTGAGCGCAGGCAGGGAGAGAAGACTGACTGGTAAACATGGCTCTGAATCGAAATCATTCGCAAAACGGCGGCGTTTTGATAACCAACGGAGAAAGGTATGTGAACGACATAATGACACCTTGGTAACTGACCTGTCGAGCCCGCTGTTTCCCTTCGGCTTGTTTTCTAGCGTTAAATACTTTCTAGACAACGTAAGCTAGCCGCTAGCTACGCTTAGCTGGCCTGCTTAGCATTAGCATAACACACCTGAGCTATTGTTGGCTAGTACGTAACGTAACGCTAACCTATATCATCTCAAGGCATTATTTATCGTTATTGGTCCAGATTGGCGGTAACGTAATATTGACTAGCTTTTAAACTTGGCATTTACTCTAAACGAGATGCGGCTAACCTGTAACGTAAGCTGGCTACCAAAACAGGAAGTTGAGGAATTGCAATCGTCTTGGGATAATGCAATCAGTTTTGTGTCGTCTTGGTATAATGAATGCAATCAGTTTTGTTATTATGTGTAAACTGAGTTACAGTTTGTATAACACACACACACACACACACACACACACACACACACACACACACACACACACACACACACAGATGAGTTTACTTAACTTCATTGCCAGTCGTAGTACGCTATTTTGACCTGCTTCTCTGTTCCCCAGTGTGCTACGAGAGTGCAAGAATGTGGAGCTGTCATTCAGTGATGTCGCTGGCAAGGCAGACCTACTGAAGGGAACCAAGAAGGGCACTGTATACCTCACACCATACAGGGTAAAGCCAAATCTACCACACATTGTTTGACATTGCATTGTTGTTGGTGTTTTGTTGCCCGAAAAGCTGACAACCTCCATCTCACACATCGTCCCATAACTCTCCCCACACAGTGTCTTACTACCCCCCCTGCTATTTAAGCAGTACCACACAAGAGGGAGTGCAGCTGTACTGTATATCAGCACGGCTGTGATTCGGTCGTAGCCGAGTGCCAAAGATAATCGCAGCCCTGCTGATATACAGTAACAACAACAGCATGACCTCGAGACGAGTGTGATATTGCTTTTATACAACAGTTGTATAAGGCTATTCATCAAGTAGCCTATAGGGCTGGCAATATATCAATATTATATCGATATCGTGATATGAGCCTAGATATCGTCTTAGATTTTGGATATAGCATAAGTGTTGTCTTTTCCTGTTTTTAAAGGCAGGTATTACAGTAAAGTGATGTCATCTTCTGAAATTACCAGACTGTTCTAGGTGCTCTATCCCTTACCCACTTAGTACTGTAAATTACTGATCATTATTTATCAAAAATCTCATTGTGTAAATGTTTTGTGAAAGCACCAATTGTCAGGGAAGGAAACCCTGTCTTTGTCCACTTTGTAGAAAATACGGAGATATAATTTATATTGTGTATCCCCATTCAGCCTAAAAATAGCGAGATATGATTTTCAGTATCTTTACACTGTACTGTATATCGGCATGCATGGAATGCCTCTTGTCCAATCAAATTAACTTAAAACGAACTGTTGTAAAGTCATCTGTATCTCCCTGTCTCTATCTCGTATGTCATTGTCGGGTTCAGTTGGTGTTTGTGTCCAGTAATACCAAGGACTGCATGGGGTCGGCCATGTTCCCCTACTATCTGATGAAAGGATGCAGCATCGAGCAGCCAGTCTTTGCAGCCAACTACATTAAAGGGACAGTGACAGCCGAGCCTGGCGGTAGGTGGCCCTCTGTTCTCCCACTACTACATAGGGGTGTCAAAAATAATCGATTGTAACATGCATCGCGATGCGGGCGTGCACGATTCTGCATCGATTCACAAATGCCAAAAATCGATTATTATTATTTTTATTTTTATTTTTATTTTATTTTTTAATAATCGAATAAAATATAATGGAAGTACATGCAGTTGTTTATTTGGATCATAATACAATGCAATTCCAAATGCACTTTTATTTTAAAAGTTGCCACAGTGAGAAAATAGAGTGAGAAAAAATAAATCATGTATTGGGAAAAAAAGTGATGCATCGATTGAAGATGCATCGAGATGCATCGATAATCGAATCGAATCGTAGCCCTCTGAATCGTAATCGAATCGTGAGGCCAGTGAAGATTCACAGCCCTACTACTACAGGTTGCTCAAGGCAGCCTCCATTAGTCATAGTTGCAATAATGACAAATGTCAAGTATTTGAACATATTAATAGATGGTATAGGAGGCAGGTGGATTATTTTTTTCCAAACAAGGGAATAGGGGCTTTACCTGCCATCTGCTGACATAGCCACAGTTAGAAGAGGATCTATCTTTCTGAGGTTGTTCTGAATGTATGCAAAGTGTTGATGTCCTGTCTCGTCGTATCTCTCATCAGGTGGCTGGGAGGGCCAGGCCAGCTTCAAGATGTCCTTCAACAATGGAGGAGCCATAGAGGTGGGCCAACATCTCTTCAAACTGGCCACAAATGGTTAGCAGATTTGTTTCCTTACGCATTTTCTCGCACGTTCTATATATTGATAAATATACCTGTTTGAATGAACACCCTTTTATATTAATCATATGGACAAACTTCAAGCAAATCCAGAAGCCATCAACATGCCTCTCAATGAGTGTACCCTCATGTAAGTTATATAGCAAACTCAGTGAGAGCTATTTTCTCTTGCTGTGTTGCAGCATCCCGCGCTGCTCCTGCCCAAAACGGCGCCGCCTCCTACGGCTATCCTTCACCTGGAATGATGAATGGCTACGGCCCTCCAGTGGCTCCTCAGAACTATCCCTATGCCCCGCCTCCACAGCAGAACGGCTTTTACCAGGCCCCTCCCCCTCCCGCAGCCAACATGGGATACCCCTATCCAACAGCCGCCGCAGGTATTGAATTCAGTAGTTTGATATTATGTTACATTTGTACGTAGGGTTCCAATGAAGGTATCAATGACCAAAGTGTAGTGTGTTCAAGTTGGTAAAACAATCAAGGTTGTTACGTAGAGAAAGCCATTATAAAGGCTATCTACAGGCCTATTATTCTTATTCTTTATTTATTTTTTATTTATTTTCCCTATTGTATTGTTTTCCTGCATGTACAGTATTATGAGTGCACAAATCTTCTCATCTTACCCAAGTAAAAAGTTAACCTTGAAGTGGAGATGATGCTGCGATGTCTCTCCCTCTGTCAGTATTTTCTGTCTTTTGTCTTGCATTTAATCTTTGCTGTGGAACTAATTACCCACACAGACTGGAATCTCCTTTGACCTTGAACCTCTCTCTCTCATCGCTCTCTCTTTCTCGCGTGTTCTAGGAATGTACCCATCTGCCCCAGCGTACATGGCCCCACCTCCCCCGTACCCTGGTCCACCCCAAAATTGGACTGCACCCCCCCAGAACTGGGCGGCGCCACCACCCCCTCCAGGTCTGTTTCTGTCTCTCTGTTTTTCTATCTGTACATCTGTGTCACTCCACCTGTCACATCTGATCAGTCCGCCTCAAAGGGAATCACATCGAAAACACGCCACAAAAAAAGGGGGGTGCCGATGTCTCATCCACTACACATCAAAATGCGAAAAGATAAACAGCCCCCTCTTACTCCCCCCTCCCTATACCGTTTGGTACCACCTCTGGATTTTGGCGAAAACACTCTTATCTTGCAGATGGGGTGAGCTGGGGACTAGGGATGGGCATGAGTACTCAAGTACTCACAGAACATATAGAATACTCAACATTTTTATAAATTTTTTTGGATGGGACTGCATGCATCATTACAGGATCTAATGTTACAGACAGAATAGCCATTGTAAATTGGCCGTTGTTGGCCAATTTACATAAATGTGAAAGCATTAGATAGTGATGGATATTCTTGCAGGCCTATAGCCTACAAAATTAACAATTTAGCACGAGCCAAACTTTGGTTCCACTTGTGTGTTTCCAGTCAGACAGGGACCCCTACCCGCATTTTCGCTTGGGTGTTAATTTTGGACCATATTCTGACGTTAGATTTTTTTGTTGCGAGTACTTGAGGACTCTATAATAATTTAATGCGAATACTCAAATATTGAAATGACTTAAAATGCCCATCCCTACTGGGTACACTGCCAAAATGTCAGTTTGGTACGGCTCTATTTTAGGAAGAGCCTGAGCACGAAGAAAGTGCACGGTGTATATATTTGATGTCTTCACATGAATAATGCTGTGCTCCTTGCAGTATTACGAGCTGTAGCGTCTGTTCCTAAATATGTTTATCATCCATCGCTGTCTGTCTCTCTCTCTGTCTCCTCTCCCTCAGGTAACTCCAAGGCAGCTGAAGCAGCAGGCAGCGCCTATTACAACCCCAACAATCCACACAACGTCTACATGCCCATGGTAAGCCGCCTTGCGGTCGGTCTCCTTAGATGACCCATGTGTTCTCATGTGTCGGTGCTTACACAATATCTCTCTCTCTCTCTCTCTCCATCCCCGTGCAGGAGCAGCCTCCTCCATATGCTCCTTACCCCAACTCCCCCCAGAAGAAAAACAACTAAGGCTCAGGCACCGTCACTTTAACTACCCCGTTCTCTCCTCTATCTGAAATCTATTCTAAAGCCAGAAGGAATGTTGTCGGATATGATTATTATCATCCTATGAAATGGTTTGTAATCGACAGAGGGTTCGAGGATGTCAGTGAAAATTCACAAATCAATGGATGATATTTTGGATGCTGGAATGTCTTGGAAAGCAATCAGATCTTTTCAGTAATAGTTTGTTTTCCCCTTTTTTTCATTTTTAACTGTATTGCCAACTTGCTATTTTGTGACTTTTTTTTAGACTCGTTATTAACATTCTCAGCAATGGGATTCATTTTGATTCTGTTTGAATTTGCAGTTGCCCGATAGTTAGGTAAGGGCATTTTGAAGAGTTGCAATTAAAAAGGCACGAGGAATGTATTTTCTAAGACAGAGGTTTATTACGGAAACATTTTGTAGTGATTTACTGATTGCAATTCCTACAGTTATTAACAATAGCAAATTCTATTTTAACAGGCATTGTAAAGTATATTTGCAGTCTCACTGCAAGTACTATATGTGCTTCCTTATACATTTCCACATTAGCTGCTTGTTATTTAGAGATTGAAGATGAATTATTATTCCATATTTACTAGCTGAACTGTGTTGAATAGTGTTAACAGGTAATGCTGTATGTACTGTATATATATATAGTATATATATATGTATGTATGTATATGTATATATATATATACAGTATATATATATGTATGTGTATATATATATATATATATATACAGTATATATATATATATCAACATAGTTGAATCTGCTGAGTAATTTGAGCCACTGTATGACACAGATCTCACAATCTCCAGCATAATCTATATTAGAGTGAATTGTTTTTGATTGAAGGGAGCAGCATTGTGTCTGAGAGAGAGAGAATCGGAAACAAGATTTCTTACATAAGTCAGTGCAATATTTCAACACCATGTAACATGCTTGTGGGTGAAACGATAGCTGTGGTTACCTGAATAACCCTCTGCCCTTGTCTTAGCTTTTATTGTATTCATGTATGCAAAGCCAAGCTGAAAGCGGAACTCCCCTCTCTGTAATTACATCAGTATGGGGTTACCAAGCCACACCATTATATCGAGGCCCGTCGAGTGTTTTGCCTGCAGTTGTTCCCTCTGAATGCAAACCATTTATTCCTGATTAAACAGGGGTGAGGCGACTAACAGACCGTATAATTGCATCCCTTTGTGTGTGTGCGCATCGATTAAGACCTGTTCAAAGGACTTTTTGCACTAGTTTTAGTGGATAGAGGATTTCTGGGTTTGGGTTTTAGTTTGAAATGCTTGAATTAATCAAATGTCTGTATATTAATATCTTGTTTGCAATTTCTATTCCGTATATTGAGTTCCGTCTTCTATATCAATTAAAAGTTCTAATAAATGTCTATGTTAAAAAGTCCAGGTGGTTTTTCAGTTTTTGGTACCGTTTTGAATGATACCGTCCATAACAGTATTTCACTAAAATTTTGAAAAATCATACACAGGTGTTGAAGTAAGCAGTGTGGGTTTTTGCAGGTTAGACCCTTCTCTCCCCTTCGCCTCCATATGCATAGGCTACTCCTGATTGGTCTATCCTCACATGCTACAAACGGACACACGTCAGGTATAGAAGCGGCGGCTGCATGCACCGCTTACAAATAGACAGATGAACAATTTGAATTATTCGCACTCAAATAATTTAATAACATTTATTATGATATGAAACACTCAAATACCAACATCTTCACTCTATATTTTCACAGAAAATCACACTGTACAGAGGTATCTCATAACACAGTTTCAAGAATCGTAATAAATAATTTTATGACATTTTCAAAGACGAAGCACTAGAAGAAAAGTAGTCACTACACACAAATGCTCTCTGGATCAACATGATATCATAATAACAAAGTTCATGATGGGATTTCTTTTTAAGATAACACCAATAAATAACTAATATCCACTTACAGCTGTCTACCCATTAATTCATAAATCATAAATAAAGACTAATTCTACTTTATGGCTCAAGTCCTATTTCTTTCCAGTTCCTTATTTAGGAAAAAGGATTTGTGCTTTTTTTTTTTTTTTTTTTTATGTTTATCTAATGTTAGTTTTACAACCATACTGTAATAAATACATTAAGTTGAAGATGTGCAAACTCCTACTCAATGTTCTTCAGGGCAGTAAAGAGCTCTAAAGGGAATGTACCAAGCCTTAAGGATAAACATGATGTAATTCTATGTGGAATGGACAGTGAAATGGATTCAAAGTCAGATTTATGCAACGTTAGTCCTAGAGCAAAAGGCTTCAACAGTTACTCTTTATGGAACTCTAGTCCTAAACCACAAAGTATTAAGTTACTAGCAGGTGACCTCTCTAATGCACGCCAGCAGCAGCAGTGCTGCTACCAACTACTTACACGAACCATATGTATTTCAAATGAGAAAAACATGATAGCAGAAAGAAACCCATCACCTGATTACTTCACTTTACCACAAGTGTTGCTATGTCTGAGAAGCAGGACATCAGATGGGTAAAGGCAACATGGTAAACATCAAGTCATCATTATATTGCTCTTACCAATCACATTCTGCTAGACCGACAGGACTATCCGTAGTGTTAAGGGTAATTGAGATAATTGAATGAAAAGGAATTGGGGGAGATTTGATTGGGGTGTGGTGGAGTGTTAAGCTATGGCTCCTCCTGTAGAAACCACACCTCGTTGCGGCGTCCGTAAGGTTTGAGCGGTGGGTCGAAGGTGCAGCAGAAGTACTGTTTGCGTTGGTAGGGGGCCGTCTCACCAAGGGTTTTTGTCAAACGCACGGCCTCTGCTCGGTACTCGCTCTCCCCTGCCACTCCAAACCCGCCAAACTGCCTGTGAACAAAAATAAAGGAAATCCAACGCAATCAGTGGACAAAATGAGTACTACGCATAGACTGTAAAAAAAAAAGTCCCACCTTCATACACCTTCCACCTAGGCCGTGTTGGGACCCATGAAAAAGTGCTTAGAAAATTAGTTTCGTTCCCATGTCATGGGCACTACTCATTCAATGCATTTTTTCATAGACAATGACCTTCTGGACTTTGGGTTAAAAGTTCTACTCATAATATCCTGCAGTATTTTGTCACCAGCCAGAAATGTATAAACAGTTTATAACCAAAAAACGAAAATCTTGTGCTGCTGTTTTTGCTTGTAAAATGTGTTTTTGGCAACACAAAATCTTTCTCAAATGTCATAAATGCTAAAATGCATATACTTAACATCTGAAACAAGTATTGGTGCCTTTAGTTTACTCATGTGAATTTAGATCATGAAATGTAGCATATTTGTTAAAGAATATGCTTCAACTTAAGTGTTTGCCACACAGTACAATGAAACCTCCACAGTAAATTGTGCCAAAAGCTTATGTTTCATACATAGAAAATGTCTCAACCTACTGTGTAATGAAAGGTAGAAAAGAAAATCAGGGCACCTTGGACCAAAATGGCAGAAAATCTATCAAAATGTTACCACGCCCCCTAAATTGGAATAATGCAAAAAATGGACAAGACTAAAAATTAAAGTACTAGAGGTCAGAATTATTACAACATATGGTATGAAACATTTATTCAAGTACCACAAAGTGTCACAGCATCTGTCATTTGTACACCCCCCCCCCCCCCCCGCCAAGGAAATATATGAAAATACAAAATAGCATACAAATGCATCACAATAAAACCTTCTGTTGGCTGTGTAAGTAGTCTGTGCTGTTTGCATTTATGCATTGCATTTAACTGGATGTAGGCAGTGTGGCAATTCTTTAACAATTTAACAATTTAACAATTAACATGGTCCAGTTCTAGCTGATCAGCAAGTTCAACACTTCGCTTCAGAATAGTGTTAACTGTTGACATCTCTGTCGGTGAAGCCTCAATGACTGGAAGATAATACAGTGCTGACTTAGGTAGAGTGGCATCACTTTGTAGCATTGTGTGGAAACCTGTCCAGCCTGGTACTGTACATGCTTCAGCATCTGTGTTCTTCACTAAAACATATGCCAGTTCTGTTTTGGCAGCAGACACAGTGTTCAACCTGTACGTTTCCACCTGCAATGGAACACTTTCATCCTGAAGCAAGTTCTGTGGCCCTTGTCTTTTAGTCTGTGGATAGTGTTGTAGCGGGATGCTAGGAGGTGCTTTGAATGTGTAAACTGACTTCGGCAGTGGCTGTCTGTCTGGTCTAGACATTGTTTCAACAACAGAACTTTGTACCATAATGCCATTTGTATGGTGAGTAGTTCCACGACCTGACAGTGTCTCCTCCCCAAAATCGATGTTATCCCACACCAGTATGGTTGGTGCCTTCTTTGAGAACCCCTTAGGGATTTTGTCTCTGCCCTCTAGAAGTTGTAGTGACGCTAGGCTAGTGTCTAGACTGACAACTGTGTTCCATGAAGCACAGTGTCCTAATCTGTTCAGTAGTGACAGAACATTGGATGAACCTGTTAAATGGCGAACAGTTAGACCAAGACACAGTGACTTAGGCGTCTGCTTCCGACCTTTAGAAGCAAGATACACAATGTCTTGACAAACAGATAAAACTTTTAGGTTCACATCTTCAGGAATATCAACATAATGGTCTAGTGTTGGTTCCTCTGTTGCACCTATAATCCTGGAAATCACATTGAATAGTTCAACTGGCACAACAGATTTTGCGTCAGAAACATTCAAATCCTCTGCTGTGGGAGGCCAGGGGCATTTCATCCCGGGAGTTTCATTCACAAGTCTCTTCAATATCAGTCCTGCACTGTACAGTGTCCTTGTGTGCTCTGTAGTTTGTCCAGATGTGTGTTCATTGTCACTTTCAGCTTGGCTTACCTCGGTTGACTCAGTTGTTGTCGTGTCTGATGGATGCGGTAGCCTGTCTAACAGTGTATCTGCTGATAATGTTTCAACAAAAACCAGTTCGGAGATGTTGCGCGTTGCAGGGCTGTGAAACACCAGCTGGGGGAAATCACGGGCCAACCGCTTTTTCAGTTTATCCTGCCTGCAAAATGAAAATATAGAAAAAGACGAGCACAAATGTATAAATAAAGGGATTTTTTTTCACAATGAGAAACAAATACATTAAAACATACTGTCAGCCTTTCTTGTGAGCGAATAAATCAATAAAATGGAAACTTTTCAGTATGAAAGAGGTTCTTTTTTGTTTACTGAACTGTCAAGGACACAGTTACCTGTAGTCTGAAGCATCAATATCCTCATTCTTCTTAACGATGTCTATGAACTTCTTCCTTAGTTGGTTCATTTTCAGGATTTCTTGTTTATCGATAATCCTTTGACGGATGACTCGTTCGCAGAATATCTTGTAGCTGGCAGGAAAGGGTTGTTGTTCATTTCTGAAAACACACACACGCAGACAAAAAAATACTTAACATGTGCAAAGAGGTCTGCTGTCAACATTGTATCTAAAGACAGACAAAATAGTATTTGTTGTAGGTCAAAGCCTTACTTTTGAAATGTGCAGTGTTAATGCAATGTAATAACTCACACTTCATCTGTGGTTGCAGTAGCTATGTGTTGCCGTAGACTTTGACAAGGACCTTGTGTATTCTCTGTAACAGGACCTGTGGTAACGCACTTCCAGAGACACACAGTCTTTGTCTTTGATATGCAAAAGAACGCTAGAGTCTTCCTTCTTCTCAGCAGCCTTCCGCAACTGGCCTGAAAACAAAAAAAAGTTATAATCAGCTTTACTGTCAAATCACACATTTTATAATAAAAAAAAAGTGGGTGACATTTGTTTTTGTATCTTTTATCCATTGTATTGTTATTACAAGAAAAAAGAGGGGGGGGGGGGGGCAAGGAGATCAAGGCAATAAAAGAAAATGCTCCCTCTCTCTGTGGGTGGTGTGTGTGTGTGTGTGTGTGTGTGTGTGTGTGTGTGTGTGTGTGTGTGTGTGTGTGTGTGTGTGTGTGTGTGTGTGTGAGATAGAGAGAGAGAGGGGGGGGTCGCTTACCTGCAGACACTGTCTCTGCTTGTGAAAGTTGATCCTTCTTCCGTTTTCCACCAACAGTAATATATTTGTCCACCTTTTTACAAATGATGCAGATGGCTGGAAGGACAGGGCCAGCAGAACGGACGGGCAAACCTGTCCGAGACCGAAGTTTCTTTCGGGGGGTTTCAGACGTGGCTCCGTCGGGGCCGATGCTGTCCGAGGCTGCGGCTGCATCTGGTTCTTCTTCTTCTTCCCCCTGCACCATCTGTGTGCAGCGTTTCTCAGCCAAACCCAAACGTCTTTTACAAATAAAGCGACGGTAACGGTGAAATCCAGCGTCCTCGGGAACATGGTCAAAATCCACGTCCACGCAATGTTTAAAAGTTTCAGCGATAACTTTACTATCGCCGTCCAGACAAAGCCACTGTTTGACGACAGACCTGTAAGTGTCCCACCTTGTCTGGGTAAAATCCTGCACGTCCTCATTCTGTACTGACAAAAAGTGCATATAGCATCGTTTGGAGTCCTTTGATTCCCGGCTTTTACGCACTTTTTTCAGCTGTTTTGGTTTCTTTTTCCCCTCTTCGCTGCTTGAACTGGTGGTCGCCATGGCTCTAATGTTATTACGGCAAGGGAATAAAGCGGCTACGCGATTGGTCCACGTGACCAAAACCACACCACTCCCCTTGCACAGATTAGTACGCCTAGTAAGAAATAGTCCCGTCTTTGACCACTGATTATAAAAATACTGCAGGATAACACGAGTAGAACTTTTTTATTTGTACTTTCTACCTATAGATCTCTTTTATGGAGAAAAAAGTGTGTAGTGCCCCTGCCGTGGGAACGGAAGTAAACGAAAATGCTAGTCACAATATGGCCTAACCTTAGCAAATTGGTTGACTTATTTGAACTTGTGGATTGACTCCCTCAGTAGAACATGAAGGTATATGAAGACTGATTATGTTCAATATTACCATCAGTGTAGGTGCAACCTGTCTTAGGACCCAAGTCTACGGCTACATTCCTACAGGAGCCCAACACGTTGCCAGCAGCATTCTGTGTGTAACAGACTAAACAGATTGAAACCCAATAGCTGCGACTACTAAGGGGGATATTTGAGATTGTTGGGCTGAGGCTCCTTAAGGCTTTTGTTTGGGTGTCAGATGAGGCAAATCTGTTACACATGGGGTTAACAGTTTGGATTAAATAACAGCCACAGACAGACTTGGACACAATATCCTGAATCACCCTACTTTTGGGAACAGAAACAAAACAACCAGCACGATACTCTCTCATGCACGGGGAGATATCGTTGACTCGTGCATCTCTGCCCGAAAAACGACTGTAACTGAAAACACCCACAAAGCGTAGACCGTCATGCCGGGCCGCTCTTCGATCCTGATGGCACTGTCGGTGGGATGAGGGGGCTCCTGCTGGTAGAGGTCGGGGATGCGGACGGCCACTACCAAGCGGCGAGACAACACGCCGTCGTCCCGCGGGTACACTGTGATGGTTATGGGAGTCGCCATTCCCATCGCTTCACCTTCAGAGACGGAGAGGGGGGGTGAGAGACTCAAGGCAGACACAAAGAGAGGAGGGACATACTGTAGAGGAGACGCTCCACTAACTATCCCCCCCTAAAGCAAACGACCCAAATCTAAAGAGCAGGTCTGACATAATTGTATATTATTTATATATTTATCCAGACATTGCAAAATAGGCCATGAATGAACCTTTTAAGTTCATTCAGCTTGCGAGCCTCCTAAAAGACTGGCAACTATTCATATGATATTAGCAGAGAGAGAGAACCAAACTAAGGATTCTGATTTCAAATGGACGATAGAGACAGGGTAAAGAACTGTAACCTGTGAAGAAGGGAAAAAAATCACATTGAAAAACTGAATCAGATTAAAATCTAAAATGGCTGGGTGGCTTTCCAGATAAAGACCGCCAGCAAAAAGATGGGTGCTCTAGTCTAGTCTAAGGGTTATCAGATATGTATTTTAAAATAGAGCCCAGTGTGTTCTGTTACATGGCCTTCATCAGTGTATGAAAATCTCTATATTGTGACCGTGTTCTCCAAATGCTTTGTATTCATGTTTTTGCTTAGGCATGTGATTCAGTGACTTAAAAATAAAAATAAATAAAAAATAAAATGTGAACTGTATTAGCGTTCTTGGGGAAGAGTCACAAGCCACATTTGGGCCTGTTATGTCATCAGGGCAGGGTGTATTTATCCACCTGGAAGCGTTGTGTTCTGCTTGGCTTACCTGGTTCGTTGCTCCCACCGATGTACATGAGCAGCCTCCTCACCAGCTCCCCTGTCACTTGGTCAAAGCTCCGCCCCTCGGACGGGATGGCGGCGTATTTAGAAGCATCGTACCTCCGTACCGTGTAGGCGACCCCGTCCTGAGGAGGGAAGGCGGAGGAGAGGGCTTTGGCATCAACCACAGCCACGACATAGTACATACCCCCATCTACACACATGCAGCCAGGCACGCACCAACGATCCAACGATCAAGCAGTAGGAATATATCTTGATTCTTCCTCTTGCGATATGACATCGATACACTGACAAATATCAATGTTTTTATTTACATATAAAACAAGTTGGTAAGCACTGAAATGTGTCCAGTTTGACATAAATCAAGTTGATATTCTTGTTAAGCACTGCTTTTTTTGCATTCATTTATTTCCTAGTTCCCCATACAGACTGAAAAGACTTTAGTGAAGCATAGTTGTATCCTTGCTTAAAACAACTCCAGAACTGTTTTGCTTTCTGGCAGTTTGGCCTTTTGCCAGTTTATGGCTACTATTTCTGATACCTGTTGGAGTACACAATTGGCCATTTCATCAGGCCAAGCTCACAGAGTTGCATGCAGCATTGTGTAAATGGAGCTGTCCATGGTGCTGAACCTGGATTCACTCATTTTGGGCACTAATTAGCCATTTTTG
>NC_139644.1:34274495-34306995 GCF_964638095.1 Poromitra crassiceps | reverse complement strand
TGTTTTAAAGTATTTTGAGCCCTTCATCACACTATCTTTGAATGAGCACAAATTCAACATACAAATTTAATTATTAAACAAACAACCTTTAATATAACGTTTCACATGACAAATATTCTTTTGTAGAAAAATAACTGTTTCAAAAAAGCCTTTATAGCCTACTATGCAACTACCTACTCAATGAAAATATTATTCAGTTATATTTACTTAATGTTATTCAGTACTTATAGGTGCTCAAGTACGGTAGCCAGGCAGAAATGATGTGACACAACTAATAGGCTATTGGCCACTGCGATCGGTGAACGCCACCTTTTTTGCCGATAGGTCAATAACGAGCGATACCGATATACCGATATATCAGTCCATCCCTACCAATTCCCCCTGATGTCCTGGTCGTTGTTCTAACCCTTTGCCGATCTGGGGGGAGTTGTAGAGATGTGCTTCTTTTCACCTAACAGCGAGGGGTTTCGTACCACGTGGGAGGATCACGCTATTCCCCCCAGCCCCCCCCCCCCACCCCCCCCCCCCCCCAGCCCCCCACGAACAGGTGCCCCGACCGACCGGAGGAGGCACTAATGCAGCGACCAGTACTCATACCCCACCGGCTTCGCAGGACACAGCCAATTGTGTCTGACCAGGCCAGAAGTACCCACTTCCAGGAATTGAACCTGAGTCTCTGCGGTGGTAGGCGAGTTACCTCTACCCAGATGACCCCACTATATTGTTTTGCTTGTCCGTGAGTGTGCATGTCAGCCAGACAGTTCCTGTGTACTGTATTCTGTGTCAGTTTTAATTAAGAGTGTAGGGTGTCAGAGCCAGGCAGGCGCGCCGCAGATCAGGTGACACACTCTGATTTCATTTAGACATGAGTCGAGTCTAGAGATTTGACAAACCCTCGACTTTAGACTCCTCCACAGGCTCCTTAGTGAACACTTAAGGCTGATGTAGTGAGTATCCAGTATACCACAGACTGTATTATTCACTGTGATCCTCTGTCTCTCCACCTTACAAATAGAGCTGAATTCAATGTTAAACTAACCTCGTAACGACGCTTGTCGCTTAATGCAAGTATGTGAGGTTTCATACAGTATACTGACCACTGTCATTTCTCTGGCTGAAAATCTGTTGTTGTACATGGAGAGCCGGCTGCAACAGACTCGTTTTGCTTTTGGGACAGCGGTTGTTTGGTATGTGGTGTCACAACAGATCCGATGCCTTCCTGTGGCTGTGTGGATAAATGTGTCAGTCAGTTTGGGTCACTTGATTCCCTGATTGTCTGCTCAGTGGAGCTGGACGTCCTCTTTGTCTCTCGCTGCCTGCCTTTGTCTCCTGTCAAAAGTTAGCTGCTGTCCTCAGGATAAACACAAAGCCACTTTCACAGCCTGGCAGTGTGCTGTGACAGAGGCTATACATATTTACAGTAGTGTACTGTAGGTCAAGAGAACACATGAGAGTCATTTTGAATATGCGGTTAACATAAGGGCACATTAATTAAGGGTTAGTTATTGCTTAATATTGTTTAATTAACTAACCCTTACTATGCTTATTAAGGGTTAGTTAACCCTAACCATTAAGTAACCCTGAACTATTAGATGATGTATAAATGAATAGCCTACTTAGTACTTAGTTAACATGAACACCATTAGTAAATGATTACTAGACACATTAGTGAATTGTTAATTAAGGGTGTGGTTCAGTTTATTAAGCCTTAACTAACCCCTAATTAATGTACCCTTATTGTAAAATGTTACTGTTAATGTGCACATGGGGTCTACACCCCCATGGTGTCTGGCCCAACATTGGGCCAGAATAGGGCCATCTGTGGCCATACAGTTGGCTGAGATATGGCTATGTCATGGGCCATAATGTGGCCTGCGTTCTGGGTACCAGCTCTGGACCACCCATGGACCGTCATTTGGGACAGACCAATTTTGCTATGTGGGAGGGCTCCTTTTCAGTGAGGTCAGTTTGTTCTCCATGTCACTCTCCTAATCACCAGTGCTGGTCAGTGTATCAGAATACACCCTGAGCCTCCATAGCTAAGCTCATAGCTTAACCACACACACGGACACACACAGCAACGCAGAATACAATGAACTGAAACCCATAAAAACTTCCTGCTGAGTATGTGTAAAAGGCAGAGGGGCTCCAGCTGATTTGCCCCTTTGCCCCACACTGTGGCACAGCGGGCACCCTATAGGTCACAAGCAATTAGCTGTCAGACTGTCAATCAAGGTTATAGGGAAACAGGGCCAGGAGGACCATGTTGAATAAGAAAAGAGACTAAACTTTAAGTAATGCCATTGACCTAATTGTTTCATACTTTTTCAATAAAATAAAATAAACATACAACATACAAACATACAATACATTTTAATTAAATAAAATAAGACAATATAAAATACTAAAATGTTCTCATTCCAGCTTCTTTGTGAAAATGTTCTGGTTTCTTTAAGTCTTCTATGACAGTAAACTGATTATCTTTTTGGTTGTGGACTGTTGTTCAAGACAAAAGAAGACATTTGAGGATGTCATCTTGGGCTTTGGCGGGGGAAAGTGATAATGCAGAAAAGGACCAATCAATTAATCGAGAAAATAATCGACTGGTTAATCGATAAAAAAAACAATTGTTGTAGCCCTAGTCCTAAACACTGGATGAAATATTAATTAATTAAGACGATGCTAATGGGAGGGAAACGTGACACCTTGACGGGAAGGCAGGATTACGCACAGGTCAAGAGCGATTACGCGGGGAATATCAACAATTGTAGAGATGCGCACTGCAGAAATCTACATCAGCTTCACAGCCGTCAACATGATGGTATACCTAAGTTGCCTCCGACAGGTGTCCGCACATTGCCTACCTTTGTTTCAGTGCTGAGCAGTTTATATTCCGTCTCCTGGGTGTTTCCGAAGAGCGAGTTCTTTATCATGCCAAACATCTCGTTCCGGCCGGTCGGGTCACCTCTCCTCTCTCGCTCCTCTCCTTTTATAACACACCCTTTGAGCTGCTCTGACTCTGTCTTGCTCAGTCTCGGCTGACAGCTCCGCTATTCAGTCATCCAATCCTGGTGAAACCCTGCGAAACAAATGGGACTAACGTTAGTTATCTCCAGATGTTTCCGAGCGCAGTCTCTTCTCCAGAGAACGGCGTGCGCTTTTGTTCTAGTAAAGATAGGCCTGCTGATATATGCTATTTCTTCTCTTTTAGTTAATAGATTTTATTCTAAGACAGAGAAGTTGCAACTGCCGACTCCTCGCTCCTTTGTCGAACCAAGCAAGGAATAAACGCATCCAGTGGGCGAGGCGGCGTGTCCCCGCCCTCCGCTTCCCCTCCTCCGCTCTGGACTCTCTCTCTCAGTCAGAATATGTCACCAGCTGTCACTGTATGGAGCATCATGGTGACAGCAGCATTTTTCCACGGATTAGTGCATTTAATTGGCCTTAAATGATCCCAAAAAGCGTTCAGGTTGCACGGACATTAAAAATACATTCACTTTAATAGATAATGCAGAGCCTTGGTATGCGACGCATGCAGGATGATGCTCCCTCTTTAAAATGCCCCCAAGAAGCAGCCGGGTATAGTGGTAAATACAGAGGTGGGTAAACTATCCAAGGGGGCATTTCACCCACCTTCCCTTGTTGTCCCACTACACCCCTTTTCAGAGAGTAACCTTCTCTCGGCTCTTGTTCGGGTGTGTCTCTCACTCTCACCCTGTGTCATAGCAGGCCTGTTCAGGGATGCAGCCAGGAAACAACGGGGTGTGGAGAAGCATGTTTACATTCTGCCTTCTTCCCTTTTTTTTGCGCAATAGGCTTAGAGATGTTGGCACTAGCCCTTGGTTTGTCAGTATGCAGTGGCTTTTCTTCCCAGGGCACCGAGTGTGTTTGTTAGTTTGGAGCTGCTGCATGAGGTGCGTGACTGTGTGTCGTCCTCTGTGTCACAGCGTGTTGCTTTGCTATAGGGTTGGTCTATTTAAATTCGCACTTAAAGGCGACATTACTCACCACTGGAAAGCGAGAGGGAAGAGTGAGGTTTAATGAGGGGAATGGTGGGATGGATAATAACACTGGACCGGTGATGCTACTGTATGAGAGGGGGCGGTGGATGTTACAGCATGTTGTGGTCCATCCAGACAGGCTCTCTGCACCACACACTCACAGTGGAGTGGAAGAGTTTCCAGAGAGGCTTCGTGCTGCTCAGATGATTCACAATGGGAGAAACTGTAAGCCGGACTCGCCATGTTGACCATCAATTATGATCACCAAGCGCTTGTAGGTCCTTATGACATAAGTTCTGCATTTTAGAGGCTTTGACCCGTTTTGACGTAATAATTTGACTAGAAATAACTTCTGTAAGCCGTTGACTTCTTTACTGTTTTATGTGTTAAAATTTCTCCAAGACACTTTCCCTGTCAAGCATTCAACCTCTGGATAGAAAAGACAAGACAGGCAAGTTTTTTGTTCTAAAGGGCAAAATGCCACTCGATGAGCTCCCACATGCGCACTAAATCTTTTAAATACCCGCAGAAACGGCTTGATCCTCCTTTCCATGACATCATCTGTCTGGCAACCTCACAAACAACATGCCTGCTTGGATTTAATTATCCATTTGGCCCAAGCATGCGCAGGAGGTTTGCTCATGTTCAATTAGGACATCATTCTCAGAAGAGAAGGAACACGACAGAAATACTTAGTGATTCATCCTTTAATGGGACAAATGAGTCAGAATGAAAATGTATTTACAGTCCTTTTCAATAGTCGCTGTGGGTTATAGCAGTGGGGGGGGGGGGGGGGGGGGCAACCACACAGACAAAAGCAGCTGTGGAAAGCCAGCATGACATGGTAATGTACAGCTTTAAAGGAACACTTTACCAATTTTCAACCAGATTTGTATAATTACAATGTTGGTAGCATTATGCAAATGAACCAATGTTTCCCTTCACTCCATGTTGCCTGCACCGAGAGCTCCTCATTCATTTGTCGGTAGAAGAGTTTTGCTGTTTGTGGATAAAATATGTAGTTCGAATAACAGCCATGTGAGCTGGCGCACCTTCAAAATCTGTTGTTCTTCTGAGAACCAATGATGCCACTGGTTCGTGGAAGTACAACAGATTTTGAAGCTGCACCCCCAGAGACACAGAGAACATAAAATAAAATAAATGGGGTTGTTCTTTACACTATACCCCGATTTCAGATAGAGATATGGTTGGAAATAGGCAAAGTGTACCTTTAATCATAACTTATATTTTCACAGTTGTTGACACACTCTTACAGTCAGATCAGATACTCCACATATCTTTTCCATGAATAATGGTAGAAGAATAAAACATTAGAAATGGCTCGACTTCTCAAATCAGTCCATGATGATTGCTCAACGTCCAGTCTTCCACCACCAGACGCAAGCGCCTTCTAGTGTTAATTTCAGATGAGGCTTAGGTGTTGCCGTTTGGGGACAAACCCACTGGTGCCACTGCATCAGGCCAGATGAATCAATCACAGACCACTGCATCAGGCCAGATGAACCAATCGCAGACAAGTCATTCCTAAAGTCTGCACCCCACCGTTTTCCTCCCACTCTCCTCCGCTCTCCTTCTGGTCCTCACTTCTCCCAGCCTTTGCCCCCGGGCTGAGTGGGCAGCCTGAGCCCCACTAAGGCGGCCGCCACTTCCTGTGTGACCTCTCCCTTGCCGTGGTAGAGCTTGTGCAGGGCCAGGTGGTTCCTGGTGGAAGCCAGCAGGCACAGGTAGGTGTGTGAGGCATGGAGCGCCTCCTGGTGGGCACGGCAGTGCCTCTCCCCTGTCACCTGAGGGAGGGAAGAGAGATATAATAATGAACCAGATGAATAATGAACCAGATGATAACTTAATCAGAGGACACTGACGATTGCAAACCATTTTGTCATGTTTTTTTTATGTCTTAATTATTTCATTACACCGGAGCCATGACTGTGTGTCCATCTTTTTTCTTCCAATTAATGAGCAGAGAGAGCGATGAGTTTAGGATATTTTTATGCATAAAGTCATAATTACACAACTTGAATGAAAGAACTGGCTTGCTCAACTCACAGTCTTTGGAGTAGTATCGGGTGCCGACCAAAAAAGCACAAAAATAACAAATGAAATCTTCAGCACTCACAAATCAGTGTATAGCACTTTTTTAAATGATGCACAGCAGCAAACTGACGTGGTTCAGCCCTAGTCTTTCCTCATGATCACACAACACATACTGTAACTAAATGCACACATATCACATGCTTTTCCACACTAAAGATGCCCCCCCCCCTCCCTATCAGTCAGAGAGGCTAGATGGACACTAAGCAGTTGGTTCAGCCCCTATAGATTTTCACATAATACAGTATAATGCCGCTGGGCCTTCTCTATGTTGGGAGAAATACAGAATGGTAAGCGAGACTTCCGCCTAGCTATTTTGCTTGAGTGGCTGCCTGCACATGCGTTCAATCGCCCTGGTGAAGCATGTTCTCTGAAGTATAAAGAGTACATGTTTAAAGCCCCAGGCCTTAATTTCAATAGACAGCCCTGCCCTACTGTACCACTTTGGGTAATGTAAGCGAGCAACAGACAGACAGATAAATAAACAGACAGTAAGTAAACAGACACATATATATATATATATATATATATATATATATATATTTAGAACACGGCTCTCTCGAATACTCGATTCTGATTGGTCAATCAACAATATTCACCGGTCATTATTTCTCGACAACCGACCGCTGCTCTGCCACACCTGGATTAATCAGTTGGTAAGAGCATTTTGTCCGCAGACGCTACTAATTAGGCCAACCAGTTGCAGCTGTGGTGTCTTGTGTGCCAATTACGAATGAAACCGCTTTGTGTTGAAAACGCTATTAAAAAATCTATTTGAATAATTATTTTTGTCAGATTATTGAATGATTTAGTTGTAGGCCGTGTTCTAAGCGGGATAATGTATACTGAGCCGGTGATTACTGGAAATAATGACCTTCAGGTGAATATTAAGCCCTCCGCTGCGCGTCGGGCTAAATCATTCACCTGTCGGTCATTATTTCCACAGTAATCACCGGCTCAGTATACATTATCCCTTACATATACACTATTAGAATAAAATACCCCAAGGTTAAAGGAAAATTACTAGTCAAAAACATTAAATGGAGCGTGATATAAGTATAAGATATAAGTCTATAAATCTATATGAGACCTTTAGAGATTCCTTGACACAATCAACCCGAGATTCATTGTAAGATTAGCTATAGAATTTATATAAACTCAAGGAAGCATTGACAGCTGATGCTACCAATTAATTGGATTAGAACGTTGAAGTCAATCAACTGGTAATTTCACACAATTAAACTTTAAATAATAGGCTTAGCGTTATGAAACATGTACTCTGATGTGTCTATGTTCTACTACAATAGTGCATCATCAGTTAATCTGCGACTCAACCGTCAACCGACTCTGCTGGCTAAAGCTAGCTAACATGACCCTCTGTCAATTTCTGGAATGCAGGATAGCAGGGGCAGGACCCGCCCTACTCTGCCTCTGACTGGCTTACCCTGATATTTTACCCCTAACCTTAACCAATGATCACTCCTCGTGCCTAAACCCAACCCAATCAGAGGCAGAGTAGGGCGGGTCCTTCCCCTTCCACCCTGCATTACGGAAATTCTGATGTCGCGGTCAGGCTGTCACCTTGCGTTGTACTGTCTTCAAACTATTACGCTGACGTTACCTGCTACAGTTGATAAAAACAACACAGTGTATGTATGTAACGTCGACTCAACTTCCCACAAGCTTCATGAATGAGAAACAACTGTTTTTATTTAACTTATTTATTTCATAAGCAAGTTGGCAATCGTTAGCACTTCAAGTTGGTTAGCGTTAGCGTTAGCTGCAACAACAAGCTAGGTCCAGAAGGCACGCAGCTGGTTAGCAAGCAACTTAGCTTACCTCATTTTTACGAAACTGATCCATAACATAGTTGTACGCCAATGATTTCTTGTAACTTGGCCCTTGGACCGCACGCAATTCTTTCAATATTCCTCGGCAGACACGGTGGGGCGCTGACAGCGCCGCCATCTTTGAATGTTGTGATATTGGCGCAGACACGCTCAATCGAACCTCGGATAATCGATGAAGTCATTTAATGACCACCAGGCGGCAACTTGACTCACAACCCCATGCTCACAACGTGCTCACAACCAAGTTGTCAGATCTATTGTCTTCTCAGAAATGGTAATACTGCTTTCTCCCTATTGAAATGATCTTACAGCAATTTAGTGTCATGGATATTTAAAAATGTACAGAAAATCAATTAATCGTGCACAGCTAGCTTACCTGTAGCCTACCACTCCACCTCGCTATTACTTTCTTTGGATGAATCACCTGTGTTTTACAGCGAAATAGATATTGTTTGATTTATATTTGAAATATTTCCCCCCCTAGCTAGTGTTAACACCTCACATGGTTGAACGTCACCCTCTACAGGTGACATAACGCTATAGCTTAACTATACAGTACCATAAATTAACCATATTATGAAGAGAGACTGTGCTTGTACTGACTTTGATGGGTGGGAAGTTAAATGTTATTGTCTGTACTGTACACCATCCAAGTTCATCCAACTTATCTCACCTCACCTTTCTCATCAGGTTCATACAATGAGGCTCTGCATCATGCTGCTGTCTCTGGAGGTGGGGGTGCCTCGTCCCTGGGAGCCCAAGCTTAGAGAACAGGTAGTATGGTTCTCAAACTTTTTCACGTCAACGACCCCTAAACTGGAGCACAGACCGCCATTTGATAAGATTTTGTCCCAGGGTCCCCATCTGATAAGATGTTAACTTTTGTGACAAGCCTCCCACTCTCCTGGCCATGTCTTCAGTCTCTCTCCCTCCTCACAGATGCACCTTTTGTTCCGTTTGTCGCTGTTGTTAGTTATTTTCCCATTAGTTTAGTTAACAAATTGTTGTTTTCACTTTTACTTTGGTAAACTCCCCTCATATGTTACTTCCTTGACCCGGGTTGTAACCTGCTACGTCTATACATTTAGCATATACAGTCTATGGTTGTAACATATGACGGGACTCATACCAAAGTCAAAATTAAAACAACAATAAACTAAGGGAAAATAGCTAGACAACAAATGAACAGACAAGTTGTCACACTTTTACATGTTTTATTACAGAAAGTGTATGAAACCCATGATCAAAATAGTCATACATTCTTGTTATTGTGTTATTTATGGTTGGAATTCGAGTGAAAATAAATTATTATTCTTTTTGCTGGGGACCCCCTGGAACCCCCCCCCCCCCCCAAGGTCCCCGGGCCCCACTTTGAGAACCATTGGCCTAACAGATGCGTTCTCTTCTCTCTATAATACTGTGAAAGTGTTCCAGCACACAGCTGCTCAGTGACAATCAGGAGAGAGTAGCGCTTGTATTGGCAGCTCACAGGTGTGAAGTTGTGTAACAGTAGGAACGTGAAGCGCAGGGCGTTGCTAGAAAAGAGCACGTGTTGCTCAGCCACTTCCCTGGATAAAAGATAAAAATGTTCAAGAAGGTAGAGTAGACATTTGTCAGACAAAGTGTCTGCTATTTCTTCTTCATTTATTGTTTATTTTCCTATTGATCTGATCATTAAAGGCACAGAGCACAGTCTCTTGATTTTCATAGCAGCCGTTTTGAGGTGGTCAAGCAGGTGTAACCGTAACCAATAACATTAATGAGGGCCCTGGCACTGAAACACCTAAATGGAATGGAACCATCATTCATTGTATTGGTTACACTTGCTTTACTTCCTGCTTTAACACCTCAAAACGGCTGCTGTGAAATGGGTCTAGTACTTTTATTTGGATTCCATCCCCAGCTTCATCAAGTCAAGTCAAGTTTATTTGTATAGCACATTTCATACACAGAGGCAATTCAAAGTGCTTCACATAAAATGGTTGACAGGAAAAGAAAAGAAAAGAAGAGAGTAAAATGGACATTTAAAAGCATTACAACAAAACTTAAAAAAAAGAGTATAAAAAGTGCAATAAGCAACATCATCAACATCAACATCAACATCATCGTATGGTAATCTCTCAACAGGCTCATGCATTATTCATGAACTGAACAGCACTTGTCCAAAGTCGTGCACCACTCAGTTGAACAGTACATAGCCTACCTGTCATTGCAAACAAAATTGAGTTTGAGTTTGATTGTGAGTTAAACAATTACTGCCTGATAAACGGGCCAGCAGAGCAAGGACTGTGGAGACTGCTAATCGTATTCCCTCTGTCCTCATCTCTCTCTCTCTCTCTCTCTCTCTCTCTACTCAAAATAACTATGCTTTAACATAGATGGAACATACATAGATAGACTACACAGCAGTACCAGTAGTAGGCTACATATATGCATACATGGATGGACACGCCAATTAGTGTAGATTGTCAGCATGATCTACCTCAGATTAGTAAATGTCAAAATTGTCATATTTTTTGCATGTAAAATACAGTAAAATTGTATCATATGCATTTCCATAAATATTATGTTCACATCCTTCCTGAAAGCAGAAACTGCGATAGATCAAACCTTCTGCAGTTGTAGTATTTAAACCGACAATGTACCTTTTGAAAGTGCTTTTGATGACTTATCTCTGCCTGCTATTAGCTTTGACTTGGCCACTTGGGAGCGGTGTTGTGTCACCATAGCAACAGTGAGTTTGGCTCAGGACACCAACACAGAGGAGAGAGGATCAGTCTGTCTTCACCATTCAAGTTCTTTTAATCCTTTGCCTGATTCCATCACAAAATGGAGAGGGGTAGAGTCAAAACAACAAAGCGCAAGAATGATCACATTTTATCACACACGCACACAAAATATGTTTCAAATCAAACCTAGCAAAGCTCAAGCTATTCCATTTGACCAATACCAGATAGCATTGAATACATTGAATAGATATTGAACATAGATGAAAGTAATACCATGCAGGGCGCTAACATTATGCAGCTGTGAATGTCTGTCTTTGTGTTTTGATTGGCCATGTTTCATACCTTCCTTACACGACTGAAGGCAGTCATAAGTCACTCAGCTGGCTTATTTATTACATCATTTCCCCCGTGTTTCCAGTGATCTGATGTGGGCCTAATAGTCATATATTGATGATTGACTCTAGGGGGAGCCAGTCCCTTATCAGTTTCACACACTGGCTTGGTTCCTCAACATTTGTTGAGGGGGGGGGGGGGGCAGCACCCCCATCCCCACCCCCTCTCTCCCTCTCCCTTCCTCCCTCTCTCTCTCTCTCTCTCTCTCTCTCTCTCTCTCTCTCACTCTCAATGAATACTAATGCAGTGAGTGGGCCCACCTCCCATCCTCTTCTCAGGGATGGGCGGGAGGAGAGAGAGAGAGAGAGAGAGAGAGAGAGAGCTCAGTATCTTCTCTCATGAGGCAGGCAGTGCTTGTCTAGCAGCAGCCCCCATGCATTTTTTCTCCCTCCACTGAGCAATATTGATGACACCGTGCGCGGCTGCAACAATGTCTAACCTGTGCGAGTGGCGTGTGAGAGCAGAGCTCAGCTGAGAGAGAGAGAGAGAGAGAGGGGGAGAGAGAGAGAGAGAGGGAGAGAGGAGAGGAGAGGACATCTACCTCCTGCTTTTTTGTGGTCATCTGGATGGGAAGTCTTTTTTGGGAGGAGGAAGAGACGAAAGCAGCAGGCAGCCGGCGAGGGGGAACAACTGGCAGCCGCCAAGCCCCCCGTCCGCCCGCAGACTGGAGACCACGGAGGCCACTGGAGTATTTGCCTTTTTCTTTCGCTTTTTGTTCTTCTTCTTCCTCATCGCGCTGCTCGGAGGCGGCCAGTCCTTCCATCTGCTCGCTCTCTCCGTCCTCTGCCTGCTCATCTATTTCTCCATCTACCTGGTCTACAATTTCTTCTATTTATGAGCCAGACACGCCAGGAGGAGAGCGAGGCAGAGAGCGAGAGAGAGAGGCAGAGAGCGAGAAGGAGGGAGAGAGAGAGAAAGAGAGAGGAGGAGGAGGAGGAGGAGGAGGGGGATTTTTTGGTTCTTTCTTTTTCCTTTTCCTTTTTTACCCTTTTTTATTTGTGTCATTCCTCTCATCCGTCCATCCTCCCTTCCCTCTCCGCTGCGCTCACTTGCAGCCCACGCTCCCTCCTCCTCCCCCCTCCCCCCCGCCCCCACCACTCCACTCACTGTCCACCCTTAACTTTGGCTACTTTCTGAATCCACCAGTGTTTTGATTACCTTCTTTTTTTTTTTATTATTATTATTATTATGATTTTTTTTCTTTCGACAAATTAGAATTGGCTCATTCATATTTGTCCCCCCATTTATGCCATTTTTTGTTTTTGTACCTTTTCCTATCCCCCCCTTCTCTTTTCTCCTCCTGCCATCCTATGCATCCTTTTTGGGGGCGATTCTTAATGCTAACCATAGGTAGGTCCACTTAGTGTTTAGTGTCTGTCTCAAAGTCTTTGTCCCTTTTTCTCTGTGCACGTGTGTGTTTCGTGCGGGCGCGTGTGTGTGTGTTGCCCATTCGTCGAGCACACCTTGACACACATCCACACACACACACACACACACACACACACACACACACACTCACACACGCACGTCTTCACATGCTAGCCTACAGTCTATGGGCACAGGCATGGCTCCCCTGTCATGGCGCTGTCTCTCTCAGCTGATCGTCGCCTCATGCCATGTCATCCTCACGTCACTCCCCTCTGGCACGCTTTGTGTTCCGCCGCCAAGGTCCACGGCGAGCCAGAGAGCCAGAGAGCCCGCTCTTCTCCACGGATCTGTCTGCCATTCCCCCCATGTTGTTGCACAACAGTTGTCCTCCTTCTCCCGCCATTAAAACGGTCCCCAAATGTCCCCCACCACAACGTCCCCCCTCTCCTCCCCTCTCCTCTCATGTTCTTTCATGTTACTTTCATGCACAGTCAGAGGTGTTCAGTAGACGTGCACAGAGGCGTGTTTAGCTCTGCACATCATCAGGTGGAACATCAGGTCAAACCGAGCCAGGCTTGATTTCGGAGCTCAACCACAATCTGATATCTCAGCCAGCACTCGTCCACTCCACTGTCACCTGTACAGACTTGTCTCCCTCTGGTCCTCTGACCTCTTTCTCTCTCTCTCTCTCTCTCTCTCTCTCTCTCTCTCTCTCTCTCTCTCTCTCTCTCTCTCTCTCTCTCTCTCTCTCTCTCTGTATCCTTCTGCTCTGACTGTCATTCCCTCAGACATACACACACAAGCACTCAAACTGAATGGACTAAAACATAAATCAGGCTGGCTGTACCTTCCTGCCAAAGGATTTTTCCTCCACTTTTTCCTCATTTTTCTTTCTTCTCCCTCTACCATAACTTCCTGACGCTCCGCTCGTAGCGTTGATCTCTTGAATGATCTCGTACCTCATCTTCTCTTCCAGCACCTCCACTCACCCCCCCTCACCGCCCCCTCACGATTGATCCACATATTGATTTCGTCGTTGTTCCATTTTGTTTGTTCCATGTTTCATTTGCCATTTGCAAAATGTCGCGTCCCGCCGCTCACTCCTGGCTGACCTGCTTGCACTGAGAGCGGAGCGGCTGTTGGTTCAAACTGCCCCTCCATCGCTCGCTGGGAATCATCTTGCACGTCATCCACTGGACTGCTGTCATTTACTGAATTACACGGGGACAAGATTACAATTACAATTGTACACAAGATTACAAGATTATTCATGAATCATCTTTGGCATTTTAGAGAAATGGAAGATAAGGGGGGTTGTGTTAAGAATTAAGCTATTTGCAAACTAACAGGAGAAGTTGGTGTGCGTGCGTGTCTGTGTGTGTGTGTGTGTGTGTGTGTGTGTGTGTGTGTGTGAGCAACAGAGAGGCACACTAAACAGATGCATATAGCAAAGTGAAGCAAACCACACAAGCCATTTTCTTGTCCACCTCATTTTATTTGTAATATTTGCCCTTGTTTCCTTGAAGGAGATTTCATGCCTCTCCTCTGCATCACACCAAGATGATGGCAAGTGGGACTTTGGCGCATTCGTCACCATGGTGAAGGCGCTCTGGATATAGCTGTTTTCCTGTGGAATTACCCTTTAAATCCTGGATTGGATTCCAAATGAACACCACAAAAAATTTCAATTAACGACAACGATCAAAAACTGTGCTCAAATTCAGGACTCGCTCTCTCTTTTTTTTCTTTTTTCTTTTTCTAACGGACTAAAGCTGATTTTAAACATTTCTTTTTTGAACTATTGAATCTGAATGGGATTTCACTGAAGGATTAAAGACTCAAGCAACATCTTTGTTTGTTGATATAGTCGTGATTCTTACCATTTCCCCAGCAAACAAAAATCAATTAGATTGAGTATTTTTTCAGTATTGAGGGTTAAATAGGTGAGTACAGTGCTTTGGTTGCACACATGCTATCTCTGTTGCTTGCTTGCTTGTTAATGGCATGTATGTATGTCATATACTCTATGTACATTCATCTAAATAGTTTTTATCCGACTGTATGTGTGTGTGTGTGTGTGTGTGTGTGTGTGTGTGTGTGTGTGTGTGTGTGTGTGTGTGTGTGTATGAACGAATGTGTGTACTCACATCATGTATGTGTGTGTTCAGTAAGAGAGGAAGAATTTGAATGGATATTATTGTCAGATTGGCTCACATCTAATGATAAAAACACACTTCATCCATGTTCAAAATGAATCTGAACTCACTGTTGTTCTAGAATCTAGATGCTTCTTTTAAAAGACACAAGTGTGTGTGTGTGTGTGTGTGTGTGTGTGTGTGTGTTCCCTCGATAGGAATGCACACACAGATCAATTAAGTAATCTATATCGAGAGAAAAAAACTACATTGCCCTTTTCTCCCTGCAGTTATTTTTATCCGTTGTTATCCCAAGAAACACACTGGTGTGTCGCAATGCACAGCGCTTCACAGCGAGCGGATGACAGTACAGCCTTGAATGTGTCTGCAACAAGATCACTCACACTTTCCCTCTCTCTCTCTCTCTCTCTCTCTCTCGCTCTCTCTCTCTCTCTCTCTCACTCTATCTCTCTGTCACACACACACACACACACACACACACACACGCACCACACACTCTTCTCCGTCCATCCATCCATCACAGGTGCTGTGGCGATTGACCCCTTTTCTCTGATTAACTTTCCTATCATTTGGCTGACAGCGGTTTAGATTTATACGGTGTGTGTGTGTGTGTGTGTGTGTGTGTGTGTGTGTGTGCGTGCGCGGTCAAGGTTACGGTTCCATACCGGCCAAAGCCACCTGGGACTCGCTCCCGTAACCCCGGGCCCGTTACCCATTCTGCTGTGTGTTCCCGCCACGTCCACACACACACACACATGTGACCCCCGCAGGCCTACCTACAGATGGGCACTTTACTGTAGAGCGCGGGTAGTCTGTCAAAGCTGTCACAACTGCCACGCAGCAGAACGCAGGCGGCCGGAGCACAAACTCACTCTTTTTAACTGTGATTACAGCCGAAAAACAAACAGACATGTCAAGCTGAACAATGAACAGGTGAAACGTCCCCCCTCCTCCGGCTGTCATCTGTCTGATGGTTGTTTTGCGCGGACGCGCGCGGGGGGAGAGATAGCGGTTGAAAGGGACGGCGATGCGAGCACTGTGTCCCACTTAGCTGGGAAATTGCAGTTGATCACAGCTGATTTCACTGGTCTACGCAGATGGTGCTGGATGCAGCGCTCCTCCAGAGCGTAGCCGGGTGGGTAGAGTGAGCAATCACTGTCCAAATGAACAGTTACAGTCGGATGATGATTACGGTCGAGCATCACTTCCGTGTAAATATAGAAAGGGTTTGTTGGGGAGCACAGCAGGACACGGCAGGGCTGGGTATCGTAAAAAAATAAAAAGACCATACCAGTATCAATACCAATAGATTACTTCATTCAATACCCCCCCCCCCCCCCCCCCCTGGGTTGTAGCTGCTGTGGCAGTGGGCCAATCACATGTCGCATTCAATCAAAGAACTATGGCGGTGATTGGCTGTGAACAAAACCATAAAAATAGTATCTATTTGTTTCTAGATCTGTGTACTAAGAGGATGGAATGGAATGCACCGTGGCTTGACTGGAGACCTTTCAGTACCACTTGGTACCGGGTTATTTGGGTCGGCTGCCAGCCCTGGGACACGGTGCTTTTTTTTAGTGTCATGTTCTGGTTCTGGATGCATCGTTCGTTGGGCTCCTCTCCAAAGCACATAATATGAGAGCGATGACAATACTTGCTTGAATTAGCTTTTTCACATGTCTGCTCACATTTTCCCTGCCAAATTATATTTCCCACTATTTGTTCTGCAGTGAAAGTGTTCCAACGACTCTGGTGCAGATAATTCCACCAAATTGAATTGATGTTTTTCATGAATCGGGGCACTAAGGCATATTTCAAGCATCCCGTCCAGTTTTTTAGTGCAACGAAATCTGCCAAAAGAAATCTTCATACACAGCTTGAGACAGGATACAGCAGCTATGAAGAGACAATTCTGCTTATTCTCATTCAAGATCTCTCAGCACCTCTCTCTCCCTCCCTCCCTCCCCCTCTCTCTCCTCCTATCTGTCCATCTCTCTCCCTCCCTCCCCCTCTCTCTCCTCCTATCTGTCCATCTCTCTCTCTCTCTCCCTCTCTCCCTCTCTCCCTCTCTCTCTTCATGTCCTCAGCTACCTAATGAGAAGATAATACAGCTCCTATGTCTGGGTTTGAGGGCTGCATCTTCCTTAATGAAACGGCGGCGATAACACTCCACTAGACAACTTATCTCCAACTAATTTCTGCTCTGTGTCATCTAGGGATCGCCGAACACCATCACCGTGTGCATCATAATGTGAATATCAAACCAGCAAAAAAAAAAGTTTTCTGGCTGATGAAATCAGCTTGTCTTCACAGCACCTTGGAGGCTTAGCGTTTGTTCCCACCAGGCGCTTAACAGAAGCAGAGCAGAAGCTAAAGCCACACTGAAGCTGAGTGTCACGCTAAACCGCTCACGCAAGAAGCACTCTCTTTTCCTCGGCGCCTCGCTTGGCGCGCCTTGACCCCGCCCACAACTTCCGTTGACTTCATGGCTGGCAGCTTGGAAAACAGAACTGAATCCTGAATGATCGCTTCAGCGCGGCTTCAGCGCGGCTTCAGCGCGGCTTCAGCGTGGCTTCAGCGTGGCTTTATGTAAACGGCCTCGCCTGTTAACAAGGACGCCGAAAGGAAACTTGTGGCTTCAGCGTTGCTTGAGCGTTGTTTCGGGCATATGGTGTGTGAACAGTCAACCTGTTACGCTTCTCCGCCGTGACCTCGTCCTGTCGCCTTTCGGAAGGTGGGAATGGGTCAGAGCCGAGCGCGTCTGCCCGTGTCTTCCCGTACGACGCGGGCAGGCTATGTGGGACGAGGACTAAATTAATCTGGGTTTTCTCGGCCACGTACAGTATTCACTTGCAGGGAGCGGAATATGGGTCATGATCTGATATAAAAAGCCGAATCAATAATTCAGGGCAGCTCATTAAGAGGGCCTTGTATCGAACACAGACGCCGGCCGGCCATGTGAGGGGAGAGAGCGGAACACACAGTCTTTTGTGGGATTAGGATAAACTGGGGAAGGAGCTGGAAAAAGCAGTCGGTCGTTTCTTCTTTGATGTTTTAATCTGTGCTCGCCCAGCTGGCCTGCGTGGTGTCAACCACCAGGCGGCGCATGCCTGTGTGACGGGTGACTTGGCCGGTGTGTGTGGTTATGCTACAGTGTGTGTGTGTGTTATGCTACAGTGTGTGTGTTATGCTACTGTGTGTGTGTTATGCTACAGTGTGTGTGTTATGCTACAGTGTGTGTGTTATGCTACTGTGTGTGTGTTATGCTACAGTGTGTGTGTGTTATGCTACAGTGTGTGTGTTATGCTACAGTGTGTGTGTTATGCTACAGTGTGTGTGTTTTATGCTACTGTGTGTGTGTTATGCTACAGTGTGTGTGTTATGCTACAGTGTGTGTGTGTTATGCTACAGTGTGTGTGTTATGCTACAGTGTGTGTGTTATGCTACAGTGTGTGTGGTTATGCTACAGTGTGTGTGTGTGTTATGCTACAGTGTGTGTGTTATGCTACAGTGTGTGTGTTATGCTACAGTGTGTGTGTGTTATGCTACAGTGTGTGTGTGTTATGCTACTGTGTGTGTGTTATGCTACAGTGTGTGTGTTATGCTACTGTGTGTGTGTTATGCTACAGTGTATGTGTTATGCTACAGTGTGTGTGTTATGCTACAGTGTGTGTGTTTATGCTACAGTGTGTGTGTGTTATGCTACAGTGTGTGTGTTATGCTACAGTGTGTGTGTTATGCTACAGTGTGTGTGTTATGCTACTGTGTGTGTGTTATGCTACAGTGTATGTGTTATGCTACAGTGTGTGTGTTATGCTACAGTGTGTGTGTTTATGCTACAGTGTGTGTGTGTTATGCTACAGTGTGTGTGTTTATGCTACAGTGTGTGTGTTATGCTACAGTGTGTGTGTTATGCTACTGTGTGTGTGTTATGCTACAGTGTGTGTGTTATGCTACAGTGTGTGTGTAGTGTGTTATGCTACAGTGTGTGTGTTATGCTACAGTGTGTGTGTGTTATGCTACAGTGTGTGTGTGTTATGCTACAGTGTGTGTGTTATGCTACAGTGTGTGTGTGTTATGCTACAGTGTGTGTGTTATGCTACAGTGTGTGTGTTATGCTACTGTGTGTGTGTTATGCTACAGTGTATGTGTTATGCTACTGTGTGTGTGTTATGCTACAGTGTGTGTGTGTTATGCTACAGTGTGTGTGTTATGCTACAGTGTGTGTGTTATGCTACAGTGTGTGTGTTATGCTACAGTGTGTGTGTTATGCTACAGTGTGTGTGTTATGCTACAGTGTATGTGTTATGCTACAGTGTGTGTGTTATGCTACAGTGTGTGTGTTATGCTACAGTGTGTGTGTTATGCTACAGTGTATGTGTTATGCTACAGTGTGTGTGTAGTGTGTTATGCTACAGTGTGTGTGTAGTGTGTTATGCTACAGTGTGTGTGTTATGCTACAGTGTGTGTGTGTTATGCTACAGTGTGTGTGTTATGCTACAGTGTGTGTGTGTGTGTTATGCTACAGTGTGTGTGTTATGCTACAGTGTGTGTGTTATGCTACAGTGTGGGTGGTTATGCTACAGTGTGTGTGTTATGCTACAGTGTGGGTGGTTATGCTACAGTGTGTGTGTTGTGTTGTGTACATGTTGTGTGAGTTTGTGTGAGGCCCATCGATCTATTAAATATAGAAACTACAATCTGTTACCCCGCAGAGACAGTTTATTATTCATAGATATATTTGAATTAATCATTCATTTACCTAAAAAGTACGGCCCCCTCTACCCCCCGAATAGAGACGTTCATATGCACTCATTCAGGGAATGCATTCATGGTATGCGAGTACTGTATAATAAGGATTAATAGAAGCTATATATTATTATTCAGATGCAGTGTATAGCTGGGAGTGGAAAGTTCTCAAATCAGCATTTTATGGCTCAAGTGCACACACGTTTACAGCTATCTTAGTGAGGACATTCATTGACATAATGCATTCCCTAGCCCCTAACCTTAATCATCACAACTAAATGCCTAACCCTAACCCTAACCCTAACTCTGACCCTGACCCTAACCCTGACCCTGACCCTAACCCTAACCTAAACTCAATTCTAACCTAACCCTTAAAACCAAGTCAAACCTGTCCAAAATGTCTTGACTTTCCCCAAATCTCCTCACTTCCTAGGTACTGTATAAAAACTCAAATTGGTCCTCACTAAGATAGCTGTACAAGAACGAACGTGCACACACACACACACACACACACACACACACACACACACACACACACACGCACGCACTGACACACACACACACACACAGTTAACAGAAGTGAGACACAATTAGACAGATGAACGAGAGAGACACGTTTTTATAGAACAGAAAGGCCATCAAAATGGATTTCGACGGTAGACAATAATACAGAGAGAGAGAGAGAGAGAGAGAGAGAGAGAGAGGTTTAACCTCATTAAGTGTTCAATTGCACATTATAAACTGTAGGGGGCAGAAGGTTGGAGGTTGCTTTAGGTTCACGGCCGTGCACGAGGCGAGCGCACAGGAGGTTGTGTTGATGTGCTGTGGACGGTGACCTGACCTGTCTGTAACCCGCTCTCCTCCCTGTGCCCTCTGCAGCGCCCTCTGCAGCCACAGACTGCCAGACGTCAGACCGACGAGCGGCGACGGGCAGCTCTCCGGAGGAGCGAAGAGGAACACGGACGTGAAGCTGCTCCTGTGGAGTGCAATTATACCTCCAAACTGCTGCTTTACCCTCTGGACCCATCGAGGATTTTCCCTAAAGCTGCTGTCAGTTTTCAAACTGCTGTTTTCAAACTGCTGTGAGTTTTCAGTGCCAAAAAACCCTCATTGTCAATTAACGGTGAAAGGATTATGATGTGGAGAGGAGATAAATAGTAATTTTTTTATCTCGCCTCTCCATTCATGCACATCTGTATTTGCAGCAACAAATCCCTCGCCAACCTAATGAGGTGTCCCGGTAAAGACGTGTAATTCAATTATTCAGCTGACACATGTTTATTTGAGAAGATGCACCTGATTAGTGCAAAACACACCTGAAAACGTTAACGGGGTAGGTAGTTCACTTCCACAACGCTTGATCATATTGGCCGACACTCCCGATTTTCGCGGGAGTCTCCCTATTTTTACCCATTTCTCCGTCCCGCTGCGTTCCTTCCTGATTGGTCATTTCTCTCGGTAATCTCCTGATTTCATAGTGACACAAATCACATGGCTGTTAGCAGGCTTAGTTTTAAAGCCAGAGTGAAGTTTATGGTATCATGTGAAACTAGAAGATCTAGGGCAGACATTGGTACCAACCACGTCATGCTAGCTTGTCGGAAAGAGGGCTAAATAACGCTCCAAATTTAGGCTAAATTTGGACATTTTCAACGGGGTCCATTGACCTCCCCTTTACAGATAAGGTCACAGTTTTCAATAGGGTAGCACAAAGCAATTTTCAACAAGGCAGCATAAATGGACAGATCACAGATCACATCACACAGTCTCGACGTACCTTACAGATCAGGGGCGGGGGCATGGGGGGGGGGGGGGGGGGGGGGGGGGTTTGGAGGGCTGTGTGCGTTCATCCCTCTTTTTCGCAGCCTCATGTTGGCAGGTTTGGTTTGATTCTCTGACGTTTCCTCTTTCTGCCTTAATTAAACTCATCTTTCTGTTAATGGACTAATGATGTTGTTGGCAGATAGAATCATCCCCTGCTGGTTAAGTCTGCGTCTCCTCACATAAAATATGCCTCTAAATTGTAATATGTAATTATCATGAATGATGGACCATACGTCAGATCAGTGTGACTGCTTTGTGAGATTGGCTTTGCGCGCACTATAGAACACGGATTCCAACAAGGTTGGTGATTCAGAACTATGATAGCATAGAGAGGCAAAGTGGAACGTCACTTCCTGCTTCAGCACTGTACCAGAGATTTTCATCCGCCATTTATTTTCCCATAGACATTTCGTAAAATGCTTATAAAACAGTTTTACTTCGAATTTCACTCGGACCAAAACTTAAAAAAACAACATTGATTTTTTTTTCCCTTTAAACCCGCATTTTTTTTTAACGTTTTGGTCCCAGTGAGATGTTATGCGATCTCTCCTGTTTCTAAATATATCTGTACCGTTTGGTTTGAACCAGTAAAACTACTTTTATAAGCATTTTACGAAATGTGTATGGCAAAATAAATGGCGGATGAAAATCTCTCTGGTACAGTGCTGAAGCAGGAAGTAGGCGGTCACTTTGCCTCTCTATAGCCTGAGAAGCAAATCGACACACACCAGTACAGGGATCGTCCCACGGGTACAAGCTAAAGAACCATACGTGTGTTAAGCTGCGCTGTTGTTGAGTCCGTATAATGTCCTTCAATTATACAAGAACACAAATTGGAAAATATGTAGCTGCCGTGTGTATAATTACTAAGCCTATTGACTTTTCCTTTCTCGTGCTGCTCTCAGTTCCCCCTCCCTCAGTGTGAGGCTATGAGAGGGAGAGAGGAGTCCCAGGCCACACCATCATGCTACTTCTGAGAAGCTGGGATGAGTCTGAGGCTGGCAAAACACAAGGTAAGATGATGTTGATGTATGGCCTCTCTCCACAACTGTTCTTACAGTTTTCCCAGCATTGTCCCTATGGAGAACCACCAGACGACCTATCTTATCTCACCTGTGTGTGTGTGTGTGTGTGTGCGGGTGTGTGTGTGTGTGTGTGTGTGTGTGTGCGTGCGTGCGCACACACACGCACGCGCGTCTACGGACTCGCATGCCTTTCCTCAAGCTCTCAGTGATGGATGGTGTGAAAGTCCCGCAGCCTTTTTGCTTGGTATCTGGCGGCAGGTTTGCTGGAGGGTCAGGGTAATGGTTCAAGGTGGAGCCTAACAGACGAGTGCTTTAATCCGGCCTCTTAAGCACAATGTGCACTTTGATCAATGCGTCAGGGCTGGATGTTCAACCTGACCGCGCACCCCCCCCCCCCCCCCCCCTATCGACTATCGCCTTCATTTGCATGGCTCTGCGAGTATCGATCAGGCAATTAAAGGATTTGTTGAATGCGATTTTGTGGGCGAGAGCGCTCTGACCGCTCGGACGCGTTTGCATAAGCGTGTCGGCCGCCCCGCTCGCGAGGTGTGTGCGTGTGCGTGTGCGTGTGCGTGTGTGCGTGTGTGTGTGTGTGAGAGAGAGAGAGAGAGGGTCGAACAGAGAGAGAGAGAGAGAGACGGTATGTGTTATGCGATAAGGAAAAAGGAAGACATCATTCTCTCTTGTCCTGGGACCAAATTACACAGAGCAAATGTATTTGCCACAAGGGCCCATGAAGAGCCATTATCATATCAACTCATTCCATCGTCTCCTCGCTCGCTTCTGCCCTCGGCGCTAACTCGCCCCCCCCCCCCTTTATTCTTCCTCTTTTCCTGACTTTGGCCATACGCCAATATTATCGGCCGACATTGGCCTATCGCAGATATATCGGTATCGCCGTATGTTGTCCAATCTGCGCCAATATTAAAAATTTTATTTTTTTAAGTTATATATTGGCAGCATTTTATGTATATTTGATCATTTTTCTTAATTCGAATAACAGTATATTTGTTCAGTTTGTGTTTTTTTCCAGGGCACTGATTATTCTTATTATTTTGGACAATAAAGTTTATTGTTAAACTGTAAAACATCCTGTCTCCTTTACACATCTTGGCCACAAGTGTTTGATATTTGGAGGGATCATTGTAAAAAAAAAAAAAAAGTTTGTTTTATGACAGACAAACTTTCTTTGCAATGATGTCTCAAAATATTAATCTATGTACATATACACTGTATATATAAAGAATATGAAGTATCGGTTGGGCCCTACTCGTGTCTTCCTCTTTCTCTTTCTCTCTCTGTCTCTCTCTCTCTCTCTGTGTCTCTCTGTCTCTCTGTCTTTCTCTCTGTCTCTTTCTCTCTCTCTCTCTCTCTCTCTCTCTCTCTGTCTCTCTTTCTCTCTCTCTCTCTCTCTCTGTCTCTCTCTCTCTCTCTCTCTCTCTCTCTCTCTGTCTCTCTCTCTGTCTCATGCACTATTAATCAACTGTGACGTTTAAGAGACTGAGCCGCGGTGCAGAGGAGCGAGTGTGAGAAACTACACTTGCTTTCCTATTTTTTGGCTTCTTTGGCAGTTTTTTAGGGGGCGGTGATGGACTCTGGTGTGAGGAGCTGTTTGAGGTGGTGATGGACTCTGGTATGAGGAGCTGTTTGGGAGGTGATGGACTCTGTGTGAGGAGCTGTTTGAGGTGGTGATGGACTCTGGTATGAGGAGCTGTTTGGGAGGTGATGGACTCTGGTGTGAGGAGCTGTTTGGGAGGTGATGGACTCTGGTATGAGGAGCTGTTTGAGGTGGTGATGGACTCTGGTATGAGGAGCTGTTTGAGGTGGTGATGGACTCTGGTATGAGGAGCTGTTTGGGAGGTGATGGACTCTGGTGTGAGGAGCTGTTTGGGAGGTGATGGACTCTGGTATGAGGAGCTGTTTGAGGTGGTGGTGATGGACTCTGGTGTGAGGAGCTGTTTGAGGTGGTGATGGACTCTGGTGTGAGGAGCTGTTTGAGGTGGTGGTGATGGACTCTGGTGTGAGGAGCTGTTTGGGAGGTGATGGACTCTGGTATGAGGAGCTGTTTGGGAGGTGGTGATGGACTCTGGTGTGAGGAGCTGTTTGAGGTGGTGATGGACTCTGGTGTGAGGAGCTGTTTGAGGTGGTGATGGACTCTGGTGTGAGGAGCTGTTTGAGGTGGTGATGGACTCTGGTATGAGGAGCTGTTTGAGGTGGTGATGGACTCTGGTGTGAGGAGCTGTTTGAGGTGGTGATGGACTCTGGTGTGAGGAGGAGCTGTATGTCGCCTCCTGTCGTTAGCTGAAAGTCATGCAGCTGCCTCTGTGATGCTGATGCGGCAGATTGCCTGCTATTGCCGTACGTCATGAAACATTAGCATATAGATGATACGTCATAATGCATTACCATATAGATGAATTTAATCTAATTAACGCTACTAGCACCTCTAGCACCACCCCACCTTCATACTGTGTCTCTTCCCCCCCCCCCCCCTTCTTCTTTGATGATGAGTCTACAGTATTAGGACTAATATTCATTTAACATTTCTGCTCTATATAAAGCTTTAGAGAGAAGACGCCGGGCGGTTGGGATAATGGTTGGAATGAGGACACATCAGTCTTAATGCTGCAGCTCATGGCTCTTTGAAAGCCTTATTATTCACTGGCCCTGTCTGTGTACCTCCTGCATTCTAAAAGGGACTGTGGCCCCTCGTTGCATCACGGTGGCTTTTATCCACCAGTTAAGTGCAGCAGGGCTTGGCTCTATCCAGTGTTTGTCTTTTTCCCTTTTGAGTGACGGAGACAGTGGTGGTCTAAACAGAGAAGGGGGGAGGGTGGTCTAAACAGAGGAGGGGTGGTGGTCTAAACAGAGAAGGGGGAGGGGGGGTCTAAACAGAGGAGGGGGGGGTGGTCTAAACAGAGGGGGGGGGGGGGGGGTTCTAAACAGAGAAGGGGGGGTGGTCTAAACAGAGGGGGGGGGGTTCTAAACAGAGAAGGGGGGGGGGGTGGTCTAAACAGAGAAGGGGGGGTGGTCTAAACAGAGGGGGGGGGGTTCTAAACAGAGAAGGGGGGGTTCTAAACAGAGAAGGGGGGGTGGTCTAAACAGAGGGGGGGGGTTCTAAACAGAGAAGGGGGGGGGTGGTCTAAACAGAGTAGGGGTGGTGGTCTAAACAGAGGGGGCGGGGATCGAGATCAGAACGGCAATTTGAACAGGCGCAGGAGACAACCTTGAAAATTACAGTTATTTTTTTACTAAGTCATCAAAGCGGTTCAAAAATAGACTCTCGCATAGATTCCTGCCAGCCCACGTCATCAGTCATAGTCACGCCACACACGCACCACGCGTATACACACACACACACACACACGCACCACGCGTATACACACAGTATAGCCTACACACACGCACCACGCGTATACACACACACACACACACACGCACCACGCGTATACACACAGTATAGCCTACACACACGCACCACGCGTATACACACAGTATAGCCTACAATGCATCGCAGCTACAACCTTTGATCTGTGAATAAAGGGCTGCGTGAAAGTACAGTCTGAAATATTGATTCAATTAATGCGAGATGAGAAAGGGTCACTGCTGCTTTTTTGGTCGTTTTCCTCTCCTGCAATAACGAGAGAAATGAGGATCTCTCTGGTGTGTCTGCCTTCCTTATTGTGTTTCCTTGGTGTGGTGTTGCAAACAGGCCAGCGTGCTTATTTTGGGAGGATAGTCAATAATTGACACAGTTCTTCTCTTATACCTTTTGTTTTTTCTTTTTTTAGTAAAGTAAAGTGGAGTGGATAGAGGGAGACTGTGTGCCCCCCCCCCCCCCCCCCCCCCCTCTCTCTTTTCTTACTTTGAAGGTGTCTTTATAAATTGGAGCAAATTCAAAGAGCCCAGGCATTAGGAGGCTTTTGATGAAAGAAAAGGGCTAGGAGAGAGGAAATAAGGAGAGAGGAAATAAGGAGAAGAGGAAGAGAGAGATGTACGGTTGTTTCTGGGGACATGGAAGAGAGGGGAGGGAGAGCGTGCAGGTGTGTGACTTCTTAGGAAGACAGTGACGTCTGCATGTGCCTGGTGCTCCTGTCTCTTCTATTTTGTCACCATGCAAGATCATAGTGTCGGTGTGTGCGGTGGCCATAGCTCATTAATTCAATAACTCCGTTTTAACTAGGAGAAACTGTTCAGGCACGGCAGCAGCCGTACGCCGCCGCATTTTTCTGCGTAATGGATTCTATTGTTATTGTCTAATCCAGGCTTTACTCATATTCAATTATCTGCTAATTGAGTGAATTGGTAAGACGCAGCGGCGCAATCGCACGCAAGTCTCCGGCGGTTATTTATCACAGAGTAAAATGCTATCAGTGAATATTAATTGGATCGGCGCTGCGGGATGATCACGCTTTTTTTTCTCTCCCCCAGCTTGACCTGAAAACACGGCCGGGACTCGTGTGGCGGCGGCCATCGATTGGGGGGGGGGAGGTCTGGTGGGGCTTGGGGGGGGAGAGAGGTTGCAAAACAGCGGATCAATGCGGCCTCACTCATCCCTGTCTCTCCAGCAGCGGAGCGGAGACATAAGTCACCTGGAAAACGGCCCCGGCTGCAGAGCCGATCATTAGCTGAGCGGGCGCTGCCGCTCTCCCAACGTTTGCTTTGGTGGCATCTGTTATTTTGTCTGGCGTGTCCTCAGACGCTGCTGTGAGGAGGCTTCAGGTGCTGCCAGCCTGCACGCTCCAGTTGTCAGATAGGCTGGAGAGTGTGTGTGTGTGTGTGTGTGTGTGTGTGTGTGTGTGTGTGTGTGTGTGTGTGTGTGTGTAGCCTAGTCGCCACAATAAAACATTGGCATTGACATGCATTGTGCGTTTGTGTAATCCATGGATACGTAGAACGTCAATGTCTCTGAAGCAAAACTACGTCGCATACAGTGGCAATGTTTCTAGATACATCAGCGTTATAGAGTGTGCTATTGAAATAGCACAGTGGCTAGTAAGGCCGTTGTGGTCGCGGTGGATTGAGGGCCCAACGTGTTCAAACTAAAAGTCTACATTTCAATGAATCGTAAGTCACATTTAACGTGTTTCTTATTTAAGCTTAACCCAAACTATAATCCTCACCAACCAAGTTGTTTTACTTGCCTAAACATAACCAACATTATTTTAGTTACCTATTTTAGTTGCCTAAACATAACCACAGTTGTTTAAGTTGTTTTATTTGCTTGTAACGTCGGGAAGGCGGTAAGGTTTTCAAATTAACCTCTGTTTTGTTTCAAATTTACATTGAGGTTGTACTCATCCATGGTTTGCAGACACGTACAATGCTAACCTTTTATTCTGGCGACTGAGTTGGTGTGTGTGTGTGTGTGTGTGTCTTGTGTGTGACTATGTAGATCTATGTCTGTGTCTGTGCGAATGCCTACACACACACGCACACGCACACACACGCACACGCACGCACACACACACACACACACACACACACACACACACACACACACACACACAGTAGATACTGTATACAGTATATACTGTATGCACATGCCTGCACAATACACACACAATGCCATGAGCTTGTAGGCCTTGTGTGCAGCTGTGTGTCAGAGCTTCAGCTGACTTGTGGTTTTGTGGCCTCACCTAGAGGTTGTGTTATTCCAGCAGGGTGAATGATTTGTTTCGCTGTGCGCCACAAGCCCACGCGTCAGCACCTTCACACGGTCCACCATCGACAGCGCTAATAATGCACAGTGTCAGTGGCTTTTAGCACTGGATCGCTGCTGGAGACCACCAATGCGTTTGAATGATAAACCGAGGCAAATCTTCAGCGACACACTGTGCAGTCGATGGCACAAGTCGAGGGGCAGGGAGCTTACGTCGCTCTTTTTAGCTGTCATCAAAGACCAGCGGTTGACAGATTTCTTTTGTCTCCTATTCGTCTGTGAAATCTATATTACCGAACTCAGCAAAACAGACCCCGAAACCGTCTGTAGGGGCTGCGTTACGCCATACCGCGTGTTACTTACCACTGCACTGTCACCCTTGATTCACTGACAATTCCACTGATCCAGCTTTAATTCCCTCTAATAACACCTGTTTCATAGCCAGTGATTAATCATATACTCGCTGAATTTGATTAATGCCTTGTTGTGCAGAATGCTGCAGTGAAGTAATGTTATTTAAACTTTTTTTTCTTCTTCTTTCGTTTTGTTCAATCTCCGTTCGACCAAGCGATGTTTTTCTTAGCCATTATGAAAGCTGCGCTGGACGATAAATCAGTCTGTACCGGGCGGAGGGATTGTTTTCCCCAGACGCAGCGTTCTACCAGCGGCGAGGTAACGCCCCTTTAGCATGAGATTGGCCGGTGTAGCGCATCATCATCATCTGAGCGTGAGCGAGGGACATCAATCAAAAAAAAAGAAGAAGAAAAAAGCCTGTTTTTACGATGTTGCAAAGTTGAAACGGTCAAGTATGAGCAGTGACCCTGGTCTATCCCTGAGTGCGCTCTTTTATTCGAGCACAAGTGGAGACCACCCCCCCCGACCTCTCCCTCCCTCCCTCCCTCCCCCCCATCCCTGGCCTCTCCCCCCCCCCTCCCATCCCCGGCCCTGTTCAAATGTCATGGCTAATGTGCACCTCGCTTCGCTGACCCCACCGAAGCAGCCGCGGCTCCGCAGCCTGCCCGCAGTGCAGGGGCCTCGCTCTGGCCTACGGGGCTCCCTGCTGCCTTCTTCGCCCAGACTCTATTTGCCAGGAGATAATATTAGAAGTTATTGATTGCGTTGTGTTAAAGAAAAATGCCCGCCAGGAGTTCAGCGGTAGAAGTCCCAATAGGGAGCTAATGCCCCCCTGAGGGACTCCCATCCACAATGCTGTCAAAATCTGTGATATGTGGCGAGCAGGCTGCAGAGAGAGAGAGAGAGAGAGAGAGAGAGAGAGAGGGAGAGAGAGGTAGAGTGAAATGAGGAGAGCGAGAGGAAGAGAGGATGGGAATGAAAGAATAGGTTGTATGTGGCAATCTGTCAGCGAGATGAAAGGAAGAGGCTGTAACACCTGCCTCTACGGCGAGCGACGCGAGCGAGGGAGACAGACAGCGCGAGGAGGAGGAGGAGGAGGAGGAGGAGGAGGAGGAGAGGTGTGATGTGAGCTATTGTAAGAGATACAAACATAACAGCTTTGTCAAAGTCTGACTGATTAAAGTCGATACACCTGAAGACGGCGCGGCTCGCTTTCAGCCGTTTAACCTCTCCTGTGTATTCAATCAATTGTTCCTCTTTGCAACGCGCATCGATTTCCAAAGCCACAACCACAGTTTGAGAACTATTGAGAGTGATTTAAGCGCCAGGCTGTTAAATTGCGAAAAGACTTGAGAGAAAAATATCTTGGCATGAGATGCTTATAGATGAATTAGCCGGGGCTAGTTAGTAGTTTAGTAGTGCTTTATAGGGAATATATATCTATATTGATATCCCACATGATATCTGCAGGTAGAATTATGACAAAACTTTGGGAATGATACATCTCGCCATTGCATTTTGGCATTTTCAACACCGATTATCCCATGTGGGTGCGACAGTGGCTGTTAGTTCATTTGTCCATGTATCACAACACCACAGGTTTGATGAAACTTTGGACATCTCACTACATTCCAATATTTATAAGTTGACACTGATTGGCTTAAGTGGGACGCTACAAATTCAGGTCAAAACAAGGCAAAACATATTTGTCACTGATTGGATGTGAATGGGATTACATATTTTTTGGTAGGCAACATGTGTTATTTTATTTTTTTTAGTTACACCCTCAGCTCCCCATCACCAACTTTGTATTCCATGCAATTTCAAACCCTGGGTTGATTTTACTATATTCCCAGTATTCGATTCAGACTTTCTTCCTTTCGCCTGCCGTGTTTCGTGGGAAGGGAAACTTCATAATTGTCGGGACATTTTTAGAATATCACCTCTCAAATCGCTTCCGCTCAGCTGCCAAAACAGTGAATTCCATGCACATCAGCTGGATGCACTCAAACATCTCTGCTGCAAAACCTCCCAAATTAGGCTAGGTGGAGCAGCCAAGAGATGAATATAGGTGACCTGCTTCACTGTCTCCGAGACAGTCTCCTCTTCCACCCGGCGCAGACAGAGGGAGCCATGATTCAGCCAAGCCCAACATCGTCATTAGTGTCTTCTGACACTTCACTCCTTGGACCCGTGTGGCTGTAGGTGCAGGCGTGCAACATAAAGAGCATAACAAGGCGATCAATGAGTCTGTTTGTCCCCGATTCAATTAGATACGATGACAACAGTTTGCCACTCAATTAAGCATGAGCAGAGATCGAGCGTTAGGGGGCGAGCTGCGAAGGATGGCAGGAGGAGAGAGAGTCAAAGGGGACCTAGCGAGGGAGCGGGTGTGAACTGAGGAAGGGTGGTGGTGGGTGGGGCTCAGGGTGGTGGTGGGTGGGGCTCAGGGTGGTGGTGGGTGGGGCTCAAGCAGACTTTTGGAGAGGCGAGTCCTGGGCGGGAGGGTGGAGGGAGGAGCGAGTGTTAAATTAAGCCTCGGCCCAACAATGTGCCACCTCGAAAGATGAGACAATTAGGACATGGCCACCCAGCCGGACCCTGATGACACCCTAATTAATTTAGTGTGCGAGTGTGTACGTATGTGTGTGTGTGTGTGTGTGTGTGTGTGTGTGTGAGAGAGAGACACACACACACACACACACAGAAAGAGAGATAGAAAAAGAGAGAGGGGGAGACAGATTGCCTCCTCCGTTTGAATAGTTTCCGATACTCGCGCTGAATGATGATCAATAGGCCTTCTCTGGCTTGCCACCATCTTGAAATTATAAATGAAACTGGGTTGAGAGAAACCAGGAAGTGCACCCAAGCATTTCTGTTGAATCCCATGACTCATGAGAACTGTCATTTCAAAATAAAGCGTCAAAACCATAAAAATTACACAGTAAATTGCAAAAGTCTTTAGGCTTTAGAACCGGGCGAATGAGTTCCACCAACCAATCGCATAGCGTCATGTGTCATGTGAATGTCATGTGTGTGACTCATAAACCCCGGGGTTGCAAATACATGCTATGCACCCTGTGGAGTCACCGAGATGCTCCATTAAACAGTTAACAGCATTATAAGATTCAATGGCTTAAAATGTGCTGCACTACTAGGCCTATAGCAAATAAAATGTCCCACACTACTAGCCCTATAGCAAATAAAATGTCCCTTACTATTAGGCCTATAGCAAATAAAATGTCCCACACTACTAGGCCTATAGCAAATAAAATGTCCCACACTACTAGGCCTATAGCAAATAAAATGTCCCACACTACTAGCCCTATAGGCTATAGGGCTAGTAGTGTGGGACATTTTATTTGCTATAGGCCTAGTAGTGTGGGACATTTTATTTGCTATAGGCCTAGTAGTAAGGGACATTTTATTTGCTATAGGCCTAATAGTAAGGGACATTTTATTTGCTATAGGCTATAGCAAATAAAATGTCCCTTACTATTAGGCCTATAGCAAATAAAATGTCCCTTACTACTAGGCCTATAGCAAATAAAATGTCCCTTACTATTAGGCCTATAGCAAATACAATGTCCCACACTACTAGCCCTATAGCAAATAAAATGTCCCTTACTATTAGGCCTATAGCAAATAAAATGTCCCACACTACTAGGCCTATAGCAAATAAAATGTCCCTTACTATTAGCCCTATAGCAAATAAAATGTCCCACACTACTAGCCCTATAGCAAATAAAATGTCCCTTACTATTAGGCCTATAGCAAATAAAATGTCCCTTACTACTAGGCCTATAGCAAATAAAATGTCCCTTACTATTAGGCCTATAGCAAATACAATGTCCCACACTACTAGGCCTATAGCAAATAAAATGTCCCTTACTACTAGGCCTATAGCAAATAAAATGTCCCTTACTATTAGACCTATAGCAAATAAAATGTCCCTTACTATTAGGCCTATAGCAAATAAAATGTCCCACACTACTAGGCCTATAGCAAATAAAATGTCCCTTACTATTAGGCCTATAGCAAATACAATGTCCCACACTACTAGGCCTATAGCAAATAAAATGTCCCTTACTACTAGGCCTATAGCAAATAAAATGTCCCTTACTATTAGGCCTATAGCAAATACAATGTCCCACACTACTAGGCCTATAGCAAATAAAATGTCCCTTACTACTAGGCCTATAGCAAATAAAATGTCCCTTACTATTAGACCTATAGCAAATAAAATGTCCCTTACTATTAGGCCTATAGCAAATAAA
>NC_139644.1:34234495-34269495 GCF_964638095.1 Poromitra crassiceps | reverse complement strand
TCTCTATTCTATACAGGCAATATCCAGACTGTCTCTATTCTATACAGGCAATATCAAAAGCCTGTCTCTATTCTATACAGGCAATATCCAGACTGTCTCTATTCTATACAGGCAATATCAAAAGCCTGTCTCTATTCTATACAGGCAATATCCAGACTGTCTCTATTCTATACAGGCAATATCAAAAGCCTGTCTCTATTCTATACAGGCAATATCCAGACTGTCTCTATTCTATACAGGCAATATCCAGACTGTCTCTATTCTATACAGGCAATATCCAGACTGTCTCTATTCTATACAGGCAATATCCAGACTTTTTTTTTCTCTCTCCACGCTATCTCATTTTTTTCACTTATCTGCCCTTGTCCTATCTTTCCTGTTAATGTATCTGGCCAAAGGCATGACGTGGTACTTAGATTTAGCGGACACACACGAGTACGCATGCGCACACACACACACACACACACACACACACACGCGCATGCACGCGCGCACGCACACACACACACACACACACACACACACACACACACACACACACACAGAGTTGTACGCACACAGTACCGACCACCTTGCTGTGAGAAACAAAACACTTTCCTTCCCAGCCTGGTCACCAGAATAAAATGTCCGCATTGTACCTTTCTGCAGTATACGCACGTTATATAGAGTCTGCTGTTGAAATGCGGTGGCCAGTAAGGGTGTTGCGGCCAGGGTGGATGGATGACATAAAGCCGTGTTCGAGTCCCAGCGTGTTCAAAGTCTACATCTCAAGCCCTAACTTCTCATGTTGTGTGTGATGCTCTGCAATGTTTTATGTGAAGCAACCGTGTACTGTGCCCAAGACACATTTCCCCTTAGGGACAATCAAGTCTAACCCGAACATGAACCTGAGGCGTAAGTCACATTTAACCTTTTGTCAAAGTTGTTTCACTTGCCTAAACATAACCAAACTTGCTAAAGTTGTTTTATTTGCGTTCAACGTTGGTGAGGCAGCGAGGTTTTTCACATGACTGGCGAGTAGGCTGTCCTTCATGAGTGTTTGACCCCTCCCCTCTTCTCCCCACCCCTCCTCTACAGTGGACTCACGCTCTCTCTATGGCGGGGCCTTCATAAATCAAGGCGTTACCACCGCCGCTATAAGGCTACTTTTTTAATTAAAACTGTGAATCAGTCGGGCCTGATTATGAATTGTACTCCGCTACCACTGAATAAAATATACAGGGGTCACTCCCCCTCTGTCTCTTCCCCTCTCTCCTGCTGTCTCTCTCTGTGTCTCTCTCCCTCCCCCCCTCTCTCTCTCTCTCTCTCTCTCCGCTCAATTCTCCGCCCGCAATTGAGAACGTCCAAAGCGGGGCCGAGCCGGGCAGCCATGCAGAGCTGACAGCGTTGTTAGCTTAGCGGTTGCATAAATATAATAACTCAACGCGGAGGGAGCCGGGCGCCACCGGGGTCAACCCCATTATATCACACAAAGGAGGACACACACACACAGCACCAGGACACCTAACTAGACCAGTCGGCCCTGTTGACCACACACTGCTACCTCTAATCGTGTCACCCTAACGGAGATGGCGTGATGGCGTTGGGGTTATTGTTGGCTTAGGGTGACCCTAAGAGAGATGGCAGCCGCTATTATGATGCTAACAAGAGGGAGCCTTTGTCCACACTGCTCATGTTGGCTGAAAGATGAATGCATTTTGTTCTCGCATATATAATAACAGAAATGGGGCTCGCTTCTCGGCCATTCATGAGCAGAGGGATGGCAGGCGGAGAGGGAGCAGCGCTCCTGTCAAACGAGAGAAATAAAACACAAATCTATGAATATATTTATGCAAATCAGAGTGTCTTTAAAAGCTCTCCTCTTATGAGTACCGCCAGGTTGGGGGCTTGACAGCATGTGTCCTTCAAGGGGGCCCAATTGCTAATTCATGACCTTTCCGTGTCTTGTAAGTACAACTGACACCGGCCCAGGCAGGGAGATGTGGGCATGATCCTGGCCTGCACGGAGCAGACGTTATGCTGCGTTGCGTTTGAACTGGGAGCGTGGGATTTCACAGTTGAGTTGTCGTCGGGAAACCAGCCAGGGGTTAGCTCTAGCCAGGCTAGCCATTGTTGGCAATAACCGTTGATAACGCATTTCGCGCTATTTTGCACATACAGACACTGCGGCAACATGTCCACACACAGGTAGAAGTTAGACAGTACTGTGTGTGCAAGTACAGCTGATTTAATGAGACACAAAAAAGACAGAAGTGTTAAATAAACTGTATTTACTACGATTTTAACTGCTGTTGAAGCGTAGAGCAGCAATCTTGGATTTTTGAGGTTGGGGCTGATGAGGCTGCCCCGAGTTCGGGCAGAGAAAATCCGAGGACAGGGGGGAGTTCATGACCTTTGAACCGTGAAATCCCCAGCTCCCAGTTTAAATGGAATGCAGCGTTAGCCCAACGGCGCCGGAACGGAACGCGCACCACTTTCCCGCCGCCTCCGCGCGCCTCTCTTGACTTCCTGTCAGCAGGCGAGTGCAGGCAGGACGGACTCACTGCAGTTCAGACTTACAGCTTAGCACAAACAAACTCAGGAATGATAATAGGTTGCTAATTGAAGGTACTGGAGCGTTTCACTCCGCTGACTGTGGCTGCTGCAAATGGAGGCCTCCGGGTAGTCATGGCGACGGGAACAGAGAGGCTCCGGAGGGCTGCCGAGTGCCGACCCGAGCTGGAGTCAGATCACCTTTTTACACGCGCTCCCCGCAGGCGGCGCCGCCATTTGGCCACATTTGCATTCATGAATATTTATTTCTCAAGTGTTTGGCAGTCGGTGCGTCACTGTCAACTATTTGAAAAGTTAGTGCATCTGCAGGGTCGCCTTTGTGTGGCTGCATTTCAGATGCAAATAGCCTGCCTCACAAGTTTCCAGTCACTCTCCATGTAATTGCATGTAAATTCAGCTGTTACTGCACACTCATAACCTATTACAATGACAACGATGAGCATAAAGGGCAAAAAAAAAATCACCAAGGCATAGAGGTAGATATGCATAGATGTAATATTGTGGACTCAGTAGCAACATGATACCCAATCATGCTACCGATGATTGCACATGATTGTAATTGGATATTGCAGTGAGGCAGTCTGTGTGGTGCTGGGTGTCGACTGGTGTTTCAGACTGGTCTACTGGTGGTCCTGAAGTCTGTACGAGCGATGTTTCACTGATGACGAGCAACGTAATCGAACATGACGTGACGTGACAGGCTGGCGCAGCATAGGGGGTGAGGAGACTGTCCTTCAACTTGAAGCCCAGGTTTCAAGCTCCCATGACAGTGAGCACCTGCCCTGCTGGCGTGTCCTTGAGCAAGAAGAGACGGAAACCCTACCAGCCAAGGGCGCGGGAAGCTGGGTGCGGTGGGTGCTGCAGCACCCCCTGGTGGCAAGAGATGTTAAAGGAGAATTTAGTTTTTTTACGCCACGGTCCTTATTTCCAGCTTAAAATATGATGTTTTACTCACCCAAATAACTTTGGTTTCATTCGGTGATCCACAGAAGATTTTGAGCTCGGAGTAGCATCCTCAAACAGGCTATAACGGGCGCAAACGGGGCAAGGTGCATGCGCTCTGTAAATAACACATTTTCTGTCACATCGTGGTTCATTATGGTTGTTTCAGATCATATCTATATGCCAAGCTAGGCTGCTAAGCTAACAACAACATAACGAGTCAACTCTGACCTGCCCCGGATGTGCTTCAGAAGAAGCAGTGAGAAGCATTTCTGTTAGATAAACCACAGAAGAAGAACATAAGCACTGTAAGCCCACCCTGCGGGCGCCGGCAGCCGTCCCCCCCAATGTTGAATCGGTGGCTACGGCCTTGCAGCACCCCCTACCTAAAAGTACTTCCAGCGCCACTGCTACCAGCTTCAGGGCTGCTGACCAGTCGATCTAACGTCCCAGCTTCAGGGCTGCTGACCAGTTGCGCTGACCTCCCAGAAGTCACGGCCACTTCCGGGTCCTGCGTGTGACTTAAGTGATTTCATCCCACCATTCAATTTTCCATAGACGTTTAGAAAAATCCCATGTAAAAAGATTTTTACCTGGTCAATTCAGCTATACAGAATCAGGAGAGACCATAGAACATTTCACTCGTAAAAGTCTTCCTTTTTCCATTTTGGTCCTAGTGAAAGGTTCTACAGTAAATGGGGCGGGTGTGGATAAAAGAGTCGAAGTGTCTTTGGGTGAGATACTGAACCCCAAATTGCTCCTGATGGCTGTGCCAGCACCCTGCACGGCAGCTTGCCACCATCTGTGTGTGAATGTATGTGTGAATGGGTGAATGTAGGCACATTGTAAAGCTCTTTGGATATATACTGTAAATGCAGTCCATTTACTATTTACCATTTAAATGGGAACTTCCAGCAACGTCAAAGCATTTTTATAGTATAGTATCATAACAGCAGACATCCTCTCCTACTAGGATTAAAAAATAATCTTTGTTTAGTGGCTGCCAGGGTTTGTTCAGGTGTAGCAGTCAGTGTGGTTTGTGCCTGTCTGTCTCTGTTGCTGCTGGGTTTGTTCAGGTGTAGCAGTCAGTGTGGTTTGTGCCTGTCTGTCTCTGTTGCTGCTGGGTTTGTTCAGGTGTAGCAGTCAGTGTGGTTTGTGCCTGTCTGTCTCTGTTGCTGCTGGGTTTGTTCAGGTGTAGCAGTGTGGTTTGTGCCTGTCTGTCTCTGTCGCTGCTGGGTTTGTTCAGGTGTAGCAGTGTGGTTTGTGCCTGTCTGTCTCTGTTGCTGCTGGGTTTGTTCAGGTGTAGCAGTCAGTGTGGTTTGTGCCTGTCTGTCTCTGTTACTGCTGGGTTTGTTCAGGTGTAGCAGTGTGGTTTGTGCCTGTCTGTCTCTGTTGCTGCTGGGTTTGTTCAGGTGTAGCAGTGTGGTTTGTGCCTGTCTGTCTCTGTCGCTGCTGGGTTTGTTCAGGTGTAGCAGTGTGGTTTGTGCCTGTCTGTCTCTGTTGCTGCTGGGTTTGTTCAGGTGTAGCAGTGTGGTTTGTGCCTGTCTGTCTCTGTTGCTGCTGGGTTTGTTCAGGTGTAGCAGTCAGTGTGGTTTGTGCCTGTCTGTCTCTGTTGCTGCTGGGTTTGTTCAGGTGTAGCAGTGTGGTTTGTGCCTGTCTGTCTCTGTTGCTGCTGGGTTTGTTCAGGTGTAGCAGTGTGGTTTGTGCCTGTCTGTCTCTGTTGCTGCTGGGTTTGTTCAGGTGTAGCAGTGTGGTTTGTGCCTGTCTGTCTCTGTTGCTGCTGGGTTTGTTCAGGTGTAGCAGTGTGGTTTGTGCCTGTCTGTCTCTGTTGCTGCTGGGTTTGTTCAGGTGTAGCAGTGTGGTTTGTGCCTGTCTGTCTCTGTTGCTGCTGGGTTTGTTCAGGTGTAGCAGTCAGTGTGGTTTGTGCCTGTCTGTCTCTGTTGCTGCTGGGTTTGTTCAGGTGTAGCAGTGTGGTTTGTGCCTGTCTGTCTCTGTTGCTGCTGGGTTTGTTCAGGTGTAGCAGTGTGGTTTGTGCCTGTCTGTCTCTGTTGCTGCTGGGTTTGTTCAGGTGTAGCACTGTGGTTTGTGCCTGTCTGTCTGTTGCTGCTGGGTTTGTTCAGGTGTAGCAGTGTGGTTTGTGCCTGTTTGTCTCTGTCGCTGCTGGGTTTGTTCAGGTGTAGCAGTCAGTGTGGTTTGTGCCTGTCTGTCTCTGTTGCTGCTGGGTTTGTTCAGGTGTAGCAGTCAGTGTGGTTTGTGCCTGTCTGTCTCTGTCGCTGCTGGGTTTGTTCAGGTGTAGCAGTGTGGTTTGTGCCTGTCTGTCTCTGTTGCTGCTGGGTTTGTTCAGGTGTAGCAGTCAGTGTGTTTTGTCTGTCTCTGTCTCTGCTGTATATTTATTGGTGAGTGGGCCGGTCTGTCTCTCTGCGTCGCTGCGTGTCTGTTGGTGTCTGTGTGTGATGTTGAGGCGCCTCTCGGCGAGCGCTGGGTGGGGATTAATTCTGGGGGCCATCCTAAGAGACGCTCTTAGATGTCATTATCCCTGTGGGGCGTCTCATCATCTCCTCACAGCAGAGACAAGCTCACTAGGCATGTCTCCTCACAGCAGAGACATGCTCACTAGGCATGTCTCCTCACAGCAGAGACACGCTCACTAGGCACGTCTCCTTACAGCAGAGACACACTCACTAGGCATGTCTCCTCACAGCAGAGACACGCTCACTAGGCATGTCTCCTCACAGCAGAGACACGCTCACTAGGCATGTCTCCTCACAGCAGAGGCACGCTCACTAGGCATGTCTCCTCACAGGAGAGACACGCTCACTAGGCATGTCTCCTCACAGGAGAGACACGCTCACTAGGCATGTCTCCTCACAGCAGAGACACGCTCACTAGGCATGTCTCCTCACAGGAGAGACACGCTCACTAGGCACGTCTCCTCACAGCAGAGACACGCTCACTAGGCATGTCTCCTCACAGCAGAGACACGCTCACTAGGCATGTCTCCTCACAGCAGAGACACGCTCACTAGGCACGTCTCCTCACAGCAGAGACACGCTCACTAGGCATGTCTCCTCACAGCAGAGACACGCCTACTAGGCATGTCTCCTCACAGCAGAGACACGCTCACTAGGCACGTCTCCTCACAGCAGAGACACGCTCATTAGGCATGTCTCCTCACAGCAGAGACATGAGACACGCTCACTAGGCATGTCTCCTCACAGCAGAGACACGATGTCTCCTCACAGCAGAGACACGCTCACTAGACATGTCTCCTCACAGCAGAGACACGCTCACTAGACATGTCTCCTCACAGCAGAGACATGTTCACTAGGCATGTCTGCTCACAGCAGGGACACACTCACTAGGCATGTCTCCTCACAGCGACATGTCTCCTCACAGCAGAGACACGCTCACTAGGCATGTCTCCTCACACCAGAGACACGCTCACTAGGCATGTCTCCTCACAGCAGAGACACGCTCACTAGGCATGTCTCCTCACAGCAGAGACACGCTCACTAGGCATGTCTCCTCACAGGAGAGACACACTCACTAGGCATGTCTCCTCACAGCAGAGACACGCTCACTAGGCATGTCTCCTCACAGCAGAGACACGCTCACTAGGCATGTCTCCTCACAGCAGAGACACGCTCACTAGGCATGTCTCCTCACAGCAGAGACACGCTCACTAGGCATGTCTCCTCACAGCAGAGACACGCTCACTAGGCACGTCTCCTCACAGCAGAGACACGCTCACTAGGCATGTCTCCTCACAGGAGAGACACGCTCACTAGGCACGGCAGCCCGGGAAGACTGCTCGAGAGACAGCCGTGACAGCCTTAGTTAGGTCTGCAAGAAAATTATGATGATTGTGCGAAAAAACAACACCCGGAAAGAGGGAGATATGCAGAGCCTGTGTGTGTGTGTGTGTGTGTGTGTGTGTGTGTGTGTGTGTGTGTGTGTGTGTGTGTGTGTGTGTGTGTGTGTGTGAACACAAATAAAGGTATTAAAATGTGTTTATCTGTCTATCTGTGTATCTGTCTGTCTGTCTGTCTGTCTGTCTGTCTGTGAGTGCATTCTGGGCTCCCATTGAAACCACTGAAAATGTGAGTATCATAGCCTCAAATAGCGAAATCCCTCTAACGTCACCTTGTAATCATGGCACGCCCTGTGATAGGATACCTGGAATTAATTGAAATGTGTAAAATTAGAAGCAGAATTGATAGGTGAAAATGAAACTCATCAGTCAATATTCAGCCTAAGGGGAGATTGAGGAGATAGCTTTGCTACAGGGTGTTCACTGAGCTAATGTGACTAAGGGGCGTCTGGGTCACTAAGGATAGGTGATTTTACACCGCCTATGTATTCTTACATGTGGACTATTTTACCTAGAAGTCCAACAGGGAGCTAGATTTTCAAATAAGTCCTGTGCCACCTTCCCTCCAAAATGTCATTATCAAACACTAGAAAAGCTAGGATCAAGGAGGGTTGAGAATGACACCTGAATCATTCAAAACATAACCAACGCAAGTTGGTTATTTTCTGTTTCTGTACAAGTTTCCTGAATTTACACTGAACACATTTTATGAACTTTTTTTTCGTACACTGGTACCTTTTCACGCTCTCTTTGCCCCAGGCCTTTTGCCAGGTTAGTGTTGTTGTATGTGTATTGTATTGGCGGGTTAGTGTTGTATGTTTGGCGGGTTAGTGTAGTATGTGTATTATATTGGCGGGTTAGTGTTGTATGTGTATTGTATTGGCGGGTTAGTGTTGTATGTGTATTGTATTGGCGGGTTAGTGTTGTATGTTTGGTGGGTTAGTGTTGTATGTGTATTGTATTGGCGGGTTAGTGTTGTATGTGTATTGTATTGGCGGGTTAGTGTTGTATGTGTATTGTATTGGTGGGTTAGTGTTGTATGTGTATTGTATTGGCGGGTTAGTGTTGTATGTGTATTGTATTGGCGGGTTAGTGTTGTATGTGTATTATATTGGCGGGTTAGTGTTGTATGTGTATTGTATTGGCGGGTTAGTGTTGTATGTGTATTGTATTGGCGGGTTAGTGTTGTATGTGTATTGTATTGGCGGGTTAGTGTTGTATGTGTATTGTATTGGCGGGTTAGTGTAGTATGTGTATTGTATTGGTGGGTTAGTGTTGTATGTGTATCGTATTGGCGGGTTAGTGTTGTATGTGTATTGTATTGGCGGGTTAGTGTTGTATGTGTATTGTATTGGCGGGTTAGTGTTGTATGTGTATTGTATTGGCGGGTTAGTGTTGTATGTGTATTGTATTGGCGGGTTAGTGTTGTATGTGTATTGTATTGGTGGGTTAGTGTTGTATTGTGTATTGTATTGGCGGGTTAGTGTTGTATGTGTATTGTATTGGCGGGTTAGTGTTGTATGTGTATTGTATTGGCGGGTTAGTGTTGTATGTGTATTGTATTGGCGGGTTAGTGTTGTAGTATGTGTATTGTATTGGCGGGTTAGTGTTGTAGTATGTGTATTGGCGGGTTAGTGTTGTATGTGTATTGTATTGGCGGGTTAGTGTTGTATGTGTATTGTATTGGCGGGTTAGTGTTGTAGTATGCGTATTGTATTGGCGGGTTAGTGTTGTATGTGTATTGTATTGGCAGGGGTTAGTGTTGTATGTGTATTGTATTGGCGGGTTAGTGTTGTAGTATGTGTATTGGCGGGTTAGTGTTGTATGTGTATTGTATTGGCGGGTTAGTGTTGTATGTGTATTGTATTGGCGGGTTAGTGTTGTATGTGTATTGTATTGGCGGGTTAGTGTTGTATGTGTATTGTATTGGCGGGTTAGTGTTGTATGTGTATTGTATTGGCGGGTTAGTGTTGTATGTGTATTGTATTGGCGGGTTAGTGTTGTATGTGTATTGTATTGGCGGACACGTGCACCACAGTACACTATAGCGGATTAGGCTGTGTTCTTGCCTAAGCATATCAGGGCTTGGGTTGTTTTGATGGAACCATACAGTACCCACGAGATGTTGAGTTTCACTTGAAGAGGCAGATCTTCAGCATGCAGCCACACTGTGTTGCACTATCTTCCCTGAACAAACCAATGTGGCACAACATCCAGTCGACACTGTTTCTCCCCAATGGAAGAGAGCAAATACTGTGCTACAACCGTGTCGTTTCTTACTACACACACATAGACACACACACATAAACACACACATAAACACACACAAACAGCCACACACAAACTCTGCACACCTGCTAATCCAAAAAGATTGACGCGTGGTGCCAAAAAGAACAGCTTGGAATGAGATGGATGGAGGAGGACAGATTATTGTGGCTGTAATCTGTGAAAAGCTGACTGAATAAAACACATTTCAAGTGATTACAGCGCTGTTATTGGCACGAGGGTCACTCGATGCGTCGCTCTCTCTCTCTCTCTCGGGCTTGACCTATCAGACGATAGCGTAGCCCCGCTATATAACCCTGCACGCGCTCCTGTAAAGGTCTTTCACAATGCCACGTCGACTGACTGAAGCTGTGTTTCCATTACAGTTTTTCGCAAAAGAATTGCGATATTTCTACAACTTCGACAATGTACAATTGCGACTTGTAGGCGTTTCCATTGAAGTTGCGTTTGAGTGATTCCCCGTTGCAGCAGCTGCCACAGTGATTACGCACGGGGATCTGCCCCATATCCCGTCCCCTGCATGCTCAAATCCAACCAATGGTCAATGCAAATCCCAACATGAAGTTACAATGCATATAAACGAGCCTGATTATCAATTCAAAAGAAAATGAGTCGCAAAATGTTGCTGGCTGCGTGAATGCAGTCAGCGCGACAGGCAGAGGAAAAAAGGTAGCCTAATAGCCTACAACTGGTCCGATTTAGAGATGGAGGGGGGAAAAGGCTGATTTGGTTCTATAATTGCACCTGAAACGTGTGCAATGTATTAGCCTACTCACAGTCACTGTATTCACTTCAGACAGCACCACCGCACCAGTGTGTGCTTTTCATCCTCTCATCTCGCCGCTGTGCCAAATGCGCGCACACAGGCAGCCTGCTGTCACCATGGACCGATTTCTGCCATTAAACATTATCTAATTTGCCCGGCTACGCTTTTGCATAACACTCGTCTTTCTGCTAGGTAGCGTTGCTTCAAAGTTTTCCACTTGCTGCGGAGGTTTTGACACGGCTATCGAACCTTACTTACCAAACTTATTTTCCGCTCCTTTTCCAAGGGATAATATGGGTCACATGACGTGCAAATGCGAAAAATGTGTTTCCATTACACTTTTGCGATAAACTTCTATATCGACACGTCTGAAAAACCACCTCATGAGAGCGAAAAAACTTTTTGCGATATTTGGGAGGTTTTTCGAAATTCACGTGTTTCCATTACCCAATTTCTATTGCGATATTTAGATTTTGCGCATTTCTGAGGGTAATGGAAACACAACTTCTGGCGCCATTGTTGCCGTAGAGGGAGCCGAGGCAGACAGAAGCAAACGACAATGAAAGGAAAGGAATGGAAAGGGAAGAAAGCTGCGTAGTGAGAAGACGAGACGGAGAGAGGGATTTGGGTGTTGAAAGTCAGATGAAGTGTCTCCTCTCCGAGGCAGAGTAGGTGTAAATAGATACGTGTCCTGGGGAGAGATCCTACAGAGTGCTTATCTCCACCACTAGTGTCAAAACACATTTGTCAACCTGACGTGTTTAAGTGCCTTTCTGTCTATAGGAAGCGTGATGTGCAAAAATAAACAGCTGTTATCAGATGCTAGATGGTTAGCGGAGCGATATGCAAACACGCGCACCCCGTCGGAGAACAAACAGAACGTTTTCTCCTGCTTGGGAATGAGGACGTGGAGGAACACGTTGATCAGGCATTAATCCTGCTGTCTGGCTGCCCCAGCTGCAGGACCAGCACATCCGACAGCCACAGGCGCTCTTATACTTCTCTTACTTGGACTTGTTTCGAGCCGCTAGAGAGGTTGTCTTGTTTCGGCGGGGCAGCAATCTTCGCGAACTCTGGGACAAACCTCCCATTAGAGAGTAACCTAAGAGAAGAGTTAACCTAAGAGAAGACAATGTCATCATCTTGGTAAAGAAGTAGATGTTTGTTGCTGTATTAGCTTCAGAGAACTCCTAGAGGCCTGGTGGCTTAGTGGATGCCGTGTTGTTCAGCTTTGACTTCCCCAGCAGCCACTGGCAAAGATCAGGGTAGGATAGCTCTACTGGCTGCAGCCCACTCAGGGACTTTTATGTCTTTATGCAAGGGGGTGGAATCCTTAAGAGTAACAGCAGTCAAGGCCATTTGCTGCTTTCAGAGTGAGTCAGGGTATCTCCACCGTGTCCTGCTTTCAGAGTGAGTCAGGGTATCTCCACCGTGTCCTGCTGTCAGAGTGAGTCAGGGTATCTCCACCATGGTGTCCTTCATTTGATTCTCTCTACACCAGGGCTGAACGAGTAGAAGTTCACAAGGCTACTTGAGAGCCAGTGTCCAAAACAAAGGGATTTTCTCACCATTACCTCCACTTCAGGACACTGACCAACAAAAGAGGGCGTATCTAGGACATCTTTGACTCTGATGAAGATGTATTGAACATCGAAATCAGATTTCTGCACCTTAATAAAAGGCATTAAGAGTCTGTGTTGGGCGCTCGATCACCTAAATCGAAAGGAGGTTGGAAACCCTCATTAATGTCTTGCATCTGTGTTACTTCCTGCCTTTTAGACACAATATGGGTGAATTGGGTGAGAAGTGAAAAAGGGGAATGGAAAATGAAATGGGCAAAGTAGCAGACACAAGGTAAAACAAAGAGTAGGCCTAACCCCTCCTACAAATGTGATATCCTAAATGGATAAATACTAGCAAGAAGAAACTAATGAAAAATGATTCAAAAATGATTCAAAATTGGAAAATGACGTATAGCGTCTCAGTCAGCTCCACTCAGCAGGCTGCGGCAGCGGGAGAGGAAGGCAGACGGATAAGAGATTCACTTTTAATGGGAACTCACACACACCTTGCCCTGTCGAAAATGGGTTAATATAAAGCGCTGGGTAAATAGGCTATCTCAGCGGGTCGGCGACTGCGACGAATCCTGTTCTAGTTTAGTCGGGCCGGCACACGCGCGCGCACACACACACACACACACACACAGGCACACGCACACACACACACACAGGCACACACACACACACGCACACACACACACACACACACACGGGGAGCAGTGCACGTTGTTGTGTGCAGGGGTGTATCTAATAATTATGGGCCCTGTTTGCACACAGGAGGTAACTCTGGTCCCCACACCACCATTATTCCATCTATATGACAATACAGTATGTTCGTCTACCCATCCACGTCTCAAATGCACCTCCACACTCACTTACAATTATTGGACATATAACGACCTAAGTACGGTAATGGCTTTTTGAATTTTTGGCTTTTGAATTTTATTTTAGTGTGCACAGGAAAAACACAAGAGTTGATGTATCACAATTTTATTTGATTGCAGCTTTGTAGATTTCAACCAAACCCTGCTTCAAATTCCAGCACAATGTGAAAAGTATAAAATATTTATAAATGTACGCTTGAGGACCACAAAAGGCGTTTTAGTCCAGACACTTTAAAGAGCATGGTGCAGGTTGGAGACCACATTGCCTTAATGTGGGACTGGACTGGTATGTAGCAATAGGATTCTTCCTTTCTGTTTTTCACACATAGCTGCATCTAGGCTTGTTTTTGTAAAGCAGCTGGCATGGCACACGTGAATGAAAACCAGCCAATGGAACATAACACTTGTGACATCACTCACCCAGCCAGGCTACTGTACTTACTGTACAGTAGCCTGTACACACTAGCCAGCAGCAGGAGACCTATGGGTTGACCTCAGGGCTGGGTGAGTGATGTCACAAGTGTTATATGCCCAGATGGCTTTTTATTGAGCATGTGCATTAGAATGCCACCTTTTTCTCCATATTTCTGCCCTGGGGGGATGTTTTGTTTGTTTGTTTGTTTGTTTGTTTTTTGGGGGGGGGGGGGTATTTTCATAGGAATCTTGAGCCCAAAATGTAAATTCATAATTAATTTTTAACCTGCACCACACCTTTAAGGGCCCTCTCTCTGCTTGGGATTGGGAGAGATTGCCCAGGTAGCGTCTCCCTGTTAGCACCCGCCATCACCACCTGAGGGCGCAGTCCTGGTCGGAGGTTTCCCGTGTCGTATTTATAATGAAATCAGTAGCTAGCACTGAACATAGAATTACACCCGTCAATCGCTGTTGGGTGACAAATGGCTTTGGCGTAATGCACAATTTCGCCAAGTCATGCTCCTTCTTCTTCTGCGGCTGCTGATACACGATCCTCTCCTCTTGACATTCTCATTTCAATTAAGAAGAGAGATGAAGCCGTGCAGCACGCCTGACTTGCCGGCTAAGATAATGTCCATTCACCGTCGACAGCTTGAAGTCATCCGGAGAGATAGAGAGGGATTGTCTCTCCACGCCATCCTCTGCCCCTCCCCCTAAATATCAACCCGGCCAATCAATGTGAAAGATTACCAGCTGCTTTTGTCCTGCGGTATTCATGCAAATAACACCATTGACACACCTGACACTTAGCACGTAATGAGGAAAGAGAGAGAGAGAGAGTGAGTATTGTTCCAACAGAAAGAATCATACAAGGGGGTGTCTGAGTGGTGTAGAGGTAAAAGCACTCGCACTTCTATTGTGGAGACCCGGGTTCAATTGCTGGTACTTCCGGCTTGGTCAGACGTTCCTACAGATACAATTGCCCGTGTCTGCAGGTGGGAAGCTGGTGGGGTATGAGTCCTGGTCACCACACTAGCGCCTCCTCTGGTCAGTTCGGGGAGGGGGGGGGGGGGGGGGGACTGGGGGCAATAGCGTGATCCCGTCCTGCCGGTGAAACTCCTCGCTGTCGGGTGAGAAGAAGCGGCTGACGACTGCACATGTATCAGAGGAAGCATGGTGCTAGTCTACGGCTCTCCCCCGATCGGCAGAGGGGGCGGGGCAACGACCGGGACAGTAGGGGGAATTCACCAAGGACAATTGGGGAGAAAACGGGAGAAAAAAACTGAAGGGGAAAAAAAAGGATAGAATGAAGAGAGAATGAGATCTAAACAGAGTTAAAGAGACATGAAGATGTGGAAGGAAGACCGCGATGTCCCCGTCTGTCTGGGGCTAGACAGAGTTACATCAGTAGACGGGTCCTGGAGAACATCAAGTACAGACACACACACACACACACACACACACACCTTCCACCCCCGCAGCACGCAGCACAGACAGCCATATGTGCATATTTATGGTGGCAGTTTATAATAATAAGTTCACACATTAGACCGGCGTCTTTCATATTCTCACCGTATCTTTGGCGGCGACGCCACTATCCAACTGCTCTAAATCAGTATGCCGCGTGGCGACCAGCGCCGCGGCCCGGGGCGGAGGAGCAACGACTGAAACATTTATTTCATATTTCCATCTGCCGTCCTCCATCAAATCAATTTCAAGTCCAAAGAAAAAGACAAACATCTTATTGCAAAGATTTAGCACTAAGGTCACAGTTTCGTCCTATCGGCTTGCTTTGAGCAAAAACGATGATGTCAGCGCTCAAATGCTTTTGGGGCGGTGCGACTATAAGGTGAAGCTCGTACAGTTCCCAACAAATTACAAATCAAACGCATCAGTTTCACACGCACACGCACAAAACGTTTTGGGCAGTAACGCGTCCTGTCCTGTATGGATTTATTCGTCTGAGAGCAGAATATGTTGTCATTGGAACGGAGCGTTGTTCAGTCACCTATTTCAAATGGAAAACTGGAGCAACAAGGGCTATTCTAGTGCAGGCCAGGGTGGGGATTTCATCGTTTTAGGGGCGTGGCCATCTGGCCCTCGGCATCACAATCTTGTTTTAGGGCACAAGGCCACATGCTGCCAGGGCACAAAGGCTATTTGCTCTATTGACATCGTGAAGAGCGATTCTTCTGAAATGTGTTAAAATGATTCAGTGAAGAAGAAAGTCCACTCAGTAGGCAGGTGACAGACAAATAAATGATAAACTGGAATAAAGAAATAAAGTCTGCACACTGAAAAAAGTCAAGCTCCCAGTCAGTTTAAACTAAAACTGACAAACTGACCGGGAGCAGGCTGGTAGCAGCAGGGCACTGCCAAGGTGGCCTTAGGGATCTCAGGGCATCACGGCCAGAGGGAGGGGCAATGGAGGCCATGGCCTTGTGCCCTCCATGTAATTCCCACCCTGGTGCAGGCAAGGTATTTTTGATTGACTGGATAGCCAATTTCCGTGTGTGTGTGTGTGTGTGTGTGTGTGTGTGTGTGTGTGTGTGTTGCGAGCCTCCAACATGACCTACTGTCTCTAATAGCTGGTCTGCATGACACAGGCAGAGGTCCGCCCTGGACTCCCTGCCAGTTCTAATTGTTTGATTTATCGCTGACAAAAAGAGAGAGAGAGAGAGAGAGAGAGGGGGGGGGGGTCCTAATTACAGGCGCCATGCCTCATATCCCCCGCTCTGCCGACTCTCCACTGCAGCCATATGCACCATGTTAGCCCCAACGTCCACTAATGACTATTAGCCCGTTTATGGTCCATTTGGGCCCACTTAGTACCTGGTTCTGTTTGGTTGAAGTGGGTAACCACCTGAAGCACTGTGTGTTCCTTCCTAATTGCCCGCTGCCTTGTGGAGTGTGTACGGTATACAGAGGTGGTCCTGTCTTGTGGAGTGTGTACGGTAACAGAGGTGGTCCTGCCTTGTGGGTGTGTGTACGGTAACAGAGGTGGTCCTGCCTTGTGGAGTGTGTACGGTAACAGAGGTGGTCCTGCCTTGTGGAGTGTGTACGGTATACAGAGGTGGTCCTGTCTTGTGGAGTGTGTACGGTAACAGAGGTGGTCCTGCCTTGTGGAGTGTGTACGGTAACAGAGGTGGTCCTGCCTTGTGGAGTGTGTACGGTAACAGAGGTGGTCCTGCCTTGTGGAGTGTGTACGGTAACAGAGGTGGTCCTGCCTTGTGGAGTGTGTACGGTAACAGAGGTGGTCCTGCCTTGTGGAGTGTGTACGGTATACAGAGGTGGTCCTGCCTTGTGGAGGAGGCGTGAAGTACTGCAACTAGTTTATTAGAACAGAAATGTCATTTGCATTCGAGGCACATCTAAAAGAAGGAACTGGCTACTTCCTAATACTCACTGTATTAGTAAGGAAGAGTGCTGCATAAAGGTGCCATATCTCTAAAGAGGGAATACATTATAACGCTTCAAAGTGCTCATTTCAGCCCATTCACCACATGCTGTAGAGGTCTGCTCCGCTGGCCCTACAGCTGGCATACGCAGCTCGGCCGCTACGTGGCCTCGCCCGGACCTCAGCTGCTGCGTGGCCTCACCTGCCCTATTGGTGCACGCGAGCGCGCGCGCGTGTGTGTTGCTCACATAATGTTGCCCTAAATGCGTGTGTGTGTTGCTCACATAATGTTGCCCTAAAGTTTACAGGCCTATGACATCATCAGTGAGGTCACAATGCACAATTGCTCAAGTGACATCACTGATGACATCACTTCCAGTTGAGTGACATCACTTCTGGTACAAAAATGGCAAGAGCCCACTTGCTCCCTTTTAGTTCTGATGATGATGATGATGATGCACTCAGATAGCAGAAGACTGCAGTGTGTGGAACTGTGTGAGCGTGCAGCGCAGCCGAGTGTTGCTGAAAAAGGAGCATGTGCAATCAGCGGAATCCATCCGCCTGCTGGATAAATAAATGTTTTGTTAATAAAAGTCTGCGTAGAGGGAGGGGGGTTTGGACCTCGGGTGGTGTTGGGCCGGTAGCGGCTATCTGCGGCCCAGTCGCGTGTAACTGATACGGCTGCTGTGTGCGCTGGTGTGGCTAATCGAGTGAATGGCGGGTGCGACGCTGCCCTGCGAGGCTGGCTGCCGGGGGAAACGGGGTCATCCGATGTCGTAACCTCGCTTGTGTCATCTACAGGCCCTTTGTGTTCTTTATGAGACATGCTGGGAGTCACTGTGGCACTTTTTAATGGCCTCGTCTTCCTGAATGATCGTGGGAGTTACAGCGTGTTGGCTAATATAATCTGTATGCCGGGGGCGGGCGCGTCGTGCGCCCCGTGTGGATGTGAATTATGTGAGGCTGGAGGCTGCTGTGTGTTCGTGTGAGAGGGCGAGCGAGATTGTTAGTGAGTGTGTGTGTGTGTGTGTGTGAGAGAGAGAGAGAGAGAGAGAGCGAGTGCATGTCGGGGGTGTGTTAGTGTGTCAGAGGCTTCTATGCTAATGTGTGCATGGAAGGAATTGGTGTGTAAAGGATGCATGTAGAGTGAACTAGATTACGTCCTTCTGCGTCTAACTGGTCAACGCTTATCGCGAAACCTAAGTGTGTGTGTGTCTTCATGCGTGTGTGTGTGTGTGTGTGTGTGTGTGTGTGTGTGTGTGTGTGTGTGTGTGTGTGTGTGTGTGTGTGTGTGCGCGTGTGTGTGTGTCTGTGTGTGTGTTTGTGCGTGTCTTCGTCCGTGTGCTGGTGTGTGTGTGTGTGTGTGTGTGTGTGTGTGTGTATGTGCTTGTGTATCTCTTGTGTCCATCAACCGACTCTGTACGTGTGTGCGTGCAGGCCTATTTTAATTGTTGCCATGGAAACAGAGTGCTGCTCGAGAAGTCCAGATTCAAAGAGAGCATCTCTTTCTCTCTCCTCTCTTTCTCTTTCTCTTGCTCTCTCTCTTTTTCTCCTCTCTCTCTCTCTCTCTCTCTCTCTCTCTCTCTCTCTCTCTCTCTCCTTCTCTCTCTTTCTCTCTCTCTCTCTCTCTCTCTCTCTCTCTCTCCACGACCCTCTTATCTCTTAGCCGCCTCCCTCTCTCCCTCCCACCTCTCCGTGCTTCCCGGAGAGAGGAGTGCGCAATTGACTATTAACACGCGGACCTGTAATTAGAGCTGACGAACCTCCAGCAATTAGTCTCCCCTAAAGAAGTTGTTTTGTCATCTCCGCCGCGCGCCTTTCTTTTATCCCTCACTCAATCTCTCTCTCTCTCTCTCTCTCTTTCTTCCTCTCCGTCGCTCCCTCGCTTATTAGCTGTCAGTTTCCTGCGGTGTTTATTGTTTGGTGTCTTTGTTCTGCTCGACATGTACAGTCACATGCGGAGACGCGCATGCATTACTCACAATAGTCTAGAAGAAGCTACAGCAAATACACCCCCGCTGTCCTGGGTGCCTGACGCCCACTAAAACACAGCGCACATCTCCCACCAACCATCCACCTACACACACACACACACACACACACACACACACACACACACACACACACACACACACACTACTGTATATGCGTTTAAAACGCAGAGAACAACATGCCCTCCTACACGCTCTGATGCAACACACACACACACACACGCACGCGCGCACACACACACACACGCACACACACGCACGCACACACACACACTGACAGAACACACCATGTCTTTCCCAGAGGCGACGGCAGCTGCTCTTTTCAATTGCATATATTTGTCTGTGTCTGTCATCCCAGCGTTCCCGTCTTACTGCTGCTGCGCTCTCAACCCACTCGCCACCATGAAATGCCCACATTTTACCTTTCTGCAAATATATCATTCAACATATATTTTTAGAGGTTGGGGGGGGGGACTTGATACAGCATAATATCGCAATATTTTGTGTGGCAATAATATCGTCTACCACGAAAGTATCACAATATTTTATGATCTAAATTCAAACGCATGCAACATTTATGATGCCAGTCTGATGGTCAGTCTGTCAGCTTGACAATCCCATTTTGCTGCAATAAAAATGATTAAAGCTGTGTTCACACCGAGATATTTATTTTTCTCTCTGTCGCTCGATTCAACCCTTTGGAATCGCTCTGTCGCTCTGTTTAAATCGCTCGTCAACAGGCACAAGAATTGACGGACATCTGGGGGCTATAACGTCACGCAATGTCATGATATTTGTCCACTACGAGCCACCGTAGTTGTTTACAAGCTAAGCCTATCAGCGTGCTCCTAACGCGAGCTCTATACCGGTAGTACAGACTTCACTTCATGTCAGCTGTCAGCCTGTCAATCAGCTGTCAATGCGGTTTGTTGCCACACAATAAACCAGCGGTTTGTTCCAAGCCAGTGTGATCCTTGACTCACTCTCACACGGCAGCCAATCAGCGTTGAACAGCGAGCGACTGATGCCAGCGTAATTTAGCTCGAGTTGGGATATTTCATCTCGGGCGACGAGTGAATTTTCTCCCTATCGCTCTGTCTCTGTCGCTCGGACGCCCAGCGATTATACGCGAATATATGCTCAATCGCTCGTTTGCATTGACTTTGTATGTAAACTCGATGCCAGCGAAAAACTTCAATAGGTCGGTGTGAACGCAGCTTAAGTGAGATGAACAGACTGGAAATGTTATCTCATTAGATAAAACATATAATTTGCATTTGAAAAAAGGTAATAAATCGCAATATATCGCAATATTTTAGAAATCGCAATAATATTGTATCGTGACGAGTATCGTGATGCTATCGAATCATGGGCTAGTATTTGAAACAAATTGGCAGTTCATTTGAAAACCTTTAAAAACTTTGGTTATGTTTATTCGAGTAAATATGTATGGGTTTTCTAGTTAAATACATGAAATAAGGCCTGGTGAACAGAAGTTTATGAAACAGCGAAGTTTGTGTTCGGCAAGATAATCTTCACAAACGAGGACCACTTTGATGACTTTTGATGCCTAAATGTTTTTGTTTTTTTTTACGCGATTTTCAGAAAACACTTCAAAAGTCATCAAAGTGTTCCTCGTTGGTGAAAATGATCTTCCTGAACACAAACATCATAAACTGTTGTTAACCACAGACCTTTTTTTCAAGCATTTAACCAAAATCCCATTGCATTTTCCCTTGGACCCCTGCAGGTGTTCCAAGAGACTGACATCACAGACATTAGCAACTAACAGTCTGTGCAGACTTGTCCATCTGAGAAGACATTTGAACCCATCTCTCGTGTTAAGCGCTGTTAACCATCTCTCTTAATGTTGAATGTCAACACAACACAAAGAAAACTGCTAACTAACAATAGCACCCAACCAACCAACGGACGAGCCCCCAATTGCTGTGAGGAAGCCGCTCTCGGCTCAGGCCACAAAGAGTGACACTGAGAGCACGGCAAAAATGAATGGGATTGAAATCCACTGGCACTCTATTGCAGACTCTATGACATGTATAACATTGATATACAACACATATCTAAAAACATGAAATGCACCCTATCTTTGCTTCAGAAACATGATCTTGTATGTATTCATGGATTGCAGACATGTATTATGCCTCTGTCTCAGTCTCTCTCTCTCTCTCTCTCTCTGTCTCTCTGTGTGTCTCTCTCTCGTGGCCCCTCTCTCTCTGTGTCTCTCTCTCGTGGCCCCTCTCTCCCTCTTTCTTTCTCTTTTTTCCGCGGTCCCTCTGCACGCTAATGAAAAGCCCTATAAATAAGCACGGAGAAGAGGGAGAGAGAGATGGTCAAGTAGAGCGTGGGAGGGAGGTGGACGGATGGAGGGATAGACAGTGAACGAGTGCGAGCGGTAAACTAGGCCAATGGGGTTGCAGCGAGAGAGGCGGGGAGGTGTGTGTGTGTGTTGGGGAGGTGTGTGTGTGTGGGGAGGTGTGTGTTGGGGTGGTGTGTGTGTTGGGGAGGTGTGTGTGTTGGGGAGGTGTGTGTGTGTGTGTGTGTGTGTGTGTGTGTGTGTGTGTGTCTGACAGACAGACTGACAGACACTTTGTCAGTCAGAGTTCACGTACGGCCGTCTTTCTCTCTCTCTCTCTCTCTTTCTCTCTCTTTCTCTCTCCTTCTCTCTGCCTCTCTCTCCCCCCCTCTCTCTCTCTCTCTCTCTTGCATACCCTACATAACTTGCACCTCCCTCTCTCCCTGCCCTCCCTGTCAAGAAGCCAGTCTCCCATCCGGAGGGAGAGTTTATGTCCTCCATAATAAATACCATTATACTGCTTCGGAACATTTCACATGAATTATTGATCCATGTGAGTGTATATGTATACTATACACCATATACCCCATACTCATACTCATGTGTGCGTTAATGCAGTATTCATGTGTGTCAAGTGCGACCTCTCCTCCCATCCCTCTTGATGTGCTTTAGAGCCTCCTTTTCCACAAGGTTTACCTCTTTATGTTGTTAACTCTCTCTCTCTCCACCTCTCTCTCTCTCTCTCTCTCTCTCCACCTCTCTCTCTCTCTCTCTCTCTCTACCTCTCTCTCTCTCTCTCTCTCTCCACCTCTCTCTCTCTCCACCTCTCTCTCTCTCTCTCTCTCTCTCTCCACCCCCCTCTCTCTCTCTCTCTCTCTCTCCACCTCTCTCTCTCTCTCTCTCTCTCTCTCCACCTCTCTCTCTCTCTCCACCTCTCTCTCTCTCTCTCTCTCTCTCTCTCCCTCCATTACCCCATTTGTGTGTGCTGACATTGAAATGCACTGATTCATGTTATACATGTAGCCTCTTGGTAATTCACGTTAGGGAGTCAGTGTTCCATGGGGGCGATGTTAACGTCTTTATCTCCGTCTCTCTATATCTCCCGCCTTTCTTTATTTTCACTCCATTTCCCAATTATTGACTCTGGAATCGCTTGCTCTGTTCTGTCCCTCCTCTTTCTCTCTCTCTCTCTCTCTCTCTCCCCCCAGGTGTTGCTCTCCCACTCCTCCACCATGCCTGTCTGCGGGCGCCGCGGCCCCTCCCCCCCTCGCCACCGTCCCGGGGCCTCCTCCTCCTCCTCAGCCACCCCCTCGGAGGAGAGAGAGCGCCGGGTCCGTCCCCCGCCTCCGTCGCCCTGCCGCCCCACCAGCGCCCCCCTCTGCCTCCCGCTGCTGCTGCTGCTGCTCTGCCTGCTCCACCTGCCGCCCGCCTGCCACTCGCGCAGAGACAAGGGCGGAGGAGGCGGTGCCGGCGGCCACTACGTCCTCCCCATCCCGCAGCCCCCTCCCCACCACCTGGCCCTGCCCAACATGCTGCGCGGCCTCAGCATCGCCGTGGTGCTGGTGGGCAACTCTAGCGAGATGGCGCTGGCCGGGGCCCGCGAGAAGGACGACTTCCTGCACGTGGCGCCCAACGTGGAGGTGCTGACCATGAACGAGACGGACCCCAAAAGCATCATCAAGGTCATCTGCGACCTGATGACGGAGCACTGGCTGCAGGGTGTGGTGTTCGGAGACGACACCGACCAGGAGGCCATCGCCCAGATCCTGGACTTCATCTCGGCCCAGACGCACATCCCCATCCTGGGCGTGCGCGGGGGGTCGTCCATGATCATGGCTGCCAAGGTAAGGACACCTCCAAGGCTTCTCTTCAGCAAAGTTGCGCGCACTTTAACAGAGTGTTAAGGTATTTGCACACAGTCTGTTTTTTTCATATGCCTTTAAAGAAATCTGTCATCTAAAAACAAATCGTTACACACAGAAACCTTGCACACTGAGTCAGATGCGTTTTATTAGTAATAAGTTAAAGATACGACAAATATTCATCCTCCCCTGTATCCACATGACAACATGACAGGTGACAGGCAGCAGTGGCTGATCTGCAGCAGTGGCTGATCTGCAGCAGCCGTGATGACTAGAGAAAGCAGATGGCAGCAGGTCAGGGAATGGTAGCCGTATCGCAGTGGTCAGGAGCTCCGTACTCGCCTTCACCTCGCCAAGCCGGCTGTGGTGTGCCGTGGCCGGGTAGCGCAGCATCGCTCCCTGGGGAGAGGGAGCAGAGAGGCCGGTGAGGTGGAGCCAGCATCGTGTCTCTCCAGCTGCCTCTCCGGTCAGACTGGAGATGTGAGACAGGTGTCTGTAGCAGTAGAGAGGTGAGACAGGTGTCTGTAACAGCAGATATGTGAGACAGGTGTCTGTAGCAGTAGAGAGGTGAGACAGGTGTCTGTAACAGCAGATATGTGAGACAGGTGTCTGTAGCAGCAGACGTGAGTGGCGTTGACATGGTGAGGCCAGTGGCCACCACTAAAGCCCTTCTCCCTGTTCCTTCTCATTAGCGCGCCGAGGGGAGAGATGGCAGAGAACCGTCCAATCCCATTTAGACTCACTCCTCCAAGCGGACACACACACACACACACACACACACACACACACACACACACACACACACACACACACACACACACACACACACACACACACACACACACACACACACACACACACACACATTTGCACAGCTATCTTAGAGAGGCCATTCATTGACATAATGCATTCCCTATCCCCTAACCCTAACCTTACCCATCACAACTAAATGCGTAACCCTGACCCTGAGCCTAACCCTGACCCTGAGCCTAACCCTAAGCTAAACCTAAACTCAACTCTGACCTAACCCTTAAAACCACAAGTCTTAACCTTCAAACAGCCCTTTGAAGGTGTGTGAGAAAGTGAGGACCGGCCAAAATGTCCTCACTTTCCCCAAATGTCATCAGTTCCCAGGTATAAATCTCAAAGATAGCTTTACAGCAGTGGCGGCTGGTGAGATTGGTAACAGGGGAGGTAGCTCGCCACCGGAAAAAATTTGGGCGGTTTTTCTTTCTCTTTTGCCCAAAAGCCCAAATCTAATGTTAAATTAGCATTAGGATTAGACTGTTGTGATGTCATTATTCAGTTTTAACCATCAATAATTGTTCCTTTTCTCATTATTTCATTTCTCAGAGTAAATACTGTATATTTATTTCGAGATTTTTGTCAATTATTTGTGCTGTTATGGTTATAATTAGCCTAGTTACTCACTTCTACACCATCTTAGATTGTGTTACTTATGGATGGCATGGAATTATAGTGAAAATAGATTATCCCCCCTTTTTGCTGGGGACCCCACTTTGAAAACCACTGGCTTAGGCTAGAACTGTTGCGAGAAGGTTTCAGGATTTATCTCTATGCATTAGGCTGTGATTACTATTTATATAAATCTATTTATTCACATAGATTCATGATATATTATGGTATACAGCCTACCTGTGACATCAATGTTTTGATTAATCTGCGTCAGTACCGAAAATGTAGCCTATTACTGCATGACTGATCCTATGATGTCATTGTAATCACACTCAGGTGTGCTTTCACAAGACAGGTGTTGTCCATTCAATCAGCCCACCTGTCTTTATGATGGCTGTCTTGCACTGTTTGTATGATACTTGACAAAGTCTATGGCCGAAACTGTTGTCAAATAGCGTTAAATTACACTTTATTGCATCTGGAACGAGAGTGTGTTTTCCCCTGCACAGTGCTGCTGCATCAACATACTCGTTTAGTTACATTCCAATTCATTAACTTTGGAGCGTTATTTACCCCCCCTTCCCGACATCCTAGGTTGACATGCTTCGTCCCAATCGATTCCTTATTTCTTCTACTTTCATACGGTATAAAGATCACCATTCAAGCTTTAAAATTGAGCTCGCTGTCAGCTATCGATTTACAGGCCAAATTCAGTTAAAAAATGTGTGAATTTAAGGTCGCGGGTTTTAGTATAAAAAATTACAGGATGAAACTTCAATACGACAAAAATAGCGCTGCTCGGTGAACCATTTCCACGCCGAATTTAATAGAAGGCTCGGATAACTTGAAATCAATTGACTTACTTGAATATCCATGCTGTCTGTAGTGGAAACGCTGCAGTCGAGACGTTGCAAATATTCCAGTTTTCTGACATTGCAAAAAGCCCAGTATGGCGCAGCTCAAGTCTCACGCAACTCGAAACTCGTTTTGGGTGGTAATCCAATGCAACGACTGTCTCGCTTGTGAACACTTACTGATTGATAAAAAAGTAAATAAAAATAAGAGGGAAATATGATATGCTGCTACTGTCTCAGTAAAAGTCGTAAATCCTTCCTGTCAGGTCATCACAGGCATTGGATTTCACTTCCTACTTCATTCAGCGTGAGAGACCAGGCAGTGGACAATACAATGTCAATCAATGTCAGCAATCTATCCAACCAACAACCAATTAGATTTCACCTGGTTTCACCGGGCTAAGGGCGTAATCACTTCCAGCTCAATCTGATTGGTTGGAAAACACATCACTCTCACGTGTTCTCTGTGAATTGCAAGTGTTTTTCAACCAATCATATTTTTCATTAGATAAATTACCAAATAAATAAACGCCCACAGGGCGAATGTTTTTTTATCTGCCTACCGCACGCTGGGAGCAGGGCCAGAGTGACTCTCTGCATGGAGCTCAGTTCAGTTCAGTTCAGGTCACTGAATCAGGTCACTCAGGTCACGTCTGCACATAAGAAAAAACACATTTGATTGATATTTTATTATAAAAAAAAATGAAAAATGAAAAATGAAAAATGAAAAAAAAAAAAAAAAAATTATAATATTTTTTTTTATATAAAATCCCCAATCTAATAGAGGAGGACCGTCCTCCTATGCCTCACTGGAAAAACCTCCTCTGCTTTACACAAACACACACACTCTCACACACACGCACATGCACATGCACGCACACAGACACACACACACAAACACGCACGCACACACACACGCACACACACGCGCACGCACACAAACACACACACACACACACACACACACACACACACACACACACACACACACACACACACTCCTTCTTTCCCACTTCCTCTAATTTCCATTCCCTCTGCCCCGGTGCTGCGACCACACGTGTGTCACTGACCCGCCCCCCCGTCGCCATATATCCTAAAAGCATATCAATCTTTGAGGGCAGTGCGACCGCCCTCCTGGCGTACGGCTCCGCTGCATGCCACAATTTATGTGTGTGTTTTATTGCTCATGAAGTTGCAGGGATGTGGGGGGGAGGGGGAGGGGGAGGGAGGAGAGAAGGACCGGGGGTGGGGTGGGGGGCGGGGATGTAGAGTGTGTGTGTGTGCATGTGTGTGTGCGCGTGCGCGTGTGTGAATGTGTGTGTGCATGTGTGTGTGCATGTGTGTGTGTGTGCGCATGTGTGTGTTCACATGTGTGCGTGTGTGTGTGTGTGTGTGTGTGTGTGTGTGTGCGTGCGTGTGTGCGTGCGTGCGTGTGTGTGTGTGTGTGTGTGTGTGTGTAGGGTAGGCATATCGTTCACTAAGCGCACGTGCCCCGGAGCGCACCAGAGTGCTGCGGGTAGCGGGAAAAAGAGCTGCATTTTGTGGCTTAAAAAGGTTTAAATGGATTTCCCAGACCACAAGCCAGAGTCTCACCTCTCCTGAGACACTCCTCCTGGCTGCACCGAGGGCCCAGGAGAGAGAGAGAGAGAGAGAGAGAGAGGGAGAGAGAGAGAAAGGGAGAGAGAGAGAGAGAGAGAGAGAGAGAGACAGCGAGAGATGGAGAGAGAGAGAGACACACACACAGAGAGAGAGACACAGAGAGGGAGGGAGAGAGAGAGAGACACAGAGAGGGAGGGAGAGAGAGAGACACACAAAGAGAGAGAGAGAGGCAGAGAGAGAGAGAGAGAGGACGGATGGGGCTGCGCTGAGGCTCTGTCTCCAAACGGATTTGTGTCTGCCTAATGGGCTGAGACAATGGAGCGGCGGATACACGTTAGAGGAGGATCAGAGGGAGGCAGGGAGAGAGGGAGAGAGGGAGAGAGACAGAGAGTGTGTGTGTGAGAGAGAGAGAGAGATGGTGAGAATGTGATTGGGAGGAAGTCAGAGCACAACCGTGAGTTAAAGGAGCAGGGAGGAGATGGTGGAGAACAAAGACTGGCCAGTCGTTTAGGTCGGGGGCATCTGAAGGTGCGCTGGGGTTCAGTCGAGGACGAGAAGTTCCAGGGCTGGGTCAAGGCAAGCTGAGCGGACAGAGTTTGACACAGTTCAGACTGAGGGGGGGAGAGAGAGAGAGAGAGAGAGAGGGGGGGGAGAGAGAGAGGGGGGGGGGGGGGGAGAGAGAGAGAGAGAGAGGGGGGAGATTGTTTTGGAATTGTGTAAGATAAAAAGAGAGGTCAGGTTAGAGAGCTTAAGGGAAAGTGAGGGATGGTGGGGATGTATTTTCATTTTATGTATTTTATTTTTAGACTGCGCGGCTCAAGGAAACGGACAGAGACGGGGAAATAGGGATAGCAATATGAAGTGTTTATCTTTCCGCCCTCACACTCAGCACACTCGCGCGCGCACGCACGCAAACCGAAGGCCAAACACTGCCGATGCGGTTGGCACGGCAACCTTTCCCTTTTCACGACAGATACTGTACAGGGGAGGATGCTAACGGAGAGAGACACAGAGGGAGGAGAAGACAGCGTTTAGATGTGCAGTGCGGGCTGCACGGCAACGCAAAGAGGAGGAACGCTACGACGGTTCCTTCTCACACCCTCTGGTGTGGACCAGTGCAGTGTGAAGAGTCCAGTTCAATCAGAACCTGAAGGAACATTTTTTCTCCTCACTTCTGCATCTCTACAATGAGTTTGACTGTGTAATTATGGTGATGACACACACACGCACACGCGCACACACACACACACACACACACACACACACACACACACACACACACACAGCTTACAGTAGTTATCGCTGGTGGGCTTTCATGCATGTATCCTGTTGATCTATGTGGCTTTAATAGGGCAGACACCTCTCTAATGGCGCACAGTAGAACCAAAGCAGAATATTGTGACAGAAAATGTGTCTCATGTCAGTCAGAGCTCCATGTAGCTTCCGACATCTGCTACAAGAACAACACCCCCACATTTTGATCCCTAATTGTACTTGGGCCAATACCCCCTGCTGTGCTGGTCATTGCTCCACCCCCTCTGCCGATCTGGGAAGAGTTGTAGACTAGCACATGCTCCCTCCAATACATGTGCAGTCGCCAGCCACTTCTTTTCACCTGGCAGCGAGGGGTTTCCACAGTTCTCCCCTCCTTCCCGAACAGGCGCCCCGACCGGCCAGGGGAGGCGCTATAGTGCAGCAACCAGGACACATACCCTTAATCTGGCTTCCCACCCGCAGACACGGCCAATTGTGCCTGTGTGGAGACCCGACCAAAACGGAGGGAACGCTGGGGCTCGAACCTGCGACCCTCGTGTTGGTAGGCGCGGAATCTAGCGCTGCTCTACCCGGGCGCCACAATGGGTTTTTTCTCTTGGGGATGGAGCGACGGCGCAGCGGTAAAAAGTGGGGCCACTTCTACAGCGGCGGCATCTGTAGGCTACTAGGCCTACTAGTGGGAGACCGCTATCTAGTTACTGCGAGTGTGAAGACAAGATGGACTGCATGTGGGTGAGAGGAAGGGTGTTAAACGGATGAAACGGGATGGAGGAAAGGATGAAGGTGGAGGACGAGGAGGGGAGAGGAGAGACGGATGGAGGGAAAGGGCACTCGCATCTATATCAATGAGCGAGATCGGCGAGGGGCAGCTGTGGCGGTAAGTAAGAGGATGAGTGCATTGAGTGCATATAGGCCGGAGAGAGAGAGACAGAGGGAGAGAGAGACAAAGTGATGGAGAGAGCGTGCTCATGGGGAGTGCGATGGCGGCAGGTGGAGCGCCATCTATCTGCCTTAGCTGCTGTTACATGAAATGGAGAAGCCGGGGGAGACCAGGGACACATACATTCTCAACGTAAACCAGGGACACATACATTGATTACATTCTCAACGTAAAGCAGGACACATACATTGATTACATTCTCAACGTAAAGCAGGGACACATACATTGATTACATTCTCAACGTAAAGCAGGACACATATTGATTACATTCTCAACGTAAAGCAGGACACATACATTGATTACATTCTCAACGTAAAGCAGGACACATACATTGATTACATTCTCAACGTAAAGCAGGGACACATACCGGTACATTGATTACATTCTCAACGTAAAGCAGGGACACATACATTGATTACATTCTCAACGTAAAGCAGGACACATACATTGATTACATTTTCAACGTAAACCAGGGACACATACATTGATTACATTCTCAATGTAAAGCAGGACACATACATTGATTACATTCTCAACGTAAAGCAGGACACATACATTGATTACATTTTCAACGTAAACCAGGGACACATACATTGATTACATTCTCAATGTAAAGCAGGACACATACATTGATTACATTCTCAACGTAAAGCAGGACACATACATTGATTACATTTTCAACGTAAACCAGGGACACATACATTGATTACATTCTCAACGTAAAGCAGGACACATACAGTACATTGATTACATTCCCAACGTAAAGCAGGGACACATACATTGATTACATTCCCAACGTAAAGCAGGACACATACATTGATTACATTCCCAACGTAAAGCAGGACACATACATTGATTACATTCTCAATGTAAAGCAGGACACATACATTGATTACATTCTCAACGTAAAGCAGGACACATACATTGATTACATTCTCAACGTAAAGTAGGGACACATACATTGATTACATTCTCAACGTAAACCAGGGACACATACATTGATTACATTCTCAACGTAAAGCAGGACACATACAGTACATTGATTACATTCCCAACGTAAAGCAGGGACACATACATTGATTACATTCTCAACGTAAAGCAGGACACATATTGATTACATTCTCAACGTAAAGCAGGACACATACATTGATTACATTCTCAATGTAAAGCAGGACACATACATTGATTACATTCTCAACGTAAAGCAGGGACACATACATTGATTACATTCTCAACGTAAAGCAGGACACATACATTGATTACATTCTTAACGTAAAGCAGGACACATACATTGATAACATTCTCAACGTAAACCAGGACACATACATTGATTACATTCTCAACGTAAAGCAGGACACATACATTGATTACATTCTCAACGTAAAGCAGGACACATACATTGATTACATTCTCAACGTAAAGCAGGACACATACATTGATTACATTCTCAACGTAAACCAGGGACACATACATTCACAACATAAATGTGAAACAAAACGTATGCGTTTTACGTTTCCAAAATGTGTCATTTTTATGTTTTATGTTTCTACAATCTCAGTGTAAATTTGAAACAAAATGGTGGTTAATTTGAAAACCGTGCCACCTTTCCAACGTTAAACGCAAATAAAATGACTAACAAACTTTGGTTGTGTTTAGGCAAGTAAAACAACTTTGGTTATGTTTAGAACAACTTGTTTAAGATTAGGATTATTATGGTTTGGGTAGCAAAAACACTAAAGGCAATTTCCTGAATTTCTTGTAAATGATATAATTAAGCAATATAGCATGAGAGCCAGTGTGTTGTGCCAAATATATCCCCCTGATCAGCTGTTATCCCACGAGGCCGCAGGCCGAGTGGGATAACTGCTGAGCAGGGGGATATATGCTACAACACACGCAGCTCGAGTGCTATATTGCTTTTATAAAACGGTTTCCAAGTATGATAATATAATAATAATAATAATACTATAAGTCCGACTGGCATGTCATTCTGATAGAGTTGTAAGGCGGGACCGCAAGAACGTGCGGGTGATTTGATTGGATCGTTCTGGAGACTGAAGTTGACATTGGCCAATCCTGGCGCTTGCTGAGAACCTGAGAGCTTTCTGGAAACCCCGACAGGCAGCTCGAGCGCAGCGTTGCATTCTCAGCGCTTGCTGAGAAGCTGAGTGCTTTCTGCAAAGCCCGACACCAACTAACGTTACGGGGTTAAATGCGGGGTTAACAGCCTTTCTTTTGCAAAGAAGACATTAGCCCGCATCTATTCTTGTACAAAACATCATTTTCTGCGAAGTATTAGTAAAGTTATAAGCGAAGATCGATTCACAAGGATCTGACAGCTGTCTCCGCCATTTGTTTTTTTTTTAAACCAAAGGCTTTTAGTAAGAGAGTTGCCATGGCAACCAATAACCGAGTCCAATAACCCATGGCCATGGGTTATTGGACTCGGTTATTGGATTTATACAATGGCTGTGAACCAATCAGATTGCTTGATTTGAGAGAGCCGTTTTATAAAATATCTTATAAAACGGCTCTCTCAAATCAAGCAATCTGATTGGTTCACAGCCATTGTATAAATCCAGTAACCCACTCCAATAACCCATGGCCATGGGTTATTGAGTTGCCATGGCAACTCTCTTACTAAAAGGCTTTGGTTACCTCAAATGACAATGTAGAAAAAACAAATGGCAGAGACAGCTGTCAGATCCTTGTGAATCGATCTTCGCTTATAACTTTACTAATTCTTCGCAGAAAATTATGTTTTGTACAAGAATAGACGCGGGCTAATGTCTTCTTTACAAAAAAAGGCTGTTAACCCCGCATTTAACCCCGCATTTAACCCCGTAACGTTAGTTGGTGTCGGGCTTTGCAGAAAGCTCTCAGCTTCTCAGCAAGCGCTGAGAATGCAGCGCTGCGCTCGAGCTGCGTGTCGGGCTTTCCAGAAAGCTCTCAGCTTCTCAGCAAGCGCCAGGATTGGCCAATGTCAACTTCAGTCTCCAGAACGATCCAATCAAATCACCCGCACGTTCTTGCGGTCCCGCCTTACAGTAGTGTTTCAACTGACTCTATCAGAATGACATGCCAGTCGGACTTATAGTAGCCTATTATTATTATTATTATATTATCATACTTGGAAACCGTTTTATAAAAGCAATATAGCACTCGAGCCTGCGGCCTCGTGGGATAACAGCTGAGCAGCGGGATATATTTGCCACAACACACTGGCTCTCATGCTATATTGCTTAAATATATATCATATATATATAATATATGCATAATAGAAACTGTATACAATTTATGAAAATTCAATTACATACTCTGATCTTTCAAAAAAATCGAATTGAATTGTTTTGGTAGTTTCAAAAAGTAGAGGTAAAGTGGGCGGAGTTATCTCAGAAGATTGCTGACATCAGCAATCTCCAACCATTCATAATTAGGAGAAAGCTGGCCGTTGTATGGGGGATGCAGCATGGACATTAACACTGAGGTGACTCTGAGCCTTTCTGATCAGCATGCCATTGTTCATATAGATAGAACGTGATGTGACCACGCCCCCACAGTCCTGACAAATGATTTGAGCAACCAGATTGGCTGTTTTGAGCTCTTGTTTTATAATAGTTGTGAACTTCTTTGAATCTCATATTCGGGTGGGCAATTATGGTGATTATGGAGATGGTCAGCTGTAATAAAAACCCTTACTGGCCACCGCCCTATTTCAATAGCAGACTCTATAACGTTGATATACACGTGTCTAGAAACGTATTTCTGGTTGAAAAACGTTGATGTTCTACAACCAGGCTGGGAGTGAAGGAGGAGAGGAGAGATGATGGAGTGCAGCTGTAGCCACATCTGTGAAAGAGTGAGATAAAGGAGGAGGAGGAGAGCGAGACAAGAGAGGGAAGGCATCCAACAATTTTGGGGTGTGTGTGTGTGTGTGTGCGTGTGCGTGTGCGTGTGCGTGTGTGTGTGTGTGTGTGTGTGTGTGTTGTTACCTAGCCAACATGGCCACCGTTGCCAGTCTTTTGTCTGTAGTGGTTTCCAGCACCACCCTTGATTGTTGCCTGTCATCATCGTCTGTTGGACCACAGCGATCAGTGCGATCTGACGCTTTGGCTAATATTCATCATATGACTGAGAGCCTGTCTGGGAGGTGTGGCTTTGTAGTGGAACAAATATGTGTGGTTGTCCGCCGATCACCCCCCCACCCCCGAGCCCCCACACAATATGAACAGCCAGCTCATCTGTGTGTGTGGCGCTAGATTGAGAGAGAGATAACATCCCCACCCGCATAGGCTTTCAATGTAAGAGCGTCCGCAATTAATGAAAACAGGAAAAAGCAGCCAACCCTGATGACCCGAGGCAAACTAATCCGATATGAATCAGGTTTTCTCTCTCTCTCTCTCTCTCTCTCTCTCACACACACACACACACACACACACACACAGACCACGCGCGGGCGCATAGACGCACACATACCCATGCATTCTCATAAACGTTTGACATGTGGTAGCAGGACAATTAGCCTAATGTGTGAATATTAAATCGATGGCACGTTATATAAACAAAGCTTAACGACATCGTAATGAATTGCTATTTCAGCAACAACACCTCCCTTTGTCCTTCTCTACGCACACCAAAGCTTTCACTGTGACATCATCACACATGCATATACATGCTAAGGTGCACGCACGCACACACACACGCACATACACACACACGCACATACACACACTCGCACACGCATGCACACGCACACCCTAACCTTACCCATCATGACTAAATGCCCAACCCTAACCCTATAACTGAACCTAATCCCAATTCTAACCCTTAAACCAAGTCTTAACCTTCAAACAGCCCTCTGGAGGTGTGTGAGAAAGTGAGGACCGGCCAAAATGTCCTCACTTCCCACTGTTCCCAGGTATGAAACTCTAACTGGTCCTCACTAAGATAGCTGTACAAGCTCTAACTGGTCCTCACTAAGATAGCTGTACAAACACACACATGAAGCTGCTCTGCACCTTCTCTCCATTGTGTCGCACGGCAGCCCAGGCTTCACCAGGAACAAAACACCAGCATGTGACCAATTCACTTTTTCTTCAACAATTCACTCTTTTCATTGTGTGTGTTTTCGCGCGTTGGTGTCTTAGGGGACATTCAGACCAAAAGCGTTTTTGGAGCTGCCATCGTCGTTCTGCAATTCATTCTCTATGTAAGGATGCGCTAGACGTGCTCCTCTTTTAATGAACGCACCTGGCGTTTCAGCGCTGGTGGCGTCTGTTGTTTTTGGAGGAGCGCTGTGGGCGTTTTAAAGCTGAAAAAAGTTGAACATTAGAGGAAAAGCGCCCTGCTCGTCTTTTTCACTCCTCCTACCTTTTCTCCTCCCGAGGGATTTTCAACGTCCGCTGCTGCCAGAATTGGCAATAATCAGGCTCTCATGTTGACAGTGAACAACATCAAACAGACAAACCTAGCTGGCTACCGTCCTTGTGGTCGTTGTGTTCTGATCTGTACTGCACGCGACTACGCTTTTGGTGTGAATGTCCCCAGCCTACAGAGCAAAGAGAGAGTTTTTGTGTCAGAGTGCAAGTGTTCCGTTGTGTGTGTGTGTGTGCGTTTGCGTTTGCGTGTGTGTGGTCATGTTTATGTGTACACCTGTGCTAATTCATCAGAGGAAATGGGCCCAATGATAGTGGTGGATTGGTGTTGCACACGGTGTCCAGGGATAATTGTTGTGGAGCATGCGTGTGTATGTGTGTACAGTGTGTGTACAGTATGTGAGTGCATGTGTGTACAGTATGTGTATACAGTGTGTGTGTTTTCATGAAGCGAGCCAATTAAGAGTTTCAAAGGCAAAGTGGTCAGCCAGGGTTTCTCATCATTTTCACTAATATTCCAAGACCCACAGAACATTTTCGTCTCTGACTATGTAAACACAGAATATCTCAAAAGATAGAAGAAAGCCTCTACTTTCAGAGGAAAAAAGTTGGTTTCTGCCTTCATCCGTTCGTTAGTTATCCACACTTGAATGTAGGTAGTTTTCAGCGAAAACACCTGTCTGTCCCAGGTGCTTCCTGGTG
>NC_139644.1:34211995-34229495 GCF_964638095.1 Poromitra crassiceps | reverse complement strand
GGCTTATATGGACAGGGAGAGTAACGTACAGATTAACTCATGTTAATGACCACCCCACTGCCCTTGCCATGAGGGAGACATGGTGCCCTCACCTGGACAGCCACCTCTGGAACCATTTACACACCCATACCCCCCCGAGTCTTTCTGTCTGTCCAGCCATCTGAACACGGTGGTGGAGGAGCGTTAAGACTATTGAACAGTCACACAGGTTCAATCCTGGCAAAAGCCAATGTGGCGAAAACATCAGTAAGACACGAGTCTTTACATGCTCACTGACACTCACTGTTGCTCTGGATAAAAGTGTCATATAACATCAATACATCACAGCCACATTATATAACATCAATACATCACAACCACATTTATTTAAAGTGTCATATAACATCACAGCCATTATTTATTATTTATTTATTTATTAGTGTCATATAACATTAATACATCACAACCACATTTATTTATTATTTATTTATTTATTTATTTATTAGTGTCATATAACATTAATACATCACAACCACATTTATTTATTATTTATTTATTAATTAGTGTCATATAACATTAATACATCACAACCACATTTATTTATTATTTATTTATTTATTAGTGTCATATAACATTAATACATCACAACCACATTTATTTATTATTTATTTATTTATTAGTGTCATATAACATTAACACATTCACTGCCAACAACGTATGAACACGTTTTCAGAATCCAGCTGTTCCCTGCCAACAACGTGTTTACACGTTTTTGGCATCGATTTTTTTTTTTTGACGGTGGGTTGTGCATCTAAGCCTTTTACATCTCTTATATAATTATTGGAGCCACCGAACGTTTACAACCCATTCCACCGACCCACTAAGTGGCAACAGTGCTCTCCTGGCTAGAGAAAGGAAAGCATTTTTTTAACTTGTCAAGCCATTCTCAGCCCAGCCATTCTCCTTTTCGCGCTGATTGCTGGCGATGCGGGATTGCAAATTTACATAATAGATTCAGCCGATCTACTATGATCGGGTGATAGATTACAGGTGGAGGAACACACTTTGAAACACGCAGCATAAATATGACCAGAATCGCAAAAGCTTCTCTCAACCAAAACTCCAAACGAGCGAGTCCATCCCGACTTCCTCAAACAGCGGCCCAGACATGCAGGCACAGGAGAGCAGCAAAGCACTGACTGGTGACAAGCTTGTCCGCCCACGGAGGGCGGAGTTGAAGCAACTCGAGAGGGAGGGAGAGAGAGAGAGAGAGAGAGAGAGAGAGAGAGAGAGAGGGAGGGAGAGCGAGAGGGAGGGAGAGAGAGAGAGAGAGCGAGAGGGGGAGGGAGAGAGAGAGAGAGAGAGCCAAAAATGAATGGTTAAAGTGACCGTTCCATCCAATTTCACAAAAAGCCGTTTATCTCTGAATATTCTTTTTCACGCTAAAACCATGCTGTATTCAACTGCTAATGCTTACATAACTACTAACTCTACAAACTAACTCTTTTAGACAGAGAAAGTACACATTCTATTAGTACTTTTGAGATATTGTATGTTCACAAACTCCAAGCTGAAACGAATCCTCGGCTCTTATAAAATGAGCCATAATCCTCAAAAAACGGCTTGGCAGAAGCTACCTACAGCAAAAAAAAAACGTCTGGCAGTCAATGTGTTAATACATCACAACCACATTTATTTATTATTTATTTATTTATGTATTAGTGTCATATAACATCAATACATCGCAACCACATTTATTTATTATTTATTTATTTATTTATTAGTGTCATATAACATTAATACATCACAACCACATTTATTTATTATTTATTTATTTATTAGTGTCATTTAACATTAATACATCACAACCACATTTATTTATTATTTATTTATTTATGTATTAGTGTCATATAACATCAATACATCGCAACCACATTTATTTATTCTTTATTTATTTATTTATTAGTGTCATATAACATTAATACATCACAACCACATTTATTTATTATTTATTTATTTATTTATTTATTTATTTATTTATTAGTGTCATATAACATTAATACATCACAACCACATTTATTTATTATTTATTTATTTATTAGTGTCATATAACATTAATACATCACAACCACATTTATTTATTATTTATTTATTTATGTATTAGTGTCATATAACATCAATACATCACAACCACATTTATTTATTATTTATTTATTTATTAGTGTCATATAACATTAATACATCACAACCACATTTATTTAAAGTGTCATATAACATCAATACATCGCAACCACATTTATTTATTCTTTATTTATTTATTTATTAGTGTCATATAACATTAATACATCACAACCACATTTATTTATTATTTATTTATTTATTTATTTATTTATTAGTGTCATATAACATTAATACATCACAACCACATTTATTTATTATTTATTTATTTATTAGTGTCATATAACATTAATACATCACAACCACATTTATTTATTATTTATTTATTTATGTATTAGTGTCATATAACATCAATACATCACAACCACATTTATTTATTATTTATTTATTTATGTATTAGTGTCATATAACATTAATACATCAGAACCACATTTATTTATTATTTATTTATTTATGTATTAGTGTCATATAACATTAATACATCACAACCACATTTATTTATTATTTATTTATTTATTAGTGTCATATAACATTAATACATCACAACCACATTTATTTATTATTTATTTATTTATGTATTAGTGTCATATAACATCAATACATCACAACCACATTTATTTATTATTTATTTATTTATTAGTGTCATATAACATCAATACATCACAACCACATTTATTTATTATTTATTTATTTATTTATTAGTGTCATATAACATCAATACACACAACCACATTTATTTATTATTTATTTATTAGTGTCATATAACATCAATACATCACAACCACATTTATTTATTATTTATTTATTTATTTATTAGTGTCATATAACATCAATACATCACAACCACATTTATTTAAAGTGTCATATAACATCAATACATCACAACCACATTTATTTAAAGTGTCATATGTATAACATCAATACATCACAAACACATTTATTTGAAGATATAACCACCATAAACAAATGAGCCCATCAGTGAGAAGCTTGGCAGCCTCTTATACCGGCCTCTAAATCTGCTGGATTGCTTTATGGCACGAAACAAGAAGAGGGACACGCTGTTTCTGCGGCGCCAACGGAGCTGAAGCTGTCTGAGTTTCTAGCAGTGGCAGATGGTGGAACGAGGGGAAAAAATGGAGGTGAAAAAATCACTGGCACTTGACGGAAGAAGCAAAGACAGGAAGCAACAGGGTGTTGGGAAATTCTGAGAGGCAAGACCAGTGGAGTGAGATAGACTAAGATACAGTAGCGTTTACAGTAATTATACCAAGATATCACCATTCATTTGATCATGATATCTTGATGTTAGGGCTGTCAAACGATTTTCTTAATCTTGATCAATCTCCGAATTCGCGCTTTTAGTCACATGTTTACAATTCCATTATCTTGCATTTCGAAACAGTTTTTAAAGTCCATATTAACAATGTAAGCAATTCTTACCAGATGTTGACTGGTCTGCAGTCAGTTGCCACCAATTTAATCACTAGGCCACACACTCAGAATGGACCAGGGCAGGATACCAAAGGTAGCATTTAAAGCCCACCTCCAGTCAGTGTTACACCTGTGTACAGTCCTGCTGTACAGTAGAAATGGAAAACTGCACACGCCGTCATCAACTACGTCACCAGTCTAATATTTTGCACTAAAGTTCATCTATTGGTAAGATGGTCCACTGCAACGTCAGACTGTTGTCCAAAAAGGATAACTCTCTTAGGGCACTCTGCTGCTTCTGCGCTGCGCTTCCGCGTCCTGTGTGTTTTGGCCGAGCCTCGCTCAAACCCTCAATACGATCTTCGTCTCCCTTCCAGCCGGTCAGACCGAAAACAGTATGGCTGCCTCAACTCTGCTAAACGTTCACCCAGAAGCCACATATTATTATTATTATATTATTATAAATATCAGCATAACCAGCCAACAGATATCAAAGCTGGTGGGCATATAAGCAAAAGAAATTGAAAGAGCGTAACTCGAACTGGTTCAAAGTGACTATCGCGGCGTTTTGAGCCAGAACGAACTACGTAGCTAAGACAAGCTAACACTGACATATTCACTGACACTGTAATATTGTATATTATTAATATGACAGGTCTGCATACGTGAGCGTTGATAACCATAAAGTCTGACGTCAGCACCCCCTTCTAGCACGTGAGCCAATTTAAGAGTTTGAGCCCAAAATAAGGTTATTTGTCAACAAAATACAGTGGCAACACTTTGGCTAATTAGCAGAGCAGGAAAAAACACAGCTACACAGCTACACATGAAATAGCTTCAAAATGACCAAACTGACTGGAGGGGAGGGGGCTTTAAGATGGACACCACCTGGGAAACGAATGCGTGGACGGCCAAAAACAGGTGAGCTGATATAGAAATTAAACTTGCAGCCCGTGAGGCGAGGTCCAGAAAATAGCACAAGACCGAGATGAATGGTGTCGGATCGTCTGAGCCTTATTTCCCAATTGGGAAGAAGAGGACAAACTGAGTAATAGTTAACTTAGTTTCATCCACAGGTCTGTGGCCATTCCTACATTCTGAAATAGTGCTTTGCCGGCTTTGGCAAAGCGGTTGCCCGCTAGTCTGATTCCTGGTAAGAGCACCTTTATGTGTGGCTCCTAGGTGGCAGCTCAAACTCTTAAGCACTTCTGTGATATTGAAATTCCGCACATTGACACGAGATTCATATTACTTTTGATTTGTCAACGGAGCCGTCTGGGAGTCTTTTAAAGTGAAACGAGCCGTTCACAATCCCAGAGGTGTCGTCTTTTTACCCGTCACCACCATGTGATTTACACAGGCAGCAGGAAGCAGCTGCAGCGAGCCACGGTGCTCCATGAGCCAACTAAGGGTGTCCTAAAGGGACAAAATAACACACGATTAAAAAAGAGAAATGCGCTATGCACCTGAAATTAATCACACGCAATTAGACACTAATTGATGTTTAAAGATGCTACATATAGCACCTTCAAAGGCTAAACATGAGCACAGTGACAAAGTGTTGTTGTTTATTCACATTCTCACTTCCTGTCTCTGTCTCTGTGATCATCTCCATCTCGCTGAACACATTGATCTTTCCAGGTGGTTCATGTTAATCCCTCCGCCTGCCTCTGAGGCTACATCTCCAATGCTTCTTTTCATCAACCATTTCTCTCCATTTCCTACCTTTTCTCCTTCCCTTTTCTCCAACCCTCCCATCATTTCCTCTCTCTCTCTCTCTCTCTCTCCAGCCCTCCCTTCTTTCTCGTTTCATCCTTTTCTCTCTTTCTTCTCCCCTACTCTTGTTTGCCCTTGCTTTGTCCACGCTCCGCTTCCCCCACGGCCTCCCGCGTGGAACAAGTATCGCGAGCCCGTTATCAATGGAAGATCAGAGCGTAGGTAGGAGAGGGGGACAGTGAGTGAAAGGAACGGGGGGAGGGAGAGGGAGAGAGAAGAGTGTAGAGAGGGGTTAGGAGGGAATGAATGAGGGAGAGAGAGAGAGAGAGAGAGAGAGAGAGAGAGAGAGAGGGAAGGAGGCAGGGATGCGGAAGAAGGGAAGCATGAGTGAAGACCACAAGACGTGCTCGGTCAATTACTCACCAGCGCCACGCCAAGCTGGCCCCTGTCACAGCCACATGCTGTGACACACACACATGTACGCACCCGCAACACACAAGCAAACACACACACACACACACACACACACACACACACAGAGTAACCTATACATCAGGCCAATATGCTCCGACATGTTCCTGCTGACCTACAGTATAAGAATATTACAATGTAGGCAGAACTGTGCTGACGATGGATAGAGCAATGACAACAACGCACGCACACGCACACACACACACACACACACACACACACACACACACACACACACACACACATCACCTTCCCTGCAGCTCCCTACGCACTTTGATGCGCACATATAGAAAATAATATAAGCAGCCTCCTCAACATGTGGGCAGCCACCCACACGTATACACAAACACAGAAGTGCACTATTCCAGGTGACGATTCTATTAGGTGTTTAGAGGTGATTTCATCTGTGTTGACTCTGTCAGCACAGGTTTCTACCCTGATTCAGACGCCAGGTCCTGGAAAACCAGACCTGCAACAACAACACCCTATACACCACCAGACCAGCACAGACACTATACACCACCAGAGCAGCACAGACACAGACACAGGGGGGGCTATGCACCTCCAGAGCAGCACAGACACAGGGGGGCTATGCACCACCAGACCAGCACTGCCTCCTTGTGTGTGTGTGTGTGTGTGTGTGTGCATGACCTTATCGCATCACTTTTGACATCATCACTAATGACATCACATCATTAGCTAATTAGCCTGATTAAAAAATACGCCTCCGTCAGGTCACCCACACAGGTGCCCTTTAAACACCCTGAAGGTTTCAGCCCGATCGCACGTAAAACGGCATAGCTGTGGCTGAACACAGAACTTGAAACAAACAAACATTGCCAAAATATAAAATTTTATATTATTTATTTATTGCCATTTTATGCTTTATTGGACAGATTCACTTTTTCCTGTGCCCTTATTTTCAATCAGATCAGTGACTTCTTTTGACATATTTTGACTTTTTGTCATACAAATAAAAGTACCTTTATTATTATACAATGATCTCAGTTAATACAGTAGATAAGATATTATGTGATGTGGTTCCCCAAAGGATTACACCATATTTGCTTTCTTTTGAAAATCCATCTCTTCATGGTCACAGTTTCATTGCCACACAAGCGTTCCTGAGGGTTAAATGGAAAAAAGAAACACAGAAAAGATCTTTTTGCTCAACCCCATTCTGTCTCCCGTCTCTCCCTCTCTATTCTTTATCTCAACCACTCTCCCACTCCCTCACTCCCTCCCTCCCTCTCTCTCCCACACTCTCTCTCTCCCTCGTTCTCTCCCTCTCTCTCACACTCTCTCTCCATCCCTCCCTCTCCCTCACTCTCTCTCCCACACTCTCTCCCTCGCTCGCTCTCTCCCTCCCTCTCTCACTCTCTCTCTCCCTCACTCTCTCTCCCTCTCTCTCTCCATCCCTCCCTCTCTCTCTCCCTCACTCTCTCTCCCTCTCTCTCCATCCCTCTCTCTCTCTCTCCCTCACTCTCTCTCCCTCCCTCTCTCTCCCTCTCTCTCCCTCACTCACTCTCTCCCTCACTCACTCTCTCCATCACACTCTCTCCCTCCCTCTCTCTCTCCCTCGCTCTCTCTCCCTCCCTCACTCTCTCTCTTTCTCCCTCACTCTCTCTCTTTCTCCCTCACTCTCTCCTTCCCTCACTCTCTCTCCCCATCACTCTCTCCCTCCCGCATGCTCTCTCTCTTTCTCCGTCACTCACTCCCTCCCTTTCTCTCTCCCTCCCGCTCTCTCTCTCTCTCTCTCCTTCCCGTGTCATGTGAGTTGAGAGGAGGCGAGCTCCTGTGATGAATGTAAATATTGCCCCTCCCCTCCCTCGTTCTCTTCAATCAGAGCAAACAGCACCTCCTCCTCACTCTTCACTCCCTCTGTCTGTCTGTCTGTCTGCAAATAGCCACGTTACTGTAGGTCCATCCATAGAGCCAAACACAAAGAGACAGTGCAGACGTATGAGTCAGACATGACGAATGGAACACTGCAAGGGAATGAATCCACCTCCAGCACATACTGTATGCTGCTGATCTTACACTATGTGAATGCTTTCACTGCAGTATGTACAGTAGGATGAGATAGCACACCTAAACACAAAAGGACTCAACACCTGTTTGGCCCATTATCTTTATCCTTGCATTCATCGTCAGCAGAGAGTATTTACTCGATATGGATTTGATATAATGTTTAATTAGCTTTGTGGATTTTGCATTTGGCAGGACTGAAAAAAATGATATGGTAATTGAAGTAAGACACTTTTGGAAAGGGTGCTCTTCTAAAATGTGAAAATGCTTTTATGCGTTTAGAAAATTATTTACCGTAGATAGTGTAAAACTGTGAAACGTTCAGTGACGTCACACATAAATTATGCTTACGTCACAGATGGGCAACTTTGATGATAGAGAGGGCCACACAAAAACATCCTCGCTACCAGAGGGCCAGATTGTGACCATGCACTTCCACCAGTAGCCTACTATAACACCATCACTCCCAATTATAGCTACTAATTTGATGAAAAGGACTGGTTTATTATACTAACATTTATATTTTTCATATTCAAATTGAGTAATTCTTCCATTCAGATGACACCAGAAACTTTGCTCTAGCTTTAAAACAGCCCGCTACAGCAATTTTATGGGGTACATCACGCAAAGATGTGATATTAATCAGATTAGTAATGTTGCATGTGCAATGTGCATCCTGGATATAGTTTGTTACAATAGCGTTAGCTCAAATGCTAACATTAAACAGTATGTGGATGGATAATGCTAATGCCATTAGCGCCATGTTCTGGGTTGTACAGTAAAATAAAAACACAGATTTTGGTGGTCTAAAATAACCAAAAATGTCCGCCTTGTATTTTTTTATTTTTTGGAAATTGCCCCAGGGGCCACATTGAGTGAGGTCGGGGGCCGCATGCGGATCGCCAGTTGCCCGCCCCTGGCTTATGTAAATGGTGAACTAGTCACACTAGTCGCAGTTGTGTTCTGGAGGTAGAAGTGCACCAACAGCTACATGTAGTCTTCTCTGTTTCCCTCTGCTTATACAGTACACCCTAATACAAAACTATTTATCAGCCAAAGTGATTTCAGCTTGCAAAGTCAGCACAGAAACCCAGCGCGCGTTATCCACAACGGTGGACAGCATATTCACCAGCTGACAACTTACAGCAATCCGTTCACTCTAGTAGTGCCAACTCAGACAAAAATGACGCGTACAACGCTCTCAGCAGCGGGCAGCATATAGAAACAGCTTCCGGGAGTTTGACAACATTCACACTATTCTGTTTGTCTGCTTGCTTTATGCTCATACAGTCGATGCTGAATAAAGCTGTACTGCGAAGGCACTGCGTTCATCATGCTTAGTTACCATTGAAGAGATCTGCATTGTGAACCAATGAGACTCAAAGGGCAGATTGCAAAGTGCAATACCACGGCCCTCACCTTTGCCACTGTGAATTTTTGTTATTTGCATCAGTTAGCAATGCCATTATCTTTATCACCATTGTCATCTTCAATCTCATCATCATCATCATTAGCATCATCACCACCATCTTCATCATCGTCACCATCGACATCATCATCATCACCATCATCATCAACATAACAACTCTATCACCACTGGGTGTTTTGTGATTTGCATGAGTTAATGTATTTGTTCTCTCCCACATCAGTCCTGTGTCAGGCCGTCGTTCAGACTGAAGCAGCCTGTTCTCTGCCAAAGACTGATTTGCATTAGCAAAGTCAAACAGGCTTAATAGACTTTTATTGGCACGAGGCGCCTGGGTGCTACTGGGCCCTTTTAAACAATGTGCTATGCTAATACCCAGAACGCCGTGTGCTAGGGCGACAAGCACCACAACACATTCCATAATGTGTACGCATTACGCAGGCACCCAAGACATAAGGCCACCTACTGTATGAACCCGTTCTCTCCATTAGCTCTTTGAATTTGTACAATTATTCATATGGCATGTCGTAAAAATATTATGCGCATCTGTCCACTGAGTCATCCCAATAGAGAGCCAAAGTGGAACGCCACTTCCTGCTTCAGCACTGTACCAGAGATTTTCATCCGCCGTTTATTTTCCCGTAGACATTTCATAAAATGGTTATAAAAAATAGTTTTACTTGTTCAAACCAAACGGTTAAGATATATTTAGAAACAGGAGAGACCGCATAACATTTCACTCGGAAAAAAAAAACGTAAGAAAATGCGAGTATAACGATTTTTTTTTTTTTTTTTTTTTTTAGTCCGAGTGAAATGTATGGTCTCTCCCGATTCTAAATATAGCGGAACCGTTTGGTTTGACCAAGTAAAACGACTTTTATACACATTTTTACAAAATGTCTATGGGAAAATAAATTGCGGAAGAAAATCTCTGGTACAGTGCTGAAGCAGGAAGTGACGTTCACTTTGCCTCTCTATGCATTTACAATCATCCCAATCAAGTTATAGATGTACATACGTCACACTGCCACAGAGACGGCTGGTACTGTCGTGGCAGCGTCTTTGTCTAGTTCCGCCAACTGACGCCAAGGTGGTTTTGATAGAGAAGAGTGTGTAAGTAATAGCTTTAGACTTGTGTTGTATTCTCACCGTGTTCTGGCTAAAGGCCAGTTGATAGTAGCACCTACCTACAGCGCACTCCACTTTGATCAAGCAGATTCTGCAACACAGCTGAGCTTTTATCTTCTAAAGTGATGCCAGCAACAAAGATAGCTACACTCAAAAAAAAGGAGACCAGCAACAAAGATAGCTACACTCAAAAAAAAGGAGACCAGCAACAAAGATAGCTACACTCAAAAAAAAGAGACCCGGATTTGCATAACCTTTTTTAAGATCCTCTAACACCGTTAACAGCATTATGATTTATGTGACCACGCGCAAAACAAAATACTGCATAATATAGTGGCAAGAATAATGGAGACACCAAACAATAGCAAGATAATAAGGAGTAGGGCCACATTTTGCTTCCACAACTGCTTCCATGCTCCTTGGATTTCTGTCAAACAAGTCCTGAACTGTGTGCAGTGTGGGACTATTTTTGGAAAGTCTCCACTTCTTGTGGAAACCTACTTTACCTCACACTCTGCACTCCAAGACTTTCCATAGAGGTTCAATGGTTTTTATATCTGGTGATGTTGGAGGCCATGGAAGGTGTTTGCACCCACTCTAGAATTTGTTTAGCAGTGTGTGCGTGTGTGTGTGTGTGTGTGTGTGTGTGTGTGTGTGTGTGTGTGTGTGTGTGTGTGTGTGTGTGTGTGTGTGTGTGTGGGGGGGGGGGGGGGGCTTTATCATCTTGAGGAATATGGAACGTCATGAGGGAACAGCATTCATCCCCTGGCGTGCACCTGGTCTTGTAAACTGGCCTCATGTATCTCTGCTGTGGTGCAACCTTTCAGAACCATCATTGGACCAAATGACCAAGATGGCTGCCCATGCCATTGCAAGTTAATGGCGATATAGCGCACTTGGGTGTGACCAACAGATTGTTGGTAGTTTTGTGACCAAAGATGGTCAGCAGTGGCTTCCCCCCTTGTGGAGCAGCTGTGGAAGGGGTTGGATTAGAAGGAATAAATGATCAGTAGGTGTGGTTGGTACCCCACCTCCCCTGCGACCGCCGAGGTCAGACCCTGCATGGTGCTTGGTACATGGTGCTTGGTACATGGGTGCTTGGTACATGGTTGCAACGTGCAACGAGTCTGAAATGTGCCATGCCAAGAAGCTTTCTACTGAGCGAATCTTTAAATTTTTAGTGCCTAAACCTAACCCTACTGCCTTTAACCAAAGCTGTTTTAGCTGTTTAACCTGAACTAAAAATGGCATGTCCAATTCATGCTACTGTCACATCATGCTTTTGTGGTGGAACGTAAATGTTCATACAATCGATGTCAATAGCATGTACTCTGCATTTCACAGTTCATGATCATTTCACACATTTGTGCGTGTGTTGCGTAAATCCCAGTTTGTGAAACTGACAGTTTGGCCTCTTTGGGACTTTCTTAGTCACTTCCTGCCATGTTGCTCATTGGTCTTACTGTCGACTTGATATGCTTCGCCTGTGTAGCTTTTTATAATTGTGATTCAGTGACTTCAGAGTTAAAATCCTTTGTACTGTGGTGTTTCTGTTATCTACAGCCCCTGTTTATCACAGTGGATTTACAAGAGCCATGAGATATTGACACAGTAGTAGCTTTTGAAAATAACAAGCAGCACCTTCTCAGAAAGGCCAGTCGGCAGTCCTCTCACCTTTGCTATCTTTGATTTATTGAGACAGTTGAGCAGCAGCAGCGAGCCAGGGAGAGCAGAGGAAGCTCTGACAGGGTTTGATCCTAGACCGCTAGGAGGGCTTCAGAGACGGCAGACTTAAAGGATCTTTGACAGCTGATGCAAAAACACCTGCGCTGACATCACTGATTGACACGCTGGAAAGTTTCAAGCACAGAACTGAATGGAGGCAACAGTCATTCCCCTTCAAGTCAACATTCCCCGATCGTTGGCAGCCATATTATATGTGAACCGTGGATTGCTAACATGCTAATGATGATGACTATGGCGCTAGAGAGGGAAGCGAGGGAAGTCTTTGATAAAGATAGCCTTTGCCGCTAACGTTAGCTTTCAATTGACTTTGGACATTTTGCTAATAGACGCATCTGCACAGTTCTCAAGCAAGTGTGGCGTTTTACGGACTTAACGCCCAGTGCTGTCACCATTTGCATTAAGCCTTAACATTCCATAATCACCATTTTATGCTGGAGCCTACTAGCTAAAACTACCATGATAAACAGCATAAGGACCATTGTGTCCAGTCAAGTTCTGTTGGTTTCAACCCATAGAGGGCAGTGCAAATACACTTTTCTGCCTCAATAGTGTAGATTTGCTCATCAACCGCTCAACTCTCTCTGGGCACAAACATGACTTTTTACTTACTTTGCTCCCACCTCCAGGAGTCACCTTAATGCACCCTGTATCTATGCTATTTTAAATAAACCCTATGTTCTTGCTGACTTCTACAGTCGTATAACACAGTGTCAACAGAACTGCCTGTGCATCTGTGCTGATGACGGATAGAGGCCTAAAACACACGTGCGCACAATTTTGAGCTCATCCTCCACACACAACATCCCCCCCATCCACGTGCTCCATCTACGTATAAACTTGCCTCTGAAGGATACAGGATACAGTGCGTTCTGTACATAGCAATGCACCTGACCCACCCATATGGCTGTGAAGCACACCATGTGGCAGTCCCATACAACACTACCATGTACGGTGCATATATGGGAGCAACAGTCTGTTCCTGTATGGAGAACAACATCCCCCCATGCCCCAGAGCCTTTGCTGAGGGTTGGCAATGTGGCCCCAGAGCCATTTCTGAGGGTTGGCAATGTGGCCCCAGAGCCTTGCTGAAGGTTGGCAATATGCTGCTGCCTATCCTGCTATCAAGATCATGATCTCTAACACATGTGTCAAACTCAAGGCCCGGGGGCCAAATCCGGCCCGGCACCTCATTTTATGTGCCCCCGCGAGAGCTAGCAAAGAATACAATTTGCACAATGCAATTCTCCGCAATACGGCTAAAATAGCTATTGTTAAATTGAATACAAGTTTTAGGCTACTAGTTGTCTGCTTGCCATTGTTTTCCCTATAATTCTGCTTTCAGAGCTAGTTAAGTTATTCATTTAAGTTATTAATTAATTAAGTTATTACTAAAGAACAATAATAATCGAATCAGAGGCAATATGAAATATTATAACATGTAGTCTAGATATATTTATTATCGCGTTAGATTTACAACCGGCCCATAGAGGACAGCCATAATGCTGATGTGGCCCGGGATGAAATTGAGTTCGACACCCCTGACTCTAGTATCAGCGGCCTGATCAAACATGACCTTATAGTATTAGTCTGCAGGTGAATCACTGCGTGTCCAGGCTAGGGCTGGGCGGTAAATCAATATTGGCGATAGACAATTCAATTCATCAATACAATAGTTCAATATATATATCGATTATGTCCCTGGATAATGGAGCGTGTTACGAGTGACACTCAAGCGGCCAATCAAACAGACAAATCCTAAAGTTCCCACCTGAACACATTTATTACCCAGCGGCAACACTCAATTTGTGTGTCTTTAATTGTTGTGTTAAGATTAAAATTATTACCTGTGTGCCTTGATAAATAAGCCGGTTCAAAATAAAGTTGTTAAATTAAAAAAAAAATCTCGCAGTCTTTATTAAAAATAGGTAATTAAAAAAGATCAATAATTAGCGATATCGACTGATATGAAATATTTTACATCGATTTGTTTGGGGGGCTGTCGCCCAGCCCTAATACAGGCCGTAGAGTTTCATTACATTCTCACAAGTAATTCTATTTGAGGGATTTCATTTCAAAATGCTATACATCAATTGAGGGAAATAGTTTGGCACCAGTCAATCGCTTTATTTTCATACCACCAATACTTTATTATGAGCATTCTGGAATGAAGCGGCTTGAAACGTGTTTATTTGGCTGTTGCCAGTGAGGTCCAAAAGGATATGAGGTTTGTATTTTGGGTTGAAATTCAGAGACATATAGGTTCTGAGCGAGCTCTGTTTGGCTGTTTGGGGCCCTGCAGTGGAAAGTAGGTTATTGTCTCTCATGCCCTGGAGCAAAGCAGAGAGCGAGCAACATGGTCTGCCCGCTGCCTACAGTAATATCAACATGCTGTCTAGTATCAGGGCTCACAGAGTACATTTGTGCACATTATGCACCAGATAGGTTCACTTACTCACGGAAATCATTTACACCTTACCAATAGGTAGCATTTCAAATAATGAGGCATTCGAGCGCTACAGTTTCTCCTACATGTTCTGCTGTGAAGGTAAGGAGAAGATGTGCAGAGAACATGCCTGCTGCCAGGGGACGAGAAGGTATGGTGTGGCATCATTCTACTTACTACTAAGCGAGAGATGCGCCCCCATAGTTCACTAGGAAATAGATGAAGAAACATCCAACCTTTCCCTCCTCACAAAATATGAACCAGTCAACTCCTATATTCTGTCAGATGCTGCTGAGCATCAAAGTGATGATGCAAATGGTCAGCAACATGCCTTCTATACCAACGTATACATGTCTTCTGAATACAAGTATTCACTTTAATAAGAAGAAATACATATATTCTCTGCCTGACTCTTTAGTTTGATCCACCTAGCCTTTCTCTATGAAACTTGAATATTGTAGCGACGCAGGAATATGTTACTTCCGTTACGCATGTAACATCGGCGATTTAAAAACGGAACCTTTTCGCTCTTATCATCAGCTAAACGTCTAAAATGTAAATGCCAGAGGGTCAGCAGCGTGAGACGGGCGCCAAAATATGAGCACACGGCTTCACATGTTTGAATACCAGTCAGAGCCTCTGAAGTCCACGCTCTTAGTCAAGTCAAGTCAAGTTTATTTGTATAGCCCTAATTCACAAGCATGTCTCACAGGACTTCACAGAGTCTAGCTAAATCTAGCTGAGACAACAGTAACAATTACAGTAGTAGTAATAACAACATGATTGAACATATGACAGAGAATATGATAGAGAGAGACAGAAAGAAAGGGAGAAAGGGGATTGGCGAGGGCATTGACAGAAGCAATATGGAGGCTGTGCTCGCGGCCTCTGAGCCTCGTGGCATGCTGGAGCCTCACTGCATGCTGGAGCCTCGCTGCATGCTGGAGCCTCGCTGCATGCTGGAGCCTCGCTGCTCGGCTCGTGACCCTCATCAGCCATATACAGGGGCCACGGTGGGATTGATCTTTTTTTGTGTGTGTGTGTTGGGTGTGTGTGTGTGTGTGTGTGTGTGTGTGTGTGTGTGTGTGTTGGTGTGTGTGGGCAGTGCATGGGGGAAGAGGCTGCACGACGCGGCGAGTGAGGGTTGTATAGAGTTGCGTGGAGGGAGGGGGGTCGTTTCAGTTGAGCGCTGTGTGGGTGGCGTTGTGCGCGTGTGCACGATTATTTCGAATGCTTGTGTGTCTCTTAGTGTTGTGGGATGTATGAATGCGTGTTCCTTTTTGTTTCTGTGTTTATGAGTGTTTGTGTGTGTGTGTGTGTGTAGTGTGTGTACTGTGTACTGTGTACTGTGTAGTGTGTACTGTGTAGTGTGTACTGTGTAGTGTGTACTGTGTAGTGTGTGTACTGTGTAGTGTGTAGTGTGTACTGTGTAGTTTGTACTGTGTAGTGTGTGTACTGTGTAGTGTGTACTGTGTAGTGTGTAGTGTGTAGTGTGTAGTTTGTACTGTGTAGTGTGTACTGTGTACTGTGTAGTGTGTAGTGTGTAGTGTGTGTACTGTGTAGTGTGTACTGTGTAGTGTGTAAGAGCGCTACATACTGTAGCAGTGAGTGGCATGCTTTTTTTGTTCACCACTAATGGCATCCTTAGCAGGGCTGTTACGATGGAAACCACGTTGCCACGGAAACGCAGCCCATCTCTGTGAATTAGAAGTGTTTCTCTCTCTCTCTCTCTCTCTCTCTCTCACTTTCTCTGTCACCCTCTGTCGCTCTCTCTCTCTGTCCCCTCTCTCTCCCCCCATCGCTCTCTCTATCTGTTGCTTCCTTTCTGTTTCTCCTCTCCACCTGTCTCCCCCAAAGCCTGACAGGGCAGGCAGAGCAGCCGATGCCAGAAGAGAGGTGTGTGCATTAAAGCCTGACAGGGCAGGCAGTGCAGCCGATGCCAGAAGAGAGGTGTGCGCATTAAAGAACGAGAGACAGACTGAGAAGGGGGGGGGGGGGGTAGATGGAGAGAGAGCAGGAGAGGAGGAAGAGGGGCAGCCTGGTCGCTCGAAAAAAATGCCGTCGGTTTAAGTTTCTGCATCCACGGATACGGAGAATATCAACATTTCCCAACCTAAAATACGTTGCTCATCACGTTTCTAGATAAGTGTATCAATGTTATAGCGTCTGCTATTGAAATAGTGCATTGCTAAACACTTGCCTTTCACACCGAAGGGCCGCGGTCATGGTCACGCCATTTCCAAAGTCGTCATTTCAACCGTGAGTCACATTTAACGTTTTTATTATTTAAGCCTAACCCAAACCATAACCCTAACCTTAACCAATTAGCTTGACTGAAATACAACCAACGTTGTTGCAGTTGTTTTATTTACGTTTAACGTTGAAAAAAGCAGCAGGGTTTTCAAATGAATCACCGTTTTGTTTCAGATCTACGTTGAGAGTGTAGGATTGAGACGTGCAATGATGCCACCTTTTACAAACATATTTTACCCAACGTTTTGTTTTAAATGGACATTTATATACATGTAAAACGCTACGTTTTATTCTGGCGACTGGGTTGCGAGGGGTGAGGAGGTGGAGGGGTAAAAAGTGTCTGGAAGAGCATGAGCAGGGAAAGGTGGGAGGAGGGACAGAGAGAGGGGGCGGGACAGAGAGAGGGGGCGGGACAGAGAGAGGGGGCGGGACAGAGAGAGGGGGCGGGACGGAACGGGTTGGAGGTGGGAGATGGGAGAAGTAAGTGGGGCAGACGTTCCAGTAAGTGAGCATGCAGCACTATAGGCAAGGAGGACATCCTACCATCCTCACATTAGCAGAAGAGGAGAGAGGAGGATGAAATATTCACATGAAAGAGGTCAATTAGAAGAAGAGTGTCGAGCTAGAGAGAGAGAGAAGATATGGAGAAGAGAGAGAGAGAGAGAGAGTTTGAGTCCTGCTCCACATATGGGCGAATGTAG
>NC_139644.1:34204584-34209295 GCF_964638095.1 Poromitra crassiceps | reverse complement strand
AGGAGACGCAAGAGGGAGAGAGATGGAGAGGGTACAGGGAGGAGGAGACGCAAGAGGAGAGAGATGGAGAGGGTACAGGGAGGAGGGACGAGAGAGAGACGCAAGAGGAGAGAGATGGAGAGGGTACAGGGAGGAGAGGAGACGCAAGAGGAGAGAGATGGAGAGGGTACAGGAGGGGAGGAGACGCAAGAGGAGAGAGATGGAGAGGGTACAGGAGGAGACGCAAGAGGAGAGAGATGGAGAGGGTACAGGGAGGAGACGCAAGAAGAGAGAGATGGAGAGGGTACAGGGAGGAGACGCAAGAGGAGAGAGATGGAGAGGGTACAGGGAGGAGACGCAAGAGGAGAGAGATGGAGAGAGTACAGGGAGGGAGACGCAAGAAGAGAGAGATGGAGAGGGTACAGGGAGGAGACGCAAGAGGAGAGAGATGGAGAGGGTACAGGGAGGAGACGCAAGAGGAGAGAGATGGAGAGGGGTACAGGGAGGGGAGGCAAGAGGGAGAGAGATGGAGAGGGTACAGGGGAGGAGACGCAAGAGGGAGAGAGATGGAGAGAGTACAGGGAGGAGACGCAAGAGGAGAGAGATGGAGAGAGTACAGGGAGGAGACGCAAGAGGAGAGAGATGGAGAGGGGTACAGGGAGGCGAGGCGAGGAGATAGAGAGGGTGGTCTCGCCGCTGACAGTGACTGAGAGCCAGTCTTTAGGAGTGGTTGCCAGGGAAAAGAACAACAGAAGGCACATATCAACTGTACTCACACACTATTTCCCCCTCCTCTCTCTCTCTCCTCCCTTGCCCTCCTCTCTCTCTCCTCCTTCGCCCCCTCCCCCTCCTCTCTCTCTCTCCTCCCTCCCCCACCCTCGCCCTCCTCTCTCTACCCACCTCTCTCTCTCTCTCCTCTCCTCCCTCCCCCTCCTCTCTCTCTCTCCTCCCTCCCCCTCCCTCCCCCTCCTCTCCCTCTCTCTCCTCCCTCCCCCTCCTCTCTCTCTCTCCTCCCTCCCCCTCCCCTCCCCCTCCTCTCTCTCTCTCCTCCCTTGCCCTCCCTCCCCCTCCTCTCTCTCTCTCCTCCCTCGCCCTCCCTCCCCCTCCTCTCTCTCTCTCCTCCCTCGCCCTCCCTCCCCCTCCTCTCTCTCTCTCCTCCCTCACCCTCCCTCCCCCCTCCCTCTGTCTCCTCCCTCACCCTCCATCCCCTTCCCTCCTGGCTGCATGTTTAGGGGCCGTTTCGCGTGCCTCCTCCGTGCTGAAGGCAGGGTTAAGGGTAGAGGACGACCCCAGGCTGCTCCTGTTGCCACAGTGTATACCGCTGCCAACCCTAGATGCAATAAACTGTATCACTGAGGTGAAGAGACCCAGATAGCGGGTTTGTGTGTGTGTGTGTGTGTGTGTGTGTGTGTGTGTGTGGTGTGTGAGAGAGAAAACGCGAGAGGATGCAGTGTGAAGTGGCGAGACGCGGCCCCCAGCGTGACGGTGGCTCAGGGCCTAGAACTGACAGCACAGCACAGGTGCACCCTGGGACGCGAGATGGATGGAGAGAGAGAGAGAGAGAGAGAGAGAGAGAGAGAGAGAGCGAACGAGCGGGAAGGAGAGAAACGGGAAGCAGGGCGGAAGGGGAGGGAGAGGGAGGGATGGAGAGCGAGCCAGAGCAGGAGATGGGAATCAGCAGATATGACAGGAGTGGGAGAGATAGCAGAGGACAGGCTGCTGGTAGGAGAATAAATGGATTAATAACATCCCTGATCTGGACCTTGCCCCCCCCCCTCGCCCCCCCCCCCCCCCCCCTCCCCCCTCCTCCGTCATCCCTCGAGCAGGGGACAGGAAGAAAGATGTCTGACTACCTCCCTGACCCCCTAAACCACTTTACAGCCACCTTGGGACAACCTTTGGTGTGCCCAAACCCTCAGCTCATCCACTGGCCCCACTCCCTACCTCACTACTTAACTGGCTGCGTTAGATATCTTTTGCTTTTGCTTAGGAAGGTTCCTAACTGATTAGGACACCTCGGAGAGGCTGCTACCTACGCCAGATGAAGCTCACTTGACCTGAATAAAAGTCTTGCTAAAGTGAAGTCAGTGTGCGGGAGTCTTCTGCCTCTTTGACTTGTCCGAGTTGACGTGTTTGTTGACCTAATTTGAGGTGTAATGATGCAACATGTGTTTACATTGTTTATATTTCACTCTGATTATACGCGGGATCAGCCGAGCAGCATTTTGGTAAACAAACCGCGTCACTGGGTGGCAACGGCAATGGAACCCTATGGAGCCTGAGCTTTGGGAGGCTTGAGAGTCTGACTCTAGCCGGCTGACTCTGTTTACATTTAAAAAACTGCGACAGTTCACACAACTTTAACATGACATGCATATATAATACATCACACTCTTGAGCTAATTCTGCTCTCACTCAGAATGTCAAAATATAAGCGATGTGATGTATAGTTTTGGAGATATTAACGTTTGTTTGGCACAACTCATACTAGTTAACTGCCGCGGGGTACGCATTTCTGGGTGGCAAGTGACGTCACGCTGATTCGTCTTATAGCAATATGTTGAATTCAACATCTATTTTACCAATTAAAATAGCTAGCTGTGTATGTTTTTTAACCTGAGTAAGAACAGCATGAACACAATGATGTCGGAAGTCGGAAATCTCCAGTTAAAACTTCCAAGTTCCAACTTGTCTTGAATGCAGCCTCGGTGCAATGACCTGGAAGTACGTAAGTGGCAACCATGATAAGAGCTGTTCGAATTCTACTACTGTAAATGCTAATTTAAGGTGCTTCAATGCTTCCATACTTAGCTTCTTTAGCATAGGATACAGTGGACCGGTCCTTTAACACAAGGAAAGCCGATAATGCCGTCCCACAATTCCTTGCGCTGCAGTTTTGGGGAGTAGTTAACTACTACTACAGTACTAGTTTAACTGCAATTTTGCAATAGGTTGGGTGGTAGTTTAATTACATATACATCCAAATCTCGGTAGCTTTTCCGTTGTGAGATACTTTGGGTCATGTAGTTTACGTAGTTAATTACAAACTACATTATTCATAGTATTCTCATTATGTTTTTTGCCATACAATATGGCATAATACCACAGCTCTTTGGTTGTCATTGACAATCCCCTTTGATTCAAATTACCTGTGGTTTGTGCCAAGATGTCTGCATTCGAATACTATGAATTTCCCTAGAAATGTAGCACTTTCCTGATTCCACCTCACCAATTGCTAAGTTAAGTTATGGTTTATTTATCCCCATGGGGAAATTCATCCTCTGCATTTGACCCATCCTCTACTAGGAACCTTCCTAGAACTAGGAGCAGTGGGCAGCCGCAGTGCAGCACCCAGGGACCAACTCCAGTTCTTTTGCCAGTGCTTGGTCAGGGGCATTGACCAGCAGTATTAACCCTAACATACATGTCTTTTGGTGGTGGGAGGAAACCGGAGCACCTGGAGAAAACCCACACAAACACGGGGAGAACATGCAAACTCCACACAGAAAGGACCTGGGACGGACCGGGGTTCGAACCCGGGACCTTCTTGCTGTGAGGCAACAGCGCTAACCACTGAGCCGTATCCTCTCCTTAAAACATCCTCGGGCTGCGTGAGGATTGACCTGCCCTACTCCCTAAATCAATCAATAAATGAATGAATGGGATGGACAAACCCTGTCTTTATTTTTCACACACACACACACACACACACACACACACACACACGCACACACACACACAGACATCAATGCATACACACATGTGCACGGTGGCTAGAACACGTACACACACACACACACACACACACACACACACACACACACACACACGCACACACGCACACACACACACACACACACACACACACACACACACGCACACACACACACACACACACACAAAGTGTTGCACAAGGAGCAGGGGACAAACAGGAGCAGCAGCAGGAAAGGCATCAGACTGCAGCGGGCCCTCGGTGGCTCGTCTGCTAAACTTAGAGCAGAAATGGGCCAGAGAGAAACGATCTGTGTGTGTGTGTGTGTGTGTGTGTGTGTGTGTGTGTGTGTGTGCGCGTGTGTGTGCGAAGTAGTATTAACTTCCATTCACTTTCTCTTTCTTTCTTTCTTTCTTTCTTTCTTTCTTTCTTTCTTTCTTTCTTTCTTTCTTTCTTTCTTTCTGTCTCCCTCCCTCCCTCCCTCTCTCTCGCTCGCTCCCTCCCTCTCTTCCTTCCTCCCTTCCTTCCTTCCTTTGTCCCCATCCTCTGAATCCCTGGTGGAGTACAGTGGCTGTGGCAGTGGCGTTACGCTCTAATCAGAATCATGTAGAGGCAAAATGAGGCAGATCTTTTAATGAAGACCTGTGCTTTGTTAATTAAGGTTCAGAAAGTGCTTCAAATAAGGTCATCGCTAATTAGGCGCTGGTCTGACAAATGTGAAAGCTAATTAAGCTTTGCATGTGTTTGATTAAAGATACAGAGGCTTTCCATGATAAGAAATGTGATGATGACGATGAGGCACGAGAAGAGAAGAGAAGAATAGAGAAGAGAAGACAGGAGAAAAGAGGAGAGAAGAGAAGAGGAGAGGAGAGGAGAGGAGAGGAGAGGAGAGGAGAGGAGAGGAGAGGAGAGGAGAGGAGAGGAGAGGAGAGGAGAAGACAGAGAAGACAGAGAGGGAGAGGGAGTGAGGTTTAATTGAGGTAGAGATAATAAATGAGTACATGTGGGGGGAGAGCGAGA
>NC_139644.1:34192084-34202084 GCF_964638095.1 Poromitra crassiceps | reverse complement strand
CAGTTATAAACTGAGAAAACAAATGGTAGCTAGCTAGCCTCCTAGCCTCGCAAAACGGGAGCTCCGCACCACAATACCCAGAGTGCCTTGCGGTAGTGTTTACTGTCGTCTCCTGCTAGTGACGTCATCAGTATATGACAGCGAGTTAGCCGTTTAGCTAACAACGTTCGCTAGCTGCCTACCAAAATGGAAACATTAGCATTAACTAACGTTAGCACAAGCATTAGCCAAAGTTAGGTAGCTAACTGTCGTGACATTCGAACAGAAGCAATGTGAGACAAACCTTGAACTATGATCAAATCTATTTATTTAGCATAGCAACATGTCAACTCTGTAGCTCTAGGAAGTAACCAACCATAACAACCCACCCCCAGCAGCCTATAGGCTACCTTCCACAAGGCTTCCTGTTACTCACAACATAGAATGAAACAACATAGAACACACCACACTAATGTTAGCTGTTTGTCACCAAGCCTGTGTTGCTATCGGACATTGTTCAGCAAGCAACTGTGTCGGCTCTGTGCAGGGAGGCAGAGTAGGATTTCTGAATAACAGCCATTTAAATTGGAGTTGTTTATTCCTTTCATATTGCCATACTTGGTAACAGTTTTATAAAAGCAATAGAGCACTTCAGGTCGTGATCTATAGACCAAATCAGCGGGGATGTTTACATTTACTTCCGGGTACCCCTGGGTCCACACATTATAATGGCGGTGGACGGCACAAACTGACGTGTTGAAGACAAAAACAGACAAAGAAGACAAAAATGGTTCGTCCCTGTTGTGTTGTTGTTTAATATCATTCATAACAACACTTTCACTAACGTTAGTGGAGACCAGACTAGCTAATTTACCTGTTGGACCAGACCAGAGTAGACTTGAAGCTAAATTAAATTAACGTGGCGTCAATAGCTCTGTCTGTAACGTTAACGAGTCTGCAAAAAAACAGCGAGTTTGACAGACAAACAAACGTTATTAGCATGCTAACACTACATAAAACAAACACAGAAGAAAGGCTAGATACGTCGGACAAGCATGTTTACCAACCGTTTAACCATTTAAATTGAAAGTAGTCGGCCGAAAACAACGAGAGGGTTTGACAGCATTTATTTGACAACACGCACATTTAAACCTGCCGCCTTCCCCAAGTGGTACCCGGAAGTAAATTTGTTTACATGGTGACGTCACGGTGATTTGGTCTATTGCTTAAATATATATATGTATATACTCTATAAAATATCCTGCCTTCATTACATATTTGTCACAAGTGCTTGATTAGAGAGATCATTGCAAAACATATTTTTGATTTATGTATGTATATATATATATTGTATATTCAGAGGGTCGGCTCATATATCGATATATATATATGTTTTTTTACTCCCTAATAATATCGGCATCGGCATCGGCCTCAAAAATCCAGTCAAAAGTCCCTCGGTCGGGCTCTTTAAACCTTTTTGTAAATGAATTTTCCAGCTATCGATTGCAATAAAAACACAGAGAAACAAGGTTGCTGCAGGAGGATGATGCAGTGGATTGTATCATACTGTCCATGTAGCGGTTGGCTGTTTCCCATGGTTACATATGAACATCTACAGCATGTACAGTGTGCGGCGTGGCTAAATGCTAATGAGTGTATGTACTTGACCTGTGAATGTGCAGAACATTTCATTATGCTGTAAGTTCCCGTGTTGTCGTTTACGTGTGATCGTTCACTTAACTCACAATCTGAGCAGTGTGCTGTGGGTCCTCTTCGCCCATATGTATGCAGAGTGTGTGCTAGTGCTTATGTGCTTTAGCACGCGCGCACGCGCACGTGTGTGTGTGTGTGTGTCTAAGTGAGAAGACTGAGCACCCTAGTATTTGTCTGTGTGTGCCTGTGTGTGTGCATTCAAGTGTGTTTGTGTGTGTGTGTGTGTGTGTGTGTGTGTGTGTGTGTGTGTGTGTGTGTGTGTGTGTGTGTGTGTGTGTGTGTGTGTGTGTGTGTGTGTGTGTGTGTGTGTCTGCATATTCCAGGACAAGATTGGAAGTGGGTCTATTTCTTTTGTAGTCAGTGATGTGCCCCTGTGTGTGTAATTGAAATACCTGAGTTACAGACTCTCTGTCCCCTCCAAGTCATATAGCTGCTCCAGGAGTGTGTGAGTGCACTCATTTGAAGGCTCTGGGAGGCAGGCCACTCTAGGCAGGCCAAGGTCTCTCAACCAGGCACGCACGCACGCACACACACACACACACACACACACACACACACACACACACACACACACACACACACACACACACACACACACACACACACACACACACACTCTACACAGAGAGCCCTACTGAGGCCAAATATTTTCAAATACAGACACACTTGTACTGTCATATACAGCATACACATAAATTGCAGAAGCCCATATTGAGTACATTTACATGCACAATAATGTTCCACTATTATTCAGAATAAAAATAAAAATATATATATAAATCAAATCCTTCCCAGATGATGCTGGGTAATAAGGAAAAGACAACTAGGTAGCCAGCTGGCTCGTTTAGCTAAATGGCTTGTTGGTAAATGGTGTAGGTATCTTCATGCACCGTAACAAGCATTGGGGGACAGATTCAGATTCAGATGAATGAGTGAATGGATGAGTGAACGTACTGTAGCCGTAGGACATACAGTAACATCATGGGTATGAGTATGCAAGGCTGCATGTAAACAGCAATATTAGTGGAGTATTCATTTCCATTAGCCAACAGCTTAGTCGGAATATTGTGTTTTTCGGAATAAGGACAAACAACAGACTTTGTGCATGTCTTTGACACACATATATGTGTACACAAACACTATAGAAACAGCAGACTCATGCTGTATGCTCTCTCTCTCTCTCTCTCTCTCTCTCTCTCAAACACATACACACACACACACACACACACACACACCGCCTTCACATAGAAGAGGGCACAGCACACATACGTCCCATCTCCCTCTCTGACAGCAGAAATCCTCTATGGTTGAACAGCTCAGGCTTAGCCTCCTTCTGCCTAAATGGCTGGCTGACTGCCTGACACACACACACACACACACACACACACACACACACACACACACACACACGGGACACACGTGCACACACACCTCCTCCTTCACTGACTCCTGGCTCTCTGCCCCTTCACTGCTCACTCGCTCCATACAGGATCAGCCGTCTGCCAGCCTGCCCCTGTCCTCCCCATTCAGCCTGTTGTCACTGCATCATGCTCTGCCTCTGTCCCTCCGCAGGCTGCATGCACATCTCAGCTACATTCTCTCTGCTTTTTATACCTCTCTATCTATTCTTTTAGCTTGCTTTGTTTTTACAATTGTTCCAAACTTTTCTCAATACACGAGTCCACTTTTTCAAAACTCACAGCCTGTTGTCTGTACCAACACCCAGCTTGGCATAGCAGTTAATTTTATACATTTCACACACATAATTCTACCAAAACGTCAGCAGGAGTTTTCTCCAACAACACTTTGAACACTTTGTCATAATTACCTAAAAAACACAAACAACTGATATAGCATTACAGTAGATCATTTTGTGCTCTCTAGTTTTTTGTTGGTATATAATTTATTTTTGTTATTGTTGTTAATTGTATAAGAAATGTGTATTGTCTTATTTTACAGTAAACAAAGTTCCCATTACAAAATACACTAAGAATGGTACCTCTTTATATTATGTGCTAGTACTGTACTGTATACTACAACAACAAGTCTTATAAGTAATGCAACAGGAAAACCTTCAATCCTTTTGTTTTGTCCTAAAGTAATTCAGCAAGACTAGGTCAAAGCCTACAGTATTATATGGCTGGACCGTGTTCCGTTCGAGCGGTGCCAGGATTCTTAGTTTGTGGGTGCACAGAAAATCAGGTGGGCCTTCCAAGACGCTACTTATGAGCCAACAAATCACACCACTACGTGCCTAATTTTGCCCTAGTTGATTAGCAGCCGTAGCATTACAGCCTCACAGCATCTCAAGCTGGCACGCTGCCCTCCTATAACCACACCACGCACGCACGCACACACACTCTCCACTGTCCTATAACCACACCACGCACGCACGCACACTCTCCACTGTCCGAGACAACAGCATCATTAAATCATATACTGTAGCCTATATATTATATATTCAGAAACACATGCTGCTATCGGAGCCAACAGAACCTCATAAAAGTCCGGCACAGATGCCAAATAATCTCACACACATAACTAGACGCCGACACGGCAGCTCAAATACAATCAGCATCCCCAATAACTCAAAAATGCCCAATAAACAATAGGCTATATTACAGTCAGATAATGTAAACAGTTTATGCCTACCTTTGATGATGACAGCAGGAGAAGACAGGGCCTGGTGTGTAACTGTAGGTAGCTTACGGTTATGGCTGAGGTTACATGAGCATTATTGTTTTATTCTGAATGAATCCATTCAGATTGAGGATTCACCTGGCCAAGAGGATACAGTACACACCTCTGGCCAACCAATGTTGTAACTTCATCAGTCACTCAGCGACTCAATTAGTCAGCGACATTCGCATATTTGTAGGGCTGGCTTCGCTAAAGTCAATGAAAATTGCTGTAAGTAAAACAAAGGTCAATACTTTAATAGCTTAGCCTGGCTCCAGACCTTCGAAGCCACGCCTACTCCACAGTTGTGGATTTGGCTCTTCTTGGTCTGGCATCGCCATGTGCAAAAGCTTTTTCTCCGGTTGAAAATCCAATCACGGCCGCTGATTGGCTGACGCTGTTGTCAGTCATGCACAACAGATACAGATACAGCTGTGGCCAAAGTGGAGATTGCCTGAAGCAGATAGCAGTTTAGCATCCAGCCTACCGCGCCGTAGCTACTAACATTAAGCAGCCAAAGTCGGCCGACTTTGTACTTTTCGTTTTAACGAACGTCTTATCCCGACCTCCCACACTGTATGAGACGAGATTACCAAGGTACTGCAGTGTACGTTAAGACGTTTGTTAAGCCGAAAAGTACAAAGTCGGCCGACTTTGGCTGCTTAATGTTAGTATAGTAGCTAGCTACGTTGGAGAAGCTGGCTAGCATTCGCTAGCTACGTTAGCTTGTGCTTGTGACTAGTAGGTGGGCCAGAGGAGTTGTATGAAATACGTCTCCTAGCAAAGGCTATACGTATACGGACCAAAAAAAATGAGGACTTGAGAAGTCGGCAAGTAAGTTGGACTAATGTTGCAAGTTATGAAAATTTGTGCCTTCATTACTTGTTCCAGCTAAATGGTATCGGTTGTTCATATTGTCTATGAAAGGCAGCTGTGCTATAGGCTAACGTTAGCATTAGCGAGCACTAACATTAGCGCTTTACAACCGCAGTACAACCGATGCTGGAATGAGACATATTTTCAGAACTTACCACTTCAGTCCTGCATCCTCGCTCACTTCCAAGTCATCTCATCTTTTATTGCGGTCCCGAATCCCTTATTCCGTGAGACTGGTGTGTTAGCCAGGGAGCCCTGAGAGATTCAGCTCCAGCAGGCAGAGACTGGTGTGTTAGCCAGGGAGCCCTGAGAGATTCAGCTCCAGCAGGCAGAGCAAGACTGCTGCGGCTGCCCTGCCGGCCGGTTGCCGTGGACACCTTGGTCTCTCTAGTGATTGGTTAAGGTAGACTGAAGCCCGCCCCCTCGTAGAAATGCTCTGAAGTGACTGCAATCTCAGACTAGAAGAGGAAATGAGTTTATGAATTGATGATTCAGTCTGAATATCAGGCTAGTAATAGCTTGCTCAAAAAAACAAAACAAAAGCATACAAATGATGTTGCAGTTACTGTAGTCCACCCAGTCTCCTGCGTTTGGCCACATGTTTTCATCCACATCACACCTACAGTAATTAAGTAGATGGGACTGAGATGGGTCTCATTTACATCATTTCAAACAATATTTTTTAATACTTTTTTATAGGATGTATTTCAATGGAATGGGATGCCAAATTGTCCACTTGAATGTATGTTAGGTTGGGAACTTGCAAGTTTAAGTTTGGAAAATAATAAGCATTTGCAACATGGGCTGTAGATGCACACGGTTGAAAACTTTTGCTGGCGGTGACTTTGAGTGAGATAAGAATTCAAGAATTGTGAAAGCTATGGTTATGTTAAGCAGTCACTGTTTGGTCATAGACTTCTGTTAAGCAGTCACTGTTTGGTCATAGACTTCTGTTAAGCAGTCACTGTTTGGTCATAGACTTCTGTTAAGCAGTCACTGTTTGGTCATAGACTTCTGTTGTGCTAACAGTGTGAAGAGTTTTGAAAATGTGAGTGTCGCATTGAGACATGCTTGTAACCAATTGTAAAAACAAGCGCAAATTTGCAAAATACCTACGACCAGATTGTGACATCATCCACTCCATTGTGACATCATCCACTCCATTGTGACATCATCCACTCCATTGTGACATCATCCACTCCATTGTGAAATCCTGGCCAAAACTGTGCCCACTAATGCGTGGTGAACTTTTTGTGGACCAACCAACCAACCAATTAACCAACCAACTAACTAATAGTAAGTAACCAACTAAGTAACTTATAGAGCTGCTGGCCATGCTGGCCGCGGCTAAATAACACACACACTCAAAAACAAACAGTGATTAATTTCTGTCCCTTTAGTTTTTCTCTTTTTCCTCTCTCTCTTTCTCTTATCTGTTTCCCCCTCCCCGGTTTTATCTGCTCTATCTGTGTCTATCGCCGTATCTCTCTATCTCTCTCCTCCCCTGTCTCCTCTGGCTGTTTATCCTGCTGTATTGTGTGCCGTATAGTCTATTTATCCTGCTGTATTGTGTGGCGTATAGTGTATTTATCCTGCTGTATTGTGTGCCGTATAGTCTATTTATCCTGCTGTATTGTGTGGCGTATAGTCTATTTTTCCTGCTGTATTGTGTGCCGTATAGTCTATTTATCCTGCTGTATTGTGTGGCGTATAGTCTATTTTTCCTGCTGTATTGTGTGGCGTATAGTTTATTTATCCTGCTGTATTGTGTGGTGTATAGTGTATTTATCCTGCTGTATTGTGTGCTGTATAGTCTATTTATCCTGCTGTATTGTGTGCTGTATAGTCTATTTATCCTGCTGTATTGTGTGGCATCTAGTGTATTTATCCTGCTGTATTGTGTGGCGTATAGTGTATTTATCCTGCTGTATTGTGTGCCGTATAGTGTATTTATCCTGCTGTATTGTGTGGCGTATAGTGTATTTATCCCGCTGTATTGTGTGATGTATAATGTATTTATCCCGCTGTATTGTGTGGCGTATAGTGTATTTATCCTGCTGTATTGTGTGACGTATAGTGTATTTTATCCCGCTGTATTGTGTGGTGTATAGTGTATTTATCCTGCTGTATTGTGTGACGTATAGTGTATTTATCCCGCTGTATTGTGTGGTGTATAATGTATTTATCCCGCTGTATTGTGTGGCGTATAGTGTATTTATCCTGCTGTAACATAACATTACTTATTTGCGGGAGTGCATGGGAGAAGTCTCCCACTAGTGTTGATGCCCAGTGTGATGGCAGAGAAACGTGTGTTTGCTGCGTTGCGTGTAACGTTAGTTTAGAGGAGGCACACACACACACACACACACTCAAAAAGACATGAAAAAAACAAAAATCACACTCTTTTGCGGTTATGTAATCGCACATGCTGACATCGCGATTGTGATTAGATTAATCATGCAGCACTAGCGTATAGTGTATTTAGCCTGCTGTATTGTATGGCGTATAGTTTATTTATCCCGCTGTATTGTGTGGAGTATAGTGTATTTATCCCGCTGTATTCTGTGCCGTATAGTGTATTTATCCTGCTGTATTGTGTGGCGTATAGTGTATTTATCTCGCTGCATTGTGTGGCGTATAGTGTATTTATCCCGCGGTATTGTGTGGCATATCATGTATTTATCTCACTGTATTGTGTTGCGTATAGTGTATTTATCCCGCTGTATTGTGTGGCGTATAGTGTATTTATCCCGCTGTATTGTGTGGCGTATAGTGTATTTATCCCGCTGTATTGTGTGGCGTATAGTGTATTTATCCTGCGGTATTGTGTGGCGTATAGTGTATTTATCCTGCTGTATTGTGTGACGTATAGTGTATTTATCCCGCGGTATTGTGTGGCATATAGTGTATTTATCCTGCTGTATTGTGTGGCGTATAGTGTATTTATCCTGCGGTATTGTGTGGCGTATAGTGTATTTATCCCGCTGTATTGTGTGGCATATCATGTATTTATCTCACTGTATTGTGTTGCGTATAGTGTATTTATCCCGCTGTATTGTGTGGCGTATAGTGTATTTATCCCGCTGTATTGTGTGGCGTATAGTGTATTTATCCCGCTGTATTGTGTGGCGTATAGTGTATTTATCCTGCGGTATTGTGTGGCGTATAGTGTATTTATCCTGCTGTATTGTGTGACGTATAGTGTATTTATCCCGCGGTATTGTGTGGCGTATAGTGTATTTATCCTGCTGTATTGTGTGGCGTATAGTGTATTTATCCTGCGGTATTGTGTGGCGTATAGTGTATTTATCCTGCTGTATTGTGTGGCGTATAGTGTATTTATCCCGCGGTATTGTGTGGCGTATAGTGTATTTATCCCGCTGTATTGTGTGGCGTATAGTGTATTTATCCTGCGGTATTGTGTGGCGTATAGTGTATTTATCCTGCTGTATTGTGTGACGTATAGTGTATTTATCCCGCGGTATTGTGTGGCATATAGTGTATTTATCCTGCTGTATTGTGTGGCGTATAGTGTATTTATCCTGCGGTATTGTGTGGCGTATAGTGTATTTATCCCGCTGTATTGTGTGGCATATCATGTATTTATCTCACTGTATTGTGTTGCGTATAGTGTATTTATCCCGCTGTATTGTGTGGCGTATAGTGTATTTATCCCGCTGTATTGTGTGGCGTATAGTGTATTTATCCCGCTGTATTGTGTGGCGTATAGTGTATTTATCCTGCGGTATTGTGTGGCGTATAGTGTATTTATCCTGCTGTATTGTGTGACGTATAGTGTATTTATCCCGCGGTATTGTGTGGCGTATAGTGTATTTATCCTGCTGTATTGTGTGGCGTATAGTGTATTTATCCTGCGGTATTGTGTGGCGTATAGTGTATTTATCCTGCTGTATTGTGTGGCGTATAGTGTATTTATCCCGCGGTATTGTGTGGCGTATAGTGTATTTATCCCGCTGTATTGTGTGGCGTATAGTGTATTTATCCCGCTGTATTGTGTGGCGTATAGTGTATTTATCCCGCTGTATTGTGGAGTATAGTGTATTTATCCCACTGCATTGTGTGGCGTATAGTGTATGTATCCCGCGGTATTTTGTGTCGCGTATACTGTAGTGTATGTATCCCGCGGTATTTTGTGTCGCGTATACTGTAGTGTATTTATCCCGCTGTATTGTGGGACGTATAGTGTATTTCTCCTGCTGTATTGTGTGGTGTATAGTGTATTTATCCCACTGTATTGTGTGGCGTATAGTGTATTTATCCCGCTGTATTGTGTGGTGTATAGTGTATTTATCCTGCTGTATTGTGTGGCGTATAGTGTATTGTTGTCTGTGTTCAGTACAGCCAGTGCTGACGTCAGAGGTAGAGCCACAGAGACAGTGATGGGCTCAGAAGTGTATTGAAAGCCTTGCTCCTGTCTGGCCTCTCCGTGCCCCCTCTGGGTACATTCATACCCGCTAATCGATCATCTGGTGCCAGCAGAGGTGATGCTGCGGCCGCACCCTCATTATTGTTGCTGTGAATGACGACAGCTGCTTTGCGCTTCCTGGTTTTTTCTCCTATCTCTCCTTCCTCTCTCTTTCTCTCTCTCTCTCTCTCACCTGCTTCTTTCTCTGCCTCTCCCTCTCTCTCGCCTGCTTCTTTCTCTGCCTCTCCCTCTATCTCACCTGCTTCTTTCTCTGCCTCTCCCTCTATCTCACCTGCTTCTTTCTCTGCCTCTCCCTCCCTCTCTCAC
>NC_139644.1:34174584-34189584 GCF_964638095.1 Poromitra crassiceps | reverse complement strand
ATAGAACTGCAGACTCTTGTCTAGACGAGCGTGCCACACCTCCTCCCCCTCTGCTTCTGTCCAGCTCAATATTCCATTTCAGCCCTGGTGGCAAGGCGAGGCGTGGATATTGCTATGTGTGTGTTGTGTTGTTTATTGGGCTGTCTGTCTGTGACTGGACTGCTGTTTTGTTCCAAGGCACTGAGACTACCTGTGCTATTCTGTAAAGCTGTGGTCCAGGTTCAGTATGATCACATTTAGATTCCCCACGGGAGTCACATGAAAGTGACTCCCGTCTTAGCCCTCGTTCACACAGGACGCCGAACGTAAGCAGAACTGAAACTTGAAGCAGCACAAGCTGAACGTACGTCTTACTGTTCACACAAGACGCCTTCTCTTTTCCTCTCAGCGCCTACTCTCACGCCTCGAACCTCACGGCTTCACGGCTTCAGCGTCACGCTTGGAAATTCGGCGTCAGTCCTGAGTGATCGCTTCAGCGTGGCGTGAGCGTGGCTTCGGCACGGCGTCAACGCGGCACGCGCGCGGGTGGTGTGAACGGCTCCGCCTGTTAACAAGGACGCCGAAATGAAACTTGTGGGTTCAGCGTAGGTACAGCTTCGGTTGAGCGTTGCTTCGGCGTCCTGTGTGCCACTTCTACTTTGTACAAAATGCTTTTTTTTTTAAAGAAGTGTGTATTATTGTATAATATCTGGTACTGTGCAAGCTTTGAAATTGCATTGGTATAACACAGCTGAAATAACCGCAAATTATTGGACATTCACTTTGAGTCCATGGAATTTGCTCCCGCCACCCCTGTGTGCGAGCACATTAAAGGAGTCATCAAGACAACAAATAAAAGTCATGACCACTGGTATGATTAGGAGACACTCGTGTCCCCTCGCCCCTCTCTCCTCTGTGAGTGAGAGCAACTAAATGAACGCTCGCACCAATAACGCTACATAGCGTCCCTGTTGCTCGTCTGTGTGTCACAGTACAGTAAGCCAGCTAAATTAAAGATCAGGACAATATTGTTACGTAAGCGTTAACGTTCTGCTCCTCTGTGCTCCTGTCCTTTTCAGGATGACGACTCCATGTTCTTTCAGTTCGGCCCGTCCATTGAGCAGCAGGCTTCCGTCATGCTCAACATCTTGGAGGAATACGACTGGTACATCTTCTCCATCGTCACCACGTACTACCCCGGTTACCAGGACTTCGTCACCAAGGTAACCTCGCGCAGCGGAGGCCACATGCACAGTTCCACAGTGGAAGGACCATTCCATCCATTCAAGTTCTGTGGCACTTGTACAGTAGTTCTCCTGAATTGATAACTGTGTTAATTAAATCAATGGTTATGAATGAATGACCAGTTTGCTAAGATTTAAAGGATGGGTTTACCGATGGGGAATATGAATATATATTAATTCTTAAAAAATCTTAAATTTCGAATCCGTTGAAATTTTTGAAATTGCTTGTTCACAGCCAGAGAAAAACCTGGCCCAATTTTTTTTTTTTTTTTTTTTCTCTGGCTGTGAACAAGCAATTTCAAAAATTTCAACGGATTCGAAATTTAAGATTTTTTAAGAATTAATATATATTCATATTCCCCATCGGTAAACCCATCCTTTAAGAGAGGCAAAGTGACCGCCTACTTCCTGCTTCGGGCACTGTACCAGAGATTTTTATCCGCCATTTATTTTCCCATAGACATTTCGTAAAATGCTCATAAAAAGTTTTACTTGGTCAAACCAAACAGTTCAGCTATATTTAGAATCGGGAGAGACCATAGAACATTTCACTTGGACCGAAACTTAAAAAAACAACATAGAAAAAATATTTTCTTTAAACCCGCATTTTTCTTTTACGTTTTGGTCCGAGTTAAATGTTATGCGATCTCTCCTGTTTCTAAATATATCTTAAATGTTTGGTTTGAACAAATAAAACTATTTTTATAAGCATTTTATGAAGTGTCTATGGGAAAATAAATGGCGGATGAAAATCTCTCTGGTACAGTGCTGAAGCAGGAAGTGACGTTCCACTTTGGCTCTCTATGTGGACGCCGGCATTGCCCTGTCTAAACACACTAGCAAGCCCAGTCATGAGGATTGACTTCTCCCACCATTATACAACATATACTTCTGTAAAAATGGTGGACTGTAAATGACACGGTAAAATGAGAAAACACTCTCCACTGTCCGATGCAAATGTGTCAATAAATGACGGAGTAGAATTATGTACGCATACTTCCCAATATTTCACTGGAGGATTTTTGCTGGCATGGAGGAAACAATGTCAGAAATGGTGTTTTGACCATGCGACGCAAAAACGCTCCTTTGAAACCAATATGAAAGAGAGTCTTTTATGTGTGGTGCCAGCACTAAACAAGTATATTCAATCTTAGTTGAAACTGTATACTACCAGTACTAATCGTCTACAGTATATCCTACTATATTCTACTATAGGAACTGATGACTGTCTTCTTCTCTCTCCCACCCAGATCCGTAGCACCATTGAGAACAGCTTTGTGGGCTGGGAACTGGAGGATGTTTTGCTGCTTGACATGACTGCGGATGATGGCGACTTGAAGATCCAGAACCAGCTGAAGAAACTCCAGAGCCCAGTCATCCTTCTCTACTGCACAAAAGAGGAGGCCAACACCATCTTCGAGGTGGCCCACTCTGTTGGGATCACCGGCTATGGCTACACATGGATCGTGCCCTCGCTGATCGCTGGAGACGCTGATCTGGTGCCTGCAGAGTTCCCCACAGGTAGGAGGAATCAGAAAGAGGATCAAGATTGGGAATTTCATCTAGATTGGATCCCATTTTGATCAGTGGAGATAGAAGATGTTTTAATGTCCCGATGGAGCTCAAAACCATATTTTAACCCTTTGTGAGTACAGTAATAACATTACAGTACATGCAACATTTGGTGGATGTTGTCCCCAGAGTGTGTTATTCTCCGTATAGCTGACCCCAATTGGAATTAAACCCTTAAAGCAGTGATACTCAACTGGCGGCATTTTTTTTTTTTTTTTTTTTTTTTTTGCAATTCCATCGTGGGCCACACAGGGGGCGCCCGCGGGCCGCATGTGGCCCGATGGAATTGCAAAAAAAAATTTTTTTACAGTGCACCTGAACATGCAACATGCAAGATACCCGCTGAATAAGTGTCCACATTTTCATGTCATTCTGGTCAATACTCCACTTCTGTCATAGCATTTCAATCTGGAATATGGAATATCTTTCAATAATCTAAGCTTTAGCTGCTAAATTGTCAAATACTGCCGTCTGCTTGCTACCCAGGCACTTATGTATGTACTAACTTAACCTAACTAACTATCTATCCGGTGTGCACAACATTGTCAGACTAAACTCCGGCTGACACCCCAAAAACCTACAATCCGCTACAGAAAAATGTATATTGTTTGTTTATTAACTGGCCCCTGGCCTTCTATCATTTCACGAAAGTGGCCCCCGGGCAAAGCAAGTTGAGTATCCCTGCCTTAAAGGAACAACTCACCCTAAAATAAAAGCAATCCTCTGTTTTGGTGTGAGTTTTGGCGATATCAACCTGCCTTCTCTCCAATACAATGGAATTGGATGGCTTGTGGTGTTCAAAGCGTATAAAGAAAGTTGTAAAAACTCCACAGCAATGTCTCTTTCCAGACATGATGACCCGCTTACTCAAGATTGTGAACAGTTCCATGTACAACAGGAACTATTTTCTTTTGACAAAGAAAATGCATGAACTGCTGTGGTGTTTGAAGCAACGTGCCAAGCACACCTATTTATAGTATTCCCATGATGCGCATGCATTTCCTACAGTAGCAATTACGGTGCTACAATACACACGGCTCATTGGCTGTTTTTGTCATTTAATTGTAATCACCTGTTGATTGAATACAATCACTTGTTATTGTCCTACCAAGATGGTTGTGTTATGATGTAACAGAATATTATCCAAGTTTGGTGGGTTGGGCCAGACGTACATTTTGTAGAAAGGCCAGCTCCCAGTGGGAATACACCGCTGGTGATGTTGCCACCATCAAGCCAGTAAAACTGATGGAACTTTCCACCGCCGCAGTCTCTTTTAGCCAGCGTTTGGTGAGCAAACCAAACAGCAGGTAGCAGATTTGCACCAGACGTATGAGCCTGATAATTTGTTGGTGTTTGGCTTGTTGATTTACGGGGGAAGGAGAGATATTACACCGCCTGTCCTCAGCAGTTTCTGGGAAATGGTTGCCGGGCGGAACCCGAGATCGTTGCGGCGTTCAAACACCGTAACTCAAACTTTTTACCTCCGATCTATTATTGGCATCCAAGGATGATTTACTCTAAATGGTGGATGGGGGGGGGGGGGGGGGGGGTAGGACTGTGTGTGTGTGTGTGTGTGTGTGTGTGTGTGTGTGTGTGTGTGTGTGTGTGTGTGTGTGTGTGTGTGTGTGTGTGTGTGTGTGTGCGTGCGTGCGTGCGTGTGTGTGTGCGTGTGTGCGTGCGTGCGTGTGCGTGTGTGCTTTGTGTCTCTGTGTGTACTGTCTGTGTATATGTTTGTGAAATGTGTCATTCATGCTACATTCATTTGCACAAGAAAGTTATTGGTGTGTGTAATCAAATGGGCGGTGTGTGCTTGTGTCCATTATGTCTATGCACACTGATTGCAACTGTGTTTGTTTTTGTGTGTATTTTGCATACACCCTCCTCCGCATGAAGGTTCCACTCTATAAAGTTTGATATATTACCGTATCAGTTATGTAAATCACCATCTCTTCGCTCTTGATTTACGTTGCCACGCGGATAATCGTGACCAGTTAATGTATTGCCTGGATGATTACAAAGTGGACTTGGCAGAGTGGCTGTGTTGAGGGGCACACAACACTCCTTAGGTTCCTTTTGAAATCCCATGGGATCAATCACATGGTGACAGATAGCAGAGGCTAATCACATTCACTTATATATTTATTTAGTGTATATATGACACATAGGATGGGACAGAATGTATATCAATATACATGGCTCTCAAATGGTAGATATGGACTGCAGTAAATGAGCTATGCATGATATAATACAAATACACACATGTGCATATACTGTATACCACAAGTCACTCATACATGCATTACTGGATAAGACTGAGGAGATATATATATAGCAGGATATTTGAGTGAGTAAATTTTGGACACTGCCAATATGATAGAGCCGAGGATACAATCTTGCTTTACCGCTTCAGGGGCGGCAGTCTGTAAAGCCTGCAGTGAAAGCTGCCTTAATGAGCTGCTAACCCACCTCAAAGAACTTTATTACTGTGGGCTTCAACTGAGAGATTCTCTGTCCCGTTTTGGATGGAATCCAGTTTCAGCAGCTTTTCAATTTCTTATTATTTAATTTTTTTCTGGATTTTTGGCATAAGAATGATCAAATTTAAATATGCACATTCTAGCTGGGATATGGGGAATTGACTCATTGTATCTACAAAAGCAACATAATAACTTAATTTTCTGACATTTCCCCAGCTTTGTAGGCATTAGGCATTTGGCTGGAGGGTTTACCCGTAGAGTTTTAACTCATCTCGGAGTTTCGACCTCAAAGTCAGGTAACCCACAGGCAGCCTTTAGCGGCGGTCGAGCACAGCGCGGCTCGCTAACAGAGCGACCGTGGTGCGCCATGTGACGGTGTGTGTGCGCTCGGGGTGAGTGCATCGGCCCAGGGTTCAGCGCAGGGTGCACGCTAGCTGCTGGGGCTAATTTGCTTCCCAGGCACACTTCATACTTTGCACCATGTGTGATGAAGAGCCTCCAATTCTCCTGGGTAATTCCACTGATGCCTTCCTTAAGTGGCGCTCTGGGGAACTATCTCTCCTCCTCCGCTCTACCTTCCCCTTCCCCTTCCCCCATGCTCTCTCTCTCTCTCTCTCTCTCTCGGTCCCGTGCCTCTCCGTGTTTTCTGTCTCACTGTTTCTGCCTGCTGTGACTCTCTCCCTCTCTCCACCCCTCTCTCTCTCCCTCTCTCCACCCCTCTATCTCTCTCTCTCTCCCTCTCTCCACCCCTCTATCTCTCTCTCTTTCCCTCTCTCCACCCCTCTCTCTCTCCCTCTCTCCACCCCTCTATCTCTCTCTCTTTCCCTCTCTCCACCCCTCTCTCTCTCTCTCCCTCTCTCCACCCCTCTCTCTCTGTCTCTCTCTCCCTCTCTCCACCCCTCTCTCTCTCTCTCCCTCTCTCCACCCCTCTCTCCACCCCTCTCTCTCTCCCTCTCTCCACCCCTCTCTCTCTCTCTCTTTCCCTCTCTCCACCCCTCTCTCTCTCTCTCCCTCTCTCCACCCCTCTCTCCACCCCTCTCTCTCTCCCTCTCTCCACCCCTCTCTCTCTCTCTTTCCCTCTCTCCACCCCTCTCTCTCTCTCTTTCCCTCTCTCCACCCCTCTCTCTCTCTCTCTCTTTCCCTCTCTCCACCCCTCTCTCTCTCCCTCTCTCCACCCCTCTCTCTCTCTCTTTCCCTCTCTCCACCCCTCTCTCTCTCTCTCTTTCCCTCTCTCCACCCTCTCTCTCTCTCTCTTTCCCTCTCTCCACCCCTCTCTCTCTCCCTCTCTCCACCCCTCTCTCTCTCTCTCTCTTTCCCTCTCTGCACCCCTCTCTCTCTCCCTCTCTCCACCCCTCTCTCTCTGTCTCTCTCCACCCCTCTCTCTCTCTTTCCCTCTCTGCACCCCTCTCTCCCTCTCTCCACCCCTCTCTCTCTCTGTCTCTCTCTCCCTCTCTCCACCCCTCGTTCTCTGTGCTCTCACTGTGCGTCTGTCTGTGCCGCTTCCCTCTACTCGTTCTGTGTCCCTATTCTCCCTCTGTCTCGCTCTCTCTCTCTCTCTCTCTCTCTCTCTCTCTTACCAACAGCCTCTCTGTCTCTATTCGTCCCAGTCATAGTTACACACTATTGACGCACAGACTCTGCTAACGTAACCGCCCAATCTGACATCACTGGCAATGATAAGCTGTTCCCAAAAATACCCAACGATGATGTAGTTCTGCTGTTAGGTCCTCCAATCAGTTGCTTGTGTGAGGTGACTCTGTTACTCTGTGAGCTTGTCTGGTTATGCCTTAATTTGTGTGTGTGTGTGTGTGTGTGTGTGTGTGTGTGTGTGTGTGTGTGTGTGTGTGTGTGTGTGTGTGACAGCCTATGCAAGTTTAGCCAGTTGACAGGATTTACAGCCGCCCCCTGCTGCACAGCGATAACTTTACCAAATGACACGTCTGTGTTGTGACATTTAGACGCGTCCTGAGAGATGTGTGACTACAAAGACATCAGACGACCCCTTCCTCCACGAGAGCATGCACACCAACAAGCAGGAGAAACTCACACACACACACACACACACACACACACACACACACACACACACACACACACACACTGACACAGCACACACGCCAACAAGCAGGAGAAACGCACACACACACACACACACACACACACACACACACACACACACACAGACACAGCACACACGCCAACAAGCAGGAGAAACGCACACACACACACACACACACACACACACACACACACACACACACACACACACACACACACTCTGACACAGCAGGGGGAAGAAAAGAAGGGAAAAGTGACTGAGTGTGTAAAAAGCAAGGAGCGTTGGGAGTGAGTGAGTGAGCGAGCGAGTGAGTGAGTGACTGAGTGAATGAGTGAGCGAGCGAGCGAGTTAGTGAGTGAGTGAGTGAGTGAGCGAGTGAGTGAGTGAGTGAGTGAGTGAGTGAGTGAATGAGTGAGCGAGCGAGCGAGTGAGTGAGTTGAGGACGTGTCAACAGTGTGTGACATTAGATGTGGTCCTGGAGGGCCGGAGCTGTCAGCGGCATCGCCGAGGCCCCACGAGGCAGGCAGGTTGCCGGGCCGCCTGTCTATTTCTGCCCACTGTCAGATAGCCACAGACAGACAGACAGACAGACAGACAGACAGACAGACAGACAGACAGACAGACAGGCAGAGAGACTGACTGACTGACTGACAGACAGACGGACAGACAGACAGACAGACAGACAGGCAGGCAGACAGACAGGCAGACAGACAGACAGACAGACAGACAGACAGACAGACAGAGATGTACAGAGGGAGGGACAGGCAGATCAAAAGTCAGGCAGAGGCTCAGATAGACAGAACACTTGTAATGGAGGCAGCGCTGCCATCAGGGAGGACTGTGTGACCCAGAGGGGCCCAAACACAAAGATCAATTATTGGCCATTTTCAAAGGGCACCAGTGGGCGAAAGGTTAGAGGAGAGAGCTTGTGTTAGAGAGGGCTTGTGTTAGAGGAGAGAGGGCTTGTGTTAGAGGAGAGAGGAGAGAGGGCTTGTGTTAGAGGAGAGAGCTTGTGTTAGAGGAGAGAGCTTGTGTTAGAGGAGAGAGCTTGTGTTAGAGAGGGCTTGTGTTAGGGGAGAGAGGGCTTGTGTTAGAGGAGAGAGCTTGTGTTAGAGAGGGCTTGTGTTAGAGAGGGCTTGTGTTAGAGGAGGGGGCTTGTGTTAGAGAGGGCTTGTGTTAGAGGAGAGAGGGCTTGTGTTAGAGGAGAGAGCTTGTGTTAGAGGAGAGAGCTTGTGTTAGAGGAGAGAGCTTGTGTTAGAGAGGGCTTGTGTTAGAGGAGAGAGGGCTTGTGTTAGAGGAGAGAGCTTGTGTTAGAGAGGGCTTGTGTTAGAGGAGAGGGCTTGTGTTAGAGAGGGCTTGTGTTAGAGGAGAGAGGGCTTGTGTTAGAGGAGAGAGGGCTTGTGTTAGAGGAGAGAGCTTGTGTTAGAGAGGGCTTGTGTTAGAGGAGAGAGGGCTTGTGTTAGAGAGGGCTTGTGTTAGAGGAGAGAGGGCTTGTGTTAGAGAGGGCTTGTGTTAGAGGAGAGGGCTTGTGTTAGAGAGGGCTTGTGTTAGAGGAGAGAGGGCTTGTGTTAGAGAGGGCTTGTGTTAGAGAGGGCTTGTGTTAGAGGAGAGAGGGCTTGTGTTAGAGGAGAGAGCTTATGTTAGAGAGGGCTTGTGTTAGAGGAGAGAGGGCTTGTGTTAGAGAGGGCTTGTGTTAGAGGAGAGAGGGCTTGTGTTAGAGGAGAGAGCTTGTGTTAGAGAGGGCTTGTGTTAGAGGAGAGGGCTTGTGTTAGAGGAGAGAGGGCTTGTGTTAGAGGAGAGAGCTTGTGTTAGAGGAGAGAGGGCTTGTGTTAGAGAGGGCTTGTGTTAGAGGAGAGAGGGCTTGTGTTAGAGGAGAGGGCTTGTGTTAGAGGAGAGAGCTTGTGTTAGAGGAGAGAGTGCTTGTGTTAGAGGAGAGAGCTTGTGTTAGAGGAGAGAGGGCTTGTGTTAGAGGAGAGAGGAGAGAGGGCTTGTGTTAGAGAGAGAGGGCTTGTGTTAGAGGAGAGAGTGCTTGTGTTAGAGGAGAGAGCTTGTGTTAGAGGAGAGAGGGCTTGTGTTAGAGGAGAGAGGAGAGAGGGCTTGTGTTAGAGAGAGAGGGCTTGTGTTAGAGGAGAGAGGGCTTGTGTTAGAGGAGAGAGGGCTTGTGTTAGAGGAGAGAGGAGAGAGGGCTTGTGTTAGAGGAGAGAGGGCTTGTGTTAGAGGAGAGAGGAGAGAGGGCTTGTGTTAGAGGAGAGAGGAGAGAGGGCTTGTGTTAGAGGAGAGAGGGCTTGTGTTACAGAGGGCTTGTGTTAGAGGAGAGAGGGCTTGTGTTAGAGGAGAGAGGAGAGAGGGCTTGTGTTAGAGGAGAGAGGGCTTGTGTTAGAGGAGAGAGGGCTTGTGTTAGAGGAGAGAGCTTGTGTTAGAGAGGGCTTGTGTTAGAGGAGAGAGGGCTTGTGTTAGAGGAGAGAGGAGAGAGGGCTTGTGTTAGAGGAGAGGGCTTGTGTTAGAGAGGGCTTGTGTTAGAGGAGAGAGGGCTTGTGTTAGAGGAGAGAGGAGAGAGGGCTTGTGTTGGAGGAGAGGGCTTGTGTTAGAGGAGAGAGGAGAGAGGGCTTGTGTTAGAGGAGAGAGGGCTTGTGTTAGAGGAGAGAGGGCTTGTGTGAGGAGAGAGCTTGTGTTAGAGAGGGCTTGTGTTAGAGGAGAGAGGGCTTGTGTTAGAGGAGAGGGCTTGTGTTAGAGAGGGCTTGTGTTAGAGGAGAGAGTGCTTGTGTTAGAGGAGAGAGGGCTTGTGTTAGAGGAGAGAGCTTGTGTTAGAGAGGGCTTGTGTTAGAGGAGAGAGGGCTTGTGTTAGAGGAGAGGGCTTGTGTTAGAGAGGGCTTGTGTTAGAGGAGAGAGTGCTTGTGTTAGAGGAGAGAGGGCTTGTGTTAGAGGAGAGAGGAGAGAGGGCTTGTGTTAGAGGAGAGGGCTTGTGTTAGAGGAGAGGGCTTGTGTTAGAGAGGGCTTGTGTTAGAGGAGAGGGCTTGTGTTAGAGAGGGCTTGTGTTAGAGGAGAGAGGGCTTGTGTTAGAGGAGAGAGCTTGTGTTAGAGAGGGCTTGTGTTAGAGGAGAGGGCTTGTGTTAGAGGAGAGAGGGCTTGTGTTAGAGGAGAGAGCTTGTGTTAGAGGAGAGAGGGCTTGTGTTAGAGAGGGCTTGTGTTAGAGCAGAGGGCTTGTGTTAGAGGAGAGGGCTTGTGTTAGAGAGGGCTTGTGTTAGAGGAGAGAGGGCTTGTGTTAGAGAGGGCTTGTGTTAGAGCAGAGGGCTTGTGTTAGAGGAGAGGGCTTGTGTTAGAGAGGGCTTGTGTTAGAGGAGAGAGGGCTTGTGTTAGAGAGGGCTTGTGTTAGAGGAGAGGGCTTGTGTTAGAGGAGAGGGCTTGTGTTAGAGAGGGCTTGTGTTAGAGGAGAGAGGGCTTGTGTTAGAGGAGAGAGCTTGTGTTAGAGAGGGCTTGTGTTAGAGGAGAGGGCTTGTGTTAGAGGAGAGAGGGCTTGTGTTAGAGGAGAGAGGGCTTGTGTTAGAGGAGAGAGTGCTTGTGTTAGAGGAGAGAGCTTGTGTTAGAGGAGAGAGGGCTTGTGTTAGAGGAGAGAGGAGAGAGGGCTTGTGTTAGAGAGAGAGGGCTTGTGTTAGAGGAGAGAGGGCTTGTGTTAGAGGAGAGAGGGCTTGTGTTAGAGGAGAGAGGAGAGAGGGCTTGTGTTAGAGGAGAGAGGGCTTGTGTTAGAGGAGAGAGGAGAGAGGGCTTGTGTTAGAGGAGAGAGGGCTTGTGTTACAGAGGGCTTGTGTTAGAGGAGAGAGGGCTTGTGTTAGAGGAGAGAGGAGAGAGGGCTTGTGTTAGAGGAGAGAGGGCTTGTGTTAGAGGAGAGAGGGCTTGTGTTAGAGGAGAGAGGGCTTGTGTTACAGAGGGCTTGTGTTAGAGGAGAGAGGGCTTGTGTTAGAGGAGAGAGGAGAGAGGGCTTGTGTTAGAGGAGAGAGGGCTTGTGTTAGAGGAGAGAGCTTGTGTTAGAGAGGGCTTGTGTTAGAGGAGAGAGGAGAGAGGGCTTGTGTTAGAGGAGAGAGGGCTTGTGTTAGAGGAGAGATGGCTTGTGTTAGAGGAGAGAGGGCTTGTGTTAGAGGAGAGAGCTTGTGTTAGAGAGGGCTTGTGTTAGAGGAGAGAGGGCTTGTGTTAGAGGAGAGAGGAGAGAGGGCTTGTGTTAGAGAGGGCTTGTGTTAGAGGAGAGAGGGCTTGTGTTAGAGGAGAGAGGAGAGAGGGCTTGTGTTGGAGGAGAGGGCTTGTGTTAGAGGAGAGAGGAGAGAGGGCTTGTGTTAGAGGAGAGAGGGCTTGTGTTAGAGGAGAGAGGGCTTGTGTTAGAGGAGAGAGCTTGTGTTAGAGAGGGCTTGTGTTAGAGGAGAGAGGGCTTGTGTTAGAGGAGAGGGCTTGTGTTAGAGAGGGCTTGTGTTAGAGGAGAGAGGGCTTGTGTTAGAGGAGAGAGGAGAGAGGGCTTGTGTTAGAGGAGAGAGGGCTTGTGTTAGAGGAGAGAGGGCTTGTGTTAGAGGAGAGAGGGCTTGTGTTAGAGGAGAGAGGAGAGAGGGCTTGTGTTAGAGGAGAGGGCTTGTGTTAGAGAGGGCTTGTGTTAGAGGAGAGAGGGCTTGTGTTAGAGGAGAGAGCTTGTGTTAGAGAGGGCTTGTGTTAGAGGAGAGGGCTTGTGTTAGAGGAGAGAGGGCTTGTGTTAGAGGAGAGAGCTTGTGTTAGAGGAGAGAGGGCTTGTGTTAGAGAGGGCTTGTGTTACAGCAGAGGGCTTGTGTTAGAGGAGAGGGCTTGTGTTAGAGAGGGCTTGTGTTAGAGGAGAGAGGGCTTGTGTTAGAGAGGGCTTGTGTTAGAGGAGAGGGCTTGTGTTAGAGAGGGCTTGTGTTAGAGGAGAGAGGGCTTGTGTTAGAGGAGAGAGCTTGTGTTAGAGAGGGCTTGTGTTAGAGGAGAGGGCTTGTGTTAGAGGAGAGAGGGCTTGTGTTAGAGGAGAGAGGGCTTGTGTTAGAGGAGAGAGCTTGTGTTAGAGAGGGCTTGTGTTAGAGGAGAGAGCTTGTGTTAGAGGAGAGAGCTTGTGTTAGAGAGGGCTTGTGTTAGAGAGGGCTTGTGTTAGAGAGGGCTTGTGTTAGAGGAGAGAGCTTGTGTTAGAGGAGAGAGCTTGTGTTAGAGGAGAGAACTTGTGTTAGAGGAGAGAGCTTGTGTTAGAGAGGGCTTGTGTTAGAGAGGGCTTGTGTTAGAGAGGGCTTGTGTTAGTGAGGGCTTGTGTTAGAGGAGAGAGCTTGTGTTAGAGGAGAGAGCTTGTGTTAGAGCAGAGGGCTTGTGTTAGAGGAGAGAGCTTGTGTTAGAGGAGAGAGCTTGTGTTAGAGAGGGCTTGTGTTAGAGAGGGCTTGTGTTAGAGAGGGCTTGTGTTAGAGGAGAGAGCTTGTGTTAGAGGAGAGAGCTTGTGTTAGAGGAGAGAGGAGAGGGCTTGTGTTAGAGGAGAGAGCTTGTGTTAGAGGAGAGAGCTTGTGTTAGAGGAGAGAGCTTGTGTTAGAGAGGGCTTGTGTTAGAGAGGGCTTGTGTTAGAGAGGGCTTGTGTTAGAGGAGAGAGCTTGTGTTACAGGAGAGAGCTTGTGTTAGAGGAGAGAGCTTGTGTTAGAGTGTTAGAGGAGAGAGCTTGTGTTAGAGGAGAGAGGAGAGGGCTTGTGTTAGAGCAGAGGGCTTGTGTTAGAGGAGAGGGCTTGTGAGCAGAATGTTGCCAGTTTGAGTCACTCGGCAAGCTGGAAAAATCAGGTTGGGAAAGCAAATGAGCAACACTGCCTCTTAAAGTAACAACTGCCGGGCATCCGGGTAGTGTAGCGGTAGATTCCCTGCCTACCAACACGAGGGTTGCAGGTTCGCACCCCCATGTTACCTCCGGCTTGGTCGGGCATCCATACAGGCACGATTGGCTGGTGTCTGTCTGCGGGTGAGAAGCCGGATTGGGGGTACTGGTCGCTGCACTAGCGCCTCCTCTGGTCGAGCTCCCACTGTCAGGTCAAAAGAAGCGGCTAGCAACTGCGCATGTGTTGGAGGAAGCATGGTGCTAGTCTTGGCTCTCCCCAGATCGGCAGAGGGCAGAGCAGTGACCAGGGCAGCAGGGGGGGAAATTGGCCAAGTACAATTGGGGAGAAAATGGGGGGGGAATTACTTTTTTTTTTTTTTTTTTTTTACAACTGCCACTGAGGCTGAGGATGTTTATTTAGCAAATGTGGAAAAAAATGGAAATGTATATGAATATATTAATAACTAGTGATTGTCCAAATAAAGGCTAATGTGAATTTTCTCTATCAGTAACTAAGTACATTTTCTCAAGTTTTCAAAATTTTGATGGTTTATTGACTTCTAATAGGGAGAATGGCACCTCTATCACTACAACTCTGCGCCCTGAGCGCCTGTTTCCTGCAGCATGTAACTCTGGGCCTCGTCCTGGACCATGTCAAGTCGCCTGGAACTTTTTACTCCATTTCCTACGCAGCTTCTTCAGATTAAAAGTTTCCCGCTGACAAACTAACGAGACACTTTTATTGTCAAGTACATACGTATAGGAAGTGAAACATCTTCATCGCTTGCTACTGTAGGTCATGATTTCTGGAAAGAAACATTGCTGTTGACTTTTTCAAATAAAATAAAACATTTGGGGGGGCATTTTGAGCACCACAACCCGAGTGCCATCCAGTTCCATTGTATTCGAGGGAAGACAGACATCTTTACGGCCGATATCTCCAAAGCTGCTGCAGCTAGCAGCTACCAGGTGTAGTTTGGCCAAAAGAAAATCGATCCTACATGAAACTGCTCAAAACAAGGTCTCCTCTACTGTGTATATCTAGGTCCGATGTCGCCAAAAGTCGGCAACTCACAAGAAAACAATCTAGATTGATAAATAGCACTACGGGTCGGAGGGAAAATGTGTATTTTTGGTTTTGGGGTGAACTGTCCCTTTAAAATACCCATGGAGGATGGAGCATGTACTCGCCGACAGCCAGTGGAATGGTAATGAGTGTGACAGAGGGATGGAAGGATGGAGGGAGGGAGGGAGGGAGGAGAGGAAAGAGATACTGGCAAACAGTTGAATGGGCTGCTGACGGATGGTTGGAAGGGCAGAGAGACTGACGCAGACAGACAGAAGGACGGACAGACAAGCAGGCGTACAGACCAGCAGATGGAGACAGACAGTGCTCGGGAGACAGAGACACAGATTGACGAACAGAGCAAGGTGATGGACGCTTCGAGACAGTCGGAGTGAAAGGGAGCGCGATTCATCTGCCGTCGTCTGAGCCGTCACGTCGTGTGTGCGCTGTCTCTTGGCGTGTGTTCAGAACATGTCCACTCACTATACCCTAACCCAATTAGCCCTGTCTGTCTCTGTCTCTGTCTCTGTCTCCTCTATCCATTTCTCTCTGTCCTCCTTCTCCTCTCTCTGTCTCTACACTCCTCTCTCTCTCTCTCTCACACACACATACACACACACACACGCACACACACACACACACGCACACACACACACACACACACACACACACACACACACACACACACACACACACACACACACACACACACACGCTTTTTTATTCCCAACTCCTTCTCTACTCCTCTATTTTTATTCAAACCTTGCCTTCCCTGT
>NC_139644.1:34142084-34169584 GCF_964638095.1 Poromitra crassiceps | reverse complement strand
AACTCGGTCGGGCCTTCGTTCTTGGTACATGCTTTTCCTGCCTTCGACCTTTTTAGCGACTTACAGCTATTTGCGGCTGGCGCTCCCAACTCGGTCGGGCACCTCGCGACAGCGCTTCCCAGCTTGGCCTACCTGGCCGCCTTGGCGCTTCGCGATTGTACTTTTCCGGCCTTCGACCTTTTTAGCGACTTACAGCTATTTGCGGCTGGCGCTCCCAACTCGGTCGGGCCTTGGTACGTGCTTTTCCTGCCTTCGACCTTTTTAGCGACTTACAGCTATTTGCGGCTGGCGCTCCCAACTCGGTCGGGCACCTCGCGATAGCGCTTCCCAGCTTGGCCTACCTGGCCGCCTTGGCGCTTCGCGATTGTACTTTTCCGGCCTTCGACCTTTTTAGCGACTTACAGCTATTTGCGGCTGGCGCTCCCAACTCGGTCGGGCCTTCGATCTTGGTACATTAAAGTTTAGCTTGGCGCTTCCCGGCTTGGCCTACTTGCCTGCCTTGGCGCAACTACCCTGACTTTCTCCAACTCTATCGGCGCTTGACTCCATTGGCCAGTGGCGCTGCTCTTGAGGCAAGAGGAGGGCACCTGCATAGGCTAGGAGATCCCCCCCCCCCCGTGGGGGATCAGGAGTCAAGACTCGTTGGTGGCGGACTGGGGAGGTGGGTGGGGCAAAACAACGCTTCGGAGGACGGCTTCGAGGGAGATGGACTGCCGTGAAGCTACTGCTGCTATGATCGGCCAGAGAGAGAGAGGTGACGTAGAACCCTTGCTATATATATGAGGATTAACTGACGTCATATTTGACGTCATAGCAGACGTCATACTAGGACTTTGACTGACCATGTTATGCTAGGACTTGACTGTCGTCAGGGGATGATCGGATTATGCATGAGTGGCCTTCAGCTTGAAATATGGTCTGGAGACCTCACTTCAATCATGAGAGGCCAGTTGGTAGGATTAGACAAACTTTATTTAGCAATCGGCATGCGTGGCAAATACTTTGGCGCTTGACTCCATTGGCCAGTGGCGCTGCTCTTGAGGCAAGAGGAGGGCACCTGCATAGGCTAGAAGATCCCCCAAGCCCTCCCAATAAACCTGGCCAAACTGTAGACTTCATCTCTGAACAACCATTCCAACTTCGCATCATCTCCTGACCAAAATAGTTCCGGTTTCTTATTTTGCATTAACTGAAATAGAGACAATCTTGGTTCCTCATATAGCGTACAATGAAACACAAAATGAAATTCATATTCTACAACACCTAATTCACATACAGTACAAAGTCTCTCCTCCTCAGCAATAGAATTGAACCTGCCAACCTCAATAGCCAAAGGGAGGGTACCCGTTCTCAACTGGGCACATAAAGATCTTCTGGATCTATCCAGGGGTAAAGTAACATAGGGTTCTGGAGTGAACATATTTTTAATTTGAACATATGTTCTAAGTTTTGGTTTGAGCCAGATGTCATTGGCCCATTTTTCTTTATAATCAAGAAATAGCCTATGTTTAATATAGCGAACACTACAACGTAAACTGTTTCTGAAAATAAATTGCTGGTCAGCTTCCCTGAACACATCATTGATATCATTACACCATGGATAGTTATGTGCTTTATCCCAGTTAAACACTTGTTTTGCAACTCTACTCTCTGGCATATTAGAGAGACGGTTCCACAATCTCAACATTTCACCTTTTTGTTTGATCAAACAAGGCTCCCAACCCATATCCCCTTGAAAAGCCAACACAGGTGTAAATTTATGTACGCCCAGAAAACATCGGATTGCACGATTTTGGATGGCATTCACCTTAGAAAATTCCTTTCTTCCCCAAACTCCAGCTGCATAAAACAAAACTGGTGACACACATGCATCATAAAGCTTTGAAAATGTAGCATAACCAAGATTTTTACAAGTTTTCACTTTACTTATTACTGAACCCAGGGCTCTACCAGCAGTGTCGGCCAACACACTGACGCCCTCTTCAAACGTAGAAAATTCATCAAAAGTAAAACCCAGATATTTATATGAACTGGTATATGCCAATGACAGCTCCAACATGAAAATCAAAAATGCTTCTCCTTGTACCTGATTTCTGTATTACTGTATTAGGTTACTGTACCTCCCTGACATTCACAGACAAGCTAGAGCATTCGCTGTCGAGCAGTTGGACTGCCGTACGTGGTGCAAAATGCTGCGAAAACTCCGATAAGGTGTATACAAGGTCTTCTTGGTGGTCGGATGCAGCCTGCCATCCCTTCAGTACCTACACACTGCCAGCACGCTGAAGCGGTCTGGGAAAAATCATGGCCGACCCCTCCCACCCAGGTCATAAACTCTTTGAGGCTATCTCTCTTGGCAGAAGACTGAGGTCTGGCGGTATCAGAACCTCTCGTCACAGGGACAGTTTCTACTGTCACGTCCTCCCCTCTTCCTCTGTGTCTTGCCCTGTCGTCTTCCTCTGTGTCTTGCCCTGTAGTCTTCCTCTGTGTCTTGCCCTGTAGTCTTCCTCTGTGTCTTGCCCTGTAGTCTTCCTCTGTGTCTTGCCCTGTAGTCTTCCTCTGTGTCTTGCCCTGTAGTCTTCCTCTGTGTCTTGCCCTGTAGTCTTCCTCTGTGTCTTGCCCTGTAGTCTTCCTCTGTGTCTTGCCCTGTAGTCTTCCTCTGTGTCTTGCCCTGTAGTCTTCCTCTGTGTCTTGTCCTGTAGTCTTCCTCTGTGTCTTGCCCTGTAGTCTTCCTCTGTGTCTTGCCCTGTAGTCTTCCTCTGTGTCTTGTCCTGTAGTCTTCCTCTGTGTCTTGCCCTGTAGTCTTCCTCTGTCTTTTGCCCTGTAGTCTTCCTCTGTGTCTTGCCCTGTAGTCTTCCTCTGTGTCTTGCCCTGTAGTCTTCCTCTGTGTCTTGCCCTGTAGTCTTCCTCTGTGTCTTGCCCTGTAGTCGTCCTCTGTCTTTTGCCCTGTAGTCTTCCTCTGTGTCTTGCCCTGTAGTCTTCCTCTTTGTTCTGTCCCTGCTCTCATTTTAGATGTCGTCTCTCGTCGGTTCTGCTGTGTTCCGCTCTCTCCTGTCCCGCACTTCTGCTCTGTTTTATCTGCTCACACTCGTCCACTCTCCTCTCCTCTCCTCCCCTCTCCTGTCCTGTCCTCTGTTCTCCTCTCCTCTTCTCTCATCTGTTCTCCTCTCCTCTTCTCTCATCTGCTCTCCTCTTCTCTCCTCTCCTCTTCTCTTCTCTGCTCTCCTCTCCTCTCCTCTTCTCTTGTCTCCTCTCCTGTCCTCTCTCCTCTCCTCTCCTCTGCTCTCCTCTCCTCTCCTCCCCTGTCCTCTCCTCTCCTGTCCTCTCTCCTCTCCTGTCCTCTCCTCCCCTCTCCTCTCCTCTTCTCTCCTCTCCTGTCCTCTCTCTTCTCTCCTCTGCTGTCCTCTCTCCTGTCCTCTCCTCTCCTCTCCAGACCTGCAGTTTCATAATCAACTTAGCCGTGTTGTTGATTAGATCAGTTGTGAGCGCTGCTAAGATCCCTCGCCCCTCGCTGCCTTAACTAAATCTGTTTGCTGATAACCTTTGTCTTCAAGTGTTCAATCAAGAGATTAGCATTTGGCCTACAACAGTCTATCAACTCACAAACTGAATGAATGGCTGCTTGGCTTGCTGACTGCCTGCTTGGCTGGCTGGCTGGCTGGCTGGTTTGCCAGCTTAATCGATGATGAAAAGATGGACGTGTAGAGGAAATAAGTAGAGCATGGTGTTAGTCCAGGCAGAACACTGCGGGAAACCAGCTGATCGACTATCAGCCGGTGTGATCGGCACGCTCGTGCAAAGCTACAGAATCTCTGCCTTGGGTCTGGCTGCGTCACGCTTTTCATTTTATTGAATTACATGTCAGCTGTGCCTTGGGGGGGTTGTTTGTTATTATGATTCTGGGATTCGTTTGAGGAGCCTTCTCAGAACGGAGCCTTATTTCCAGCCACGTGTGACCGTCGGTTGCTATAAATGGCCCCGAACCTCTTTGACGTCGAGCGCCTCTGACTGAACTCAATCAGCGGGCCCTCTCACAGTAACCTTTCTGTCTAATGCCACCCTCCAGTGACCTCAGAAGCCATTTGCAAATTCTCCAGCGGACCTTTAAAGAGAATCATTGGCCATGCAGGCAGAAGCAGCAGCAGCATCTCATTTCCCTCCAGTTGAGAAAGGAATAGCTGTGGATCACCTGTCCTACCTTCACCTGCTGCGCTCCTAAACGTCACTTTGAGTGGCTTTGTGAGTGGTGGAGTTAAAGCACACGTCTCTTCGTCACACGCTCTGTTTTCAGAGGAAGTACAACAACGCGCTGACTGAGGTCACTGCAGTGCAAAGGAACATGTTTTGTTGTTTGCACTATTCTTTCTGTTTAATTGATGGCAAAAGTGTTATATGGTCCACAGTCATCTACTGTATGTGGCCTTTGCAGCTCTATAATGCTGTTGCCAGTCTGCCTGGCCGTTCCCTGTCCAGGCCTCAGCGCTGCACAGAGGAGCACAAGAGGCCACGTCGCTCCGCTAAGTCAATTAAGTCCATTGTAGCCGGTGCTGTGACATTCCAGCTAATGCTACTGTAGCAGCCTGACAAATGAAGATAGCTGAGCAGAAAGAGGTAGAGGGAGGGGCAGGGAGAGAGAGACAGAGAGACTGGGGACACAGAGAGAGAGAGAGAGAGAGAGAGAGAGACTGGGGGGACACAGAGAGAGAGAGAGAGAGAGACTGGGGGGACACAGAGAGAGAGAGAGAGAGAGAGACTGGGGGGAAACAGAGAGAGAGAGAGAGACTGGGGGGACACAGAGAGAGAGAGAGAGAGAGAGAGAGAGACTGGGGGGAAACAGAGAGACAGAGAGAGAGAGAGACTGGGGGGACACAGAGAGAGAGAGAGAGAGAGAGAGAGAGAGAGACTGGGGGGACACAGAGAGAGAGAGAGAGAGAGAGAGAGAGAGAGAGAGAGACTGGGGGGACACAGAGAGAGAGAGAGAGAGCGAGAGACTGGGGGAAAACAGAGAGAGAGAGAGAGAGAGACTGGGGGGACACAGAGAGAGAGAGAGAGAGAGAGAGAGAGAGAGAGACTGGGGGGACACAGAGAGAGAGAGAGAGAGAGAGAGAGAGAGAGAGAGACTGGGGGGACACAGAGAGAGAGAGAGAGAGAGAGAGACTGGGGGGACAGAGAGAGAGAGAGAGAGAGAGAGAGAGACTGGGGGGACACAGAGAGAGAGAGAGAGAGAGAGAGAGAGAGAGAGAGAGAGACTGGGGGGACACAGAGAGAGAGAGAGACTGGGGGGACAGAGAGAGAGAGAGAGAGAGAGAGAGACTGGGGGGACACAGAGAGAGAGAGAGAGAGAGAGAGAGAGAGAGAGACTGGGGGGACACAGAGAGAGAGAGAGAGAGAGAGAGAGATACTGGGGGACAGAGAGAGAGAGAGAGACTGGGGGGACAGAGAGAGAGAGAGAGAGAGAGAGAGAGAGAGAGAGAGAGACTGGGGGGACACAGAGAGAGAGAGAGAGAGAGAGAGAGACTGGGGGACACAGAGAGAGAGAGAGAGAGAGACTGGGGGGACACAGAGAGAGAGAGAGAGAGAGAGAGCTAGTGAGTGTGTGTGTGAGAATAAAGAGTGTGACACAGTGGACAGGCTCCAAATGAGCTGCGAGTTGGAAAAGGTGTCAAGAGCTTTTAAGCTCCGTGGACATTTTTGAACTTCTGCGGCCTCAGTGGGCTTTCATTAGAGCCCGCACGTGTGTGTGTGTGTGTGTGTGTGTGTGTGTGTGTGTGTGTGTGTGTGTGAAAAACACTAAGCAGGATTTTGACCCTATTAGGTTGAGGCCTGAGAGCGTGCCAGCGCTGTGGTCAGTGAGTGTGCCCACCTGTACGTTTGTGTGTGTGTGTGTGTGTTCGTTCAGCGAATGCAGTCTATAAAGGTATGTGTGTGTGTGTGTGTGTGTGTGTGTGTGTGTGTGTGTGTGTGTGTGTGTGTGTGTGTGTGCAAAACACTCTGAGCAGGATTTTGACCCTATTAGGCTGAGGCGTGAGAGCATGCCAGCACTGTGGTCAGTGAGTGTGCCCACCTGTGCATTTGTGTGTCTGTTTGTGTCTGTGTCTGTGTGTGTGTGTGTGTGTGTGTTTGTGTGTGTGTGTGTGTGTTCATTCAGCGAATGCAGTCTGAGTCTATAAAGGCCAGCTGGGCATGTGTGTGTGTGTGTGTGTGTGCCTGTGTGTGTGTGTGCGTGTGTGTGTGTGTGTGTGTGTGTGTGTGTGTGTGTGCGTGTGCATGCGCGCGTGCATGCGTGCGTGCGTGTGTGTGTGTGTGTGTGTGTGCCCCTGCGTGTGTGTGTGCGTGTGCAAAACACTGTGAGCAGGATTTTGACCCTGCCAGCGCTGTGGTCAGTGAGTGTGCCCACCTGTGCATTTGTCTGTGTGTACGTGTCTGTGTGTGTGTGTGTGTGTGTGTGTGTGTGTGTGTGTGTGTGTGGGTTCATTCAGCGAATGCAGTCTGAGTCTATAAAGGCCAGCTGGGCGTGTGCGTGTGCGTGTGTGTGTGTGTGCCCCTGCGTGTGTGTGTGTGTGTGCCCCTGCGTCTGTGTGTGTGCATGTGCGTGTGCGTGTGTGTGCGTGCGTGTGCGTTTATGGGCCAGGCTAGTTTTGAGGCGTTAAAAAGGTACCTGTTTGTGACGCAGCACTGCTGGAACTAGGTCAGGACTCTGTTGTGTCTCTTCCCTCTCTCTTCCACACACTCTCTCTTCCTCTCCTTAACTCCTTTTATCTGTCTTATAATCCCCACTCTTCTCTCTCCCACATTTATCTGCTTTCTACTTTCACTCCTATATCATTTATTGCATGAAGGACCCCTAAACTGACAAAGATTAGACCACGGACCCCCATTTGATAGGATTTTGTCCCACGGTCCCATTATGATAATAAGATTGATGCTTTTAGATGTTTTATTACAGAAAGTTTGTAAAACTCATGACCGAAATAGTCATTGTGTTACTTATGAATGGAATTATATCGAAAATAAATTAGCCCTCTTTTGGCTGGGGACCCCCTGGAACCCCCTCAAGGACCCCTGGGGGTCCCCGGACCCCCATTTGAGAACCACTGTTTAGAAAAACAAAACGACAACAACAACAACAGCAACAACAACAACAACAACAACAAACGTTGCCATAAGTTTGCCATTCAATATCTCTCAGATGTAGGTATCCCATCCCACTTTATCCAATCAGGAGAGGGAACTTCACAATGAGGATTGAGTCAACACGGTTCTCATTTAGAAGTAGTGAAATACTGACACGTTGGGTACTGTAGGTGTTCTGGACCGGATCACCAACCCACAGCGTCACTATTTGACTACTTGGGGAATGAGAACCGTGTTGACTCAATCCTCCCCCCAGGATCACTTACAGCACCTTTAAAAAGGGCAAGAGTGAGTTTGAACGTAGCTCTATAACTGTATTTGATATATGATGTACAAATCTCATGTGAATTGCTTTGACTGTGAGCTCCTCTGTCCTCCTCTCCTTCTCCCTCTGTGTGTGTCTTGTGATCTCTCTCTCTCTCTCTCTGCCTCCACTCTCCTCTCATTAACACAATTTATGACCCTGTTTGCACGTTCATTTCCCATCTCTCAATACCAACACGTGCGCCCAACCTACTTGCATATTATGTACTCAAACACACACATGCACATTCACATTCACCCCCCCATACGCACGCACGCGCACACACACACACACACACACACACACACACACACACACACACACACACACACACACACACACACACACACACACACACGCGCTGTACAGCGTACCCCGAGCCCGAGTATCTACATGCAGTAACGATATGTTACGTACACTGTGTTTGTCTGTCTCGGCCGCGCAGGGGCATATGGGGCATATGGCCTTCTCCATATAGAGTCCCCCTTCTGCAAAATGCAATCAGTACATTGCACTACAGTAATTGCTACGGAGTGTAATTCATGACTAATTCATGTCGGGGGTTAATTTATTAAAACTGGCTGATCAATATTTCACATAACTCCTCCATTATTCACCCCAGAACATGCGCTAAAACGTATCTGTGTCAGGCCTTGGAGTTAGCATGGCAAGGGAGCGTGTGTGTGTGCGTGTGTGCGTGCGCGCGTGCATGCGTGTGTGTGTGTGCGCGCGCGTGTGTGTGTGTGTGTGCGTGCGTGCGTGCGCGTGTGCGTGCGTGCATGCGCGTGTGTGTGCGTGCGTGCATGCGCGCGTGTGTGTGTGCGTGCGTGCGTGGGGCAGCATTTCTAGGATCCTCCGGTTTAGTCTCTGCTTGCCTGTCTCTAACTACTGTAGCATGTTCCCCTGTAAAAATAAATGAATAAATAATAATTAAATAAAAATAAAAATAATAATAAAAATGATAATAAAAATGATAATAATCATAATAATCATAATAATTATAATAATCATAATAATCATAATCATAATCATAATAATAAGGTGCTAGAAAGGAGATTCTCTGTAAAGCTCTTTGTTTTTGCTGAATAATTAGTGAACAGTTTGTCTTCCCTTTGACTTGCTGTTCTTAATAAGGTGGACACATCTACTGCCACTGTCTGAATGTTAATGAGCCTTCTGTGCAGCACATTGAGTCACAGCTTGCAGTGGAGGAGATCATAATGGGGGCGGAGTTAGTCTTATCATGCTATTCACATATGTGCACATGTGAGCAGCATATCACTTCTAGCACGCCTGTTACTTCAAGCCATTGTTCTCAGCTAGGACACTCTCATGACACGTGGCTTCACAGTAGTGGGACGTGCGTGTCATCAATCTATAATTCAAATATAGGATATTTCTGCTTATTTTCCACCTGCCACTTATTTCCCCACTCTTTTTTCTATCGTGAAGATTCTGTTGTGTGTTCAACATTTTGTCAGTTGCTTGGCTGTAGAGTTTTATGTGCTGTACCTCCCAGGCCGTCCTCACAACGACATGGGTGAAATGTCAAGGTGTTTAAACGGACTGCTGCTGTTTACGAATGCCACCTCCTGAGGTCGTGTGAGTAAAGTGCACTGTGTGTGACGTGAGCTGAACGCAGCAGAAGACTAGCAGCCAGCAAAGTGTGTGAAGCACGCGTGAGCAATGCTAAGGAAGTAGCACACGGACTATAACTGACATATCACGATGCAGTAAATGTCACGATAATAGCTTCCCAGCTATTTAAAGACTTGTTTAACTGCGGTGTGAGTGTTATTGTGTTGACGTGTTTTCATCGCTTTATGGCTTCAGAGTAATCGTTAAAGATATCCCACTCGTCATTCCAGTCGGCACATTCAGCCTGTTTTAATGCAGGATAATACAGGATGTTTTACTGTATCTATGTATCATTCATCTATCTATCGATATTTTACAGAGACTGAAGCGTTTTTTTTCCTCAATTCATAAAATGAGACTTTTTGGACGTAAAAGGGTTTTTTGCAGCACAATTATGTAATTACATAATTATGCACTTTTGGCTTCAACTGTTAGAGCTTGCTTTGTGCGCTTGACTGTGTTGGAGTGCAGCAATATTGGCGAACTGAGCTACATAAAGCTCTACAGAGCCGTAAGTAACACAACTTTGAACACAATCGTTATGATGGAAAGAACTGCGAAAATAAGGCCCAGAGTGAAAATAACCCCAATAATCCTTTCACCCCCAACTGCTCCAGAGCATGCATCCTCAGCAAACCTGTGGATAAGTGTGTGTGTGTGTGTGTGTGTGTGTGTGTGTGTGTGTGTGTGTGTGTGTGTGTGTGTGTGTGTGTGTGTGTGCGTGCGTGCGTGCGTGCGTGCGTGCGTGCGTGCGTGCGTGTGCGTGTGCGTGTGTGTGTGTGTTGATAGCACAGTGACTATGTTTACATGGACTGCAATATTCTGACATTAATCCAATTAAGACAATACTCCGAATAAGGCTGCTTTCTCACTGGGAACGATTGCTTTCGTTCCGCTCTGTTCCGCACTCGAGAACGACTGCCCCCCCTCCCCTCGCCTCTCCCCCGCTGGTCAGCTTTCACATTACAGCATTTCCCTCCGCGATCGGAAACGGAACAGAGTGCACTTGCATCATCAACTATGCCTGGAGTTTATCGTCGCCCGTTTGTTGTCTGTGTGGTTCGGAACGGTTGGCTTTCACACTCGCAAGTGTTCCGTGCCCGGGCGCGCCAAAGCGCTCCCCAGGCCACCTTTTCAAGTGGATCCTGTCACGGTTCCCCATTGCGCGGCCGGGCGCGGAACGGAACGGTACGCAATGTTCACACTCGTCAAATGTTCCGAAACTGCGGTCAATTTGGGGACAAGTGTGCTCGGGAACGGTACCGGGGAGCCAGTGAGAAAGCATCCTAAGACTCTGCCATGTACACAGCATGTTCTGATTACCTTAACCGGAATAAGGTCATAGTCGAGAGTACGCAATAGTTGAATTATTGTGGAGTGTTCCGATCTTCGTCGCATTATTGAAGTGCATTGTAGACATGTAAAATAAACACCTTAATCGCACTATGGCGTCCTATCGGCGTTTTCGCAGCATTTTACGACACGTACGGCAGTCCAACTGCTTGGCGACGCGCGTTCTAGCTTGAAGCGAGTGTTGCGCCACTTGTTTACCAGAAGAAAGGATGGCTGCCACCGGTAAAAAGAAGTCCCGACATCTTGTCCCTCACACAGTAGAAACAGGACAGAAAGACTTTCAGGTTCATTTCAGGAGGGAAACTGACGTAAGACGTAGGGACGCCATGCATGCATCCTCAGTCATTAATCAGAATATTGTCTTATTTAGATAGGTCAATGTTCAGATTATTGCAGTCCTCCATTCTACAACAGTAGTGAGTAATGGAGGAGGTTGAATACAAGTCAGTTGAGGTGACACAGAAGATACAGCCAAATGGATCTTCCTAAAAAACACAGTTACAGTATGATGAAAGAGGTTTGAGAGAGAGAGAGAGAGTAGTAAAAGCGACTCGTCCCCTCCCTCTTTTTCTTGGAATCTCACCTCTCTTCCTCTCCCTCTCTCTCTCTCTCTCTCTCTCTCTCTCTCTCGCCCTTTCTCTCCATCTCTTTCTCTCCCTCCCTCTCTCTCGCTCTCTCTCCATCCCTCCCTCCCTCTGCGAGATTACCGTTACCATAGTAACGCAGCAGATTGGCTTGGAAGTCACAGTGGTTGTGGGTGCCATGGCAACACATTACATATGCTTGTGAGTCGCTCGTGTTGCTGCTGTCAACGTGTGTAGGGCACACGCGCGCACGCACGCACACACACACACACACACACACACACACACACACACACCCATAGATCCGCACAATGGTCCCACATTGTAGCACGTAACAATAGCTTGCTCAGTAAAGATTAAAGAGGGCATGGCGTCAAGTCATTTTGTAAATGGCTTATGATTGATGCAGCAGATTGTGTGCACTGTGTATGTGTGCCAAGGCTCTATATACGGGACGGCTCTGTGAACTGGACACATGGGGCCACGTGGGACAGTGTGATATAGGATGCCTTCCCCCTGAGGACAGCCCATGGAAAATATCAATATTTAATATAGAAACCAGAATAAGGATGATAGCATAAGAGTCATACTGTACATGCTGAAATATTGCACCAGTCGTTCATATTCAACCTGTATGATGCGGAATCATGCAGGATGCTACCTATCTATGGAATAAGTTAACACATATTAACCATTGATCGATTGATATTTTAGATAGAAGGAATAAATATCAATAATCAAAATTGTTAATGCAATGCAAAAATCTTGTACCCCCCACTCTCTTTTTTATAGACATAAATATTGCTGTGTAACCTGGAATTTGTAGTTTTAGCCAGATCACAGCCTGGTGGATTATTACACACATAGATGATGTTATGTTAGTGGTGGCTGCTATAGCTATAGCTCATGGGGATTTAAGCGCCCTGCTCAAGGGAAGAAAGGCAGTCGTTGGCTCCGTAGTCATGTGACTCAGATGGTGCAGTCACATGTCATGGAGGCTTTAGTCATGTGACTCAGATGGTGCAGTCACATGTCATGGAGGCTGGCCTGTGTCATGTGACTCAGATGGTGCAGTCACATGTCATGGAGGCTTTAGTCATGTGACTCAGATGATGCAGTCACATGTCATGGAGGCTGGCCTGTGTCATGTGACTCAGATGGTGCAGTCACATGTCATGGAGGCTGGCCTGTGTCATGTGACTCAGATGGTGCAGTCACATGTCATGGAGGCTTTAGTCATGTGACTCAGATGGTGCAGTCACATGTCATGGAGGCTTTAGTCATGTGACTCAGATCATAGATATATATAAAGGCTAGATAGCTTACCTGCGCTGCCGGCCAATGGAGAGCGACGTCGTCGCATGGCGGCCATCTTGCTACAGGGAGCTACTAGGAGTTATGAGCATCTGTTGTTGGGTTAGTATGGCAACATCATATGATCATAACTCCTAGGGAAATTGATGAAACTGCATGAAACTTTGTGCCTGAATCCCTCTCATGGCATAGATGCTTCGGTTTAATTTTGGTGTAATTTGGAGCCCATCAAAAAAATAGTGTTTTTAGTGTTGTTTTTTTTGTTTTGGTCTATCTCGGGAACGGAATATGCTTGTAATAAACCAAACCGTTTGTAAATCCGTCAAGATTTCAGCGAGTTATGAGTATTTTTGTCTGTGCAGGTCACCAGCTACCATAGAACGTACCAGAAAGGCACTGTAGCAAGATGGCGGCCGTTCAACGACGCTGGTGACTCCGCCTTAAGCCATCTAGCCTTTATATATATCTATGACTCAGATGGTGCAGTCACATGTCATGGAGGCTTTAGTCATGTGACTCAGATGGTGCAGTCACATGTCATGGAGGCTGGCCTGTGTCATGTGACTCAGATGGTGCAGTCACATGTCATGGAGGCTGGCCTGTGTCATGTGACTCAGATGGTGCAGTCACATGTCATGGAGGCTGGTCTGTGTCATGTGACTCAGATGGTGCAGTCACATGTCATGGAGGCTTTAGTCATGTGACTCAGATGGTGCAGTCACATGTCATGGAGGCTGGCCTGTGTCATGTGACTCAGATGGTGCAGTCACATGTCATGGAGGCTGGCCTGTGTCATGTGACTCAGATGGTGCAGTCACATGTCATGGAGGCTGGCCTGTGTCATGTGACTCAGATGGTGCAGTCACATGTCATGGAGGCTGGCCTGTGTCATGTGACTCAGATGGTGCAGTCACATGTCATGGAGGCTGGCCTGTGTCATGTGACTCAGATGGTGCAGTCACATGTCATGGAGGCTGGTCTGTGTCATGTGACTCAGATGGTGCAGTCACATGTCATGGAGGCTGGCCTGTGTCATGTGACTCAGATGGTGCAGTCACATGTCATGGAGGCTGGCCTGTGTCATGTGACTCAGATGGTGCAGTCACATGTCATGGAGGCTGGCCTGTGTCATGTGACTCAGATGGTGCAGTCACATGTCATGGAGGCTGGCCTGTGTCATGTGACTCAGATGGTGCAGTCACATGTCATGGAGGCTGACCTGTGTCTTCATGACCCTCCTGGCCAAACCTCTGAAAATGCATTGAGCGCTGTCAGAAAATGACTGATGGTGGTCGATGGTAAAGTCTCAATTCCTAAAATGATGCTTTTTGGAGGCTTATGGTGACTATAAATATGTATAAATATATATATAAATGTATAATATTGTCTAGTGCTCATTTCATGTTCCAGAAATCCCACTAATGTGTAGATGCTACTGCAGAAAGAGCTTGTCAGTCATGTTGCTTCATAACCTCTCTCCCTCTCTCTATACCTCTCTCTTCTCTCTCTATCTCTCTCCCTTCTCTCTCTACCACACACACACACACACACACACACACACACACACACACACACACACACACACACACACACACACACACATTCTTACATGCACGAAACACACACAGACCAGACATGCCACCATGTGTGAGTGTGTGTGTGTGTGTGTGTGTGTGTGTGTGTGTGTGTGTGTTTCGACACATGACCTATCCCTTGTCGTGTGTGTGCAGCCCCCGCCACCACTCACCCATCTACAGATTTAAATGTCAGTGGTCTATATATGTATATGTTATACTGTATGCCACAACATCTATATGGGTTGTATGCTAATGTATGTATTTTGTTTCTTTTTTGTGTGGACCCCAGGAAGACTAATGGGGATAATTTTAAACAAATAAATAAACACACACACACACACACACACACACACACACACACACACACACACACTCACACACACGCACACACACACACACACACACACACACACACACACGCATCGAGTGCGTTAGCTGTAGTTTATAGCTGTAACTCAGTGTGTTAGCTGTAGTTTATAGCTGTAACTCAGAGTGCGTTAGCTGTAGTTTATAGCTGTAACTCAGAGTGTGTTAGCTGTAGTTTATAGCTGTAACTCAGAGTGCGTTAGCTGTAGTTTATAGCTGTAACTCAGGGTGCGTTAGCTGTAGTTTATAGCTGTAACTCAGAGTGCGTTAGCTGTAGTTTATAGTTGTAACTCAGAGTGCGTTAGCTGTAGTTTATAGCTGTAACTCAGAGTGCGTTAGCTGTAGTTTATAGCTGTAACTCAGAGTGCGTTAGCTGTAGTTTATAGCTGTAACTCAGAGTGCGTTAGCTGTAGTTTATAGCTGTAACTCAGAGTGTGTTAGCTGTAGTTTATAGCTTTAACTCAGAGTGTGTTAGCTGTAGTTTATAGCTGTAACTCAGAGTGCGTTAGCTGTAGTTTATAGCTGTAACTCAGTGCGTTAGCTGTAGTTTATAGCTGTAACTCAGTGTGTTAGCTGTAGTTTATAGCTGTAACTCAGAGTGTGTTAGCTGTAGTTTATAGCTGTAACTCAGAGTGTGTTAGCTGTTATAGCTTTAACTCAGAGTGTGTTAGCTGTAGTTTATAGCTTTAACTCAGAGTGTGTTAGCTGTAGTTTATAGCTGTAACTCAGAGTGTGTTAGCTGTAGTTTATAGCTGTAACTCAGAGTGTGTTAGCTGTAGTTTATAGCTGTAACTCAGAGTGTGTTAGCTGTAGTTTATAGCTGTAACTCAGAGTGCGTTAGCTGTAGTTTATAGCTGTAACTCAGAGTGTGTTAGCTGTAGTTTATAGCTGTAACTCAGAGTGTGTTAGCTGTAGTTTATAGCTGTAACTCAGAGTGTGTTAGCTGTAGTTTATAGCTGTAACTCAGAGTGCGTTAGCTGTAGTTTATAGCTGTAACTCAGAGTGTGTTAGCTGTAGTTTATAGCTGTAACTCAGAGTGTGTTAGCTGTAGTTTATAGCTGTAACTCAGAGTGTGTTAGCTGTAGTTTATAGCTGTAACTCAGAGTGCGTTAGCTGTAGTTTATAGCCATAACTTGAAGTTGTGAAGCCACGTCCTGAGTGGGTGCCAGTTTCACACACACACACACACACACACACACACACACACACACACACACACACACACACACACACACACACACACACACACACACACACACACTTTATTCTGTTATGTACAGTATTTATTCATCTACGTATGTATTGTGTGCATGGTTTTGAGGCAGTGTTTCCATGGAAACAGTCACCCAGAAAGAGGGGGGGAGAGGGAGAGAGATAGAGGGAGAGAGAGAGGAGAGAGAGAGAGCAAGTAAGTAAACGGGCTGTCGAGGAGGTGAAAGAGTCAATATTCTGTGTGTGTGTGTGTGTGTGTGTGTGTGTGTGTGTGTGTGTGTGTGTGTGTGTGTGTGTGTGTGTGTGGGATGACAGTGAAGTGATGTGAGTTCACATGACATAAACATTCCTGTTCTCACATACACACACTTACACACTCCCACACTCACCATCATTCACCATCACCGGAGAGTATACCATGTCTGATGTGCCTCTGTGTGTGTGTGTGTGTGTGTGTGTGTGTGTGTGTTTAGCAGAGTGGAGGTGAAATGATTTTGCCTGACAGAAACACTCTCTGTTTCTCATTCTCTGCCACACACACTGACTGACACAGACACAGACACACACACACGCGCACGCACGCACGCACACACACACACACACACACACACACACACACACACACACACACACACACACACACACACACACACACACACACAGAGTGATGTGACAGGCATATTGGTGTATTGTATAGTACCTTATGTTATGTGACAGCAGATGGAGGAACGTCTATTGCAGGAACAGCTTTGCTGTTCTGTGTGCTTCCTCCCTCCCTCTGTCCCTCTCCCCCTCCATCCACAGCCATCCATATTGTATGATTATTATTCAAATGTTTTTCAGAAGGGGCTTCTGGGTATTGTAGAGGTAAAAGCACTGCAGAAACACGCGTTCAATTCCCCGCAGCGGTACACAATTGGCTGTTTCTGCACGCGGGCAGCCGGTGGGGTGAGTCCTGTTTGCTGCACTAGTGCCTCCTCTGGTCGGTCGGGGCGCCTGTATAGCAGGGAGTGGAACTGGGGGGAATTAGCGTGATCCTCCCACGTTCTACGTCCTGCAAACTAGCAACCCATAAATAATAGATTGATGTTGAATGTATTATCTCAATTGAATCCTTATTGTATGACGTGTCACAGGAATACACCAGGTTCTTGGGAGATTGGTCCATTGGTCAAATTACATTTTAGGTGTTGAGAACATAGACACCTAAATCATCCATGGTTGCCTGGCAGATTGTTTGCTCCGTTGCTCTACAACAGAGGACCCCTCAATTGACACAAATTAGACCACAGACCACCCATCTGATAATATGTTTGCTTTTACTGTAGATGTTCTATTACAGACAGTGTATGAAACCCATGCCCAAAATAGGCATACTGTACACTCTGTCATTGTGTTACTTATGGATGGAATTCTAGTGAAAATAAATGATTCCCCTTTTTGCTACGGAACCAGAATCATCTTAAATTATATATGGCCAAGTCTGCCCGTTTTGTGTCAGAAATGGGTCAAATTTAATTTATGATGTAAAAATGATGTTTTTACTTACAAGGGCCTATGTTCCCTTCTTACATTGATAGTTCAGTTCAGTTCAGTTAAACAGTTAAAAACCCAGCTACATCAGCTATATTGACTTAATGAATTTTACAATGTACTGTATAAGTCCACAGGCCCTATAATAAAAACCGCTATAAATTTTATAGCTAAAAGGTTGATTTCTTTTTTTTTTACGTTGGATAATGCTAGTGGCCTATCACTCAACATAGTGCATGCTAAAGTGTTAGCATATGGAGCACTGAAGTAAAGTGATCTACTGGGGACACATGATCTTGGTGTCTTATCTTCTCATCACCAACATGCTAATCTAAAAAAAAAAAAAAAAAAGTGTATACATTTCAAATCTAGCCAGGGAAATAGAGGGCAGGAAAATTATTGTTTTCTAATCCTGTTTTCCATGTGTTGAACAAATGGGACATGATCAGGAATTTGGAAAATATGTCATTGTAATTATATCACTCTGAAACACAACTATGTATTTCAGAGTGCAGGGTCAGGAGGAGCAGGTACGTTCAATGTCTTGCTCCAGGACAAAGTCAACAAGAGTGAACACATCGGCTGGTGTAGGGATCGAACCTGTGACATACTGTACACAGTGTACAGGATGGTTCCACGGACCATTTGCTTAAACAGTTGGAATTTCCTCCTCCTCAACCCTTCAAAGCATCACCCGATGATGCAACACGTCCTCATACCGAAATGACAGTATACTGTAAGTCGATTTCCAACGTCTCCCAAAACTACATACAGTATTTTGAGCATGCAGGTGATACGCCTTGCGTCGGTTAATTTGAATTACATCACGTTGGTTATGTTTAAACGTCGGTTATGTTTAGGCAACTAAACAACTTTGCTTAAAGTTAGGCAACTAAAACTACTTGGTTGAGGTTATAGGGTTGGGGTTTGGGTTACGGTTAAAAACAGAACACGCCGGGAACACGCAAGACGCAACGAGGAAGTTGAAAGACAAGCCCACCCCTTCACCCTTACGCATCAGCGAGCTATTTCAATATAAAGCTGTTGTTACGTTAAAGACCACCAGAGAAGGGGTACGGGTGGTGCAGTGGTAAGCGCTGTCGCCTCACAGCTCGAAGGTCCTGGGTTCGATTCCCACCTGGGACGCTGTGAACGTTGAAGGAATGCATGCCCGTCCGCATGTCCTCGAGTGCTTCCCCTGTCAGGTGAAAAGAAGCGGCTGGCTAACTGCCCATGTCTCGGAGGAAGCATGGAGCCAGTTTTCTGATCTCCCCAGATCGGCAGAGGGTGGAGCAGCAACCAGGATAAATAAATAAATAAATTGCACTAATGGGGGATAAAAAAAAATAATCAGGGGGGGGGGAGACCACCAGAGAAAACCGCTACGTCCTAATTACAGCTCCCGACTCCCGCGTATGCACTCCTCGCATAAAAATCTGTCATTTTAACCACCTTGAAAATCAACAAATCTTGTCGTTTTCCTTCTGAGGACAGGCTGGATGATGTGACTAATCTATATTAATCTATTTAATCTATGGAGAAGCTGTTTAGTCTGTAGCTGATATCTGGTTTATGTTTCTTTTGGGGAGATGTTAGGGATCTGTTTAACGTCAGTGGCTTTGTCTGGATAAATAAAAGATGGAGAAACATAGATCCTGTACAGCAGGGGTGTCAGACTCATATTAGGTAGAGGGCCGGATTTGTTCAACTGAGACCTCATGGGGGCCGGATTTTTTTTTTACTAAAATCAATTCGACTCATTTACCCATTTACTTCACAAAAGAAATACTGCTCTTTCCAGTTCTCTTGAAACTGCCTGCATTCCGTGTCAACCTTTCTCTTTTTCGACAGCATCTTGTTCAGGGGCAGACTGGGATCATAATTCAGGCCGGGCATTAGATACCAAGCAGGCCAGGCCGATACGGGCCGACGCGCGTGCCGGCGTCCGAAAAATTTGGGCCGTTTGAAGCTCAATTTGGGCCGTTTGAAGCCAGATTTGGGCCGTTTGAAGCCCAATTTGGGTCGTTTAAAGCCAGATTTGGGCCGTTTGAAGCCCAATTTGGGCCGTTTGAAGCCCAATTTGGGCCAAGTCCAATTTTACAATGAGATGCACCCACTTCAACCCTGAATAAAGTAATAAAACCACTAGTAAACCAGTAGGCGGCGCCTGGCCTGCTGTTCAGTGAGTGGCCTGACTGCGGGCACAATTTTTTTTTTTTTTTTATAGGCCAGGCCAGGCCAGGCCAGGCCAGGCCAGGCCAGGCCACCGGGCATTTGCTTAACGTGCCCGATTATGCAGTCCGCGCCTGATCTTGTTGATTCTTTTGTTTTTTGGTAGGTAGCTGAATGTGCGATTCAATTCCAGCGTGGCATCATGGCGGCTTTGTTTACACCTGATGACCTACTGACATACTTCCTTGTAGTGCAGGTTAATTAACTTATGAATGAACTCTTAGCTTGCTTATTAGCCACACGTAGATCATGATAATGGGGTGCGAATATAATAATAATAATAATAATAATTAAAAAAATAAATAAATAATAATAATAATAATAATAATATTCCAAAACATCTCGCGGGCCGGATGAAACCTGCCCGCGGGCCGGATCCGGCCCGCGGGCCGTATCTCTGACATCCCTGCTGTACAGGCTCACTTCAAAATGACAGCAAATATCAACAAGCTTTGAACACATTGCAAAGAGATAGTAGGTCTGTCGATACTACATACAAAATGTGGTGGTGATCGGGCAAACGGTGTAGACATGTCAAAAATGTGTTTTTCAAAACTGACTGACTGACTGACTGACTGACTGACTCACCCTAAAATGCTGTACCTCCTTATGACCACGGCTCTGCTAGCGGGTGCCATGGTAAAAAAGAAAATCTGCTGAAACTTGAATGATGTGAAAATTGAGTCAGTTGATGCAAAGAATAGGATACAGATAAGAGTAGAACACTAGTGCAAATAATAGTGAGCAGTGCTGCAACGGGCTACTAGTGATTATTTCTTTTCTATTTAGTATGTGAGAAGATTGAATATGCTTCACTGACCATTCATATCTCTCTCTCTCTCTCTCTCTCTCTCTCTCTCCCCCTCTCTCTCTCTCTCTCTCTCTCTCTCTCTCCCCCTCTCTCTCCCTCTCTCTCTCTCTAGGTATCTGATGAATGTGACGTTTGAGGGGCGTAATCTGTCGTTCAGCGAGGACGGATACCAGATGCACCCCAAGCTGGTCATCATCCTGCTCAACAAGGAGAGGCAGTGGGAAAAGGTGAGCGATAGGAGAGAGACAGTGTCCAAGTGTGTGTGCGCGTGTGTCTGTGTGTATGTGTGTGCGCGTGTGTCTGTGTGTATGTGTGTGTGGGTGTGTGTGTGTGTGTATGTGTGTGTGTGTTTCTCCATATTCATGTGGCTGTTTATTGATGGAAAAAGAAAACAAAAAGAGAGTGAAGAGGTGTCATCGAGGTGCCTTTGGGAAAGTGGAGTGATAATATGAGTGCGGGGGAATATGCTAATCTACAGCTGTTACATTTGAAATCGTGGTTCTGATCAAAACTTATAGACAATAAACTTCCTCAACATTCATCGAGTCTCCTACGCAATATCATCCATCCCATCGCTTGAGCTGAGCCGTCGGTGAGAGAGATCCCTGGGATTGGCTGGTGGTCAGCTTCAGCGAAGCTTAAGGGCACACACAAAACGTTCTTCTCATTCTTCCAACTTCAGCTCATCTGCTCATTCCAATACACAAATATTTTCATGACCCCGTGGTCTTCGAGAAACCCCCTTGAGCCTGTCGCTGTATGGTATCACCCATCTAATGCGGTTTCAAAATACAATGAAACCAAAGACCAGGCAAGAACTTTGACCAGACATATTCTGGATCAGAAGTATATTGCTGTATATTACCAAGCCGTTGAAGTGGTGCGCGAGAGCAGTGTGAAAACGGTAGGCAAACACTGCTTTGTTTCATGTCTCTGGTTTATATATCCACAGTCCTAGGCAGCGCTGGGGCTAACGCATTACAAAGTACGGTAATGTATTACTGTAATCACATTACATTTGTCTGTAACGAGTAGTGTAAGGCATTACAGTCCCTAACGCCAGTAATTACAGTTACTGTTCAAACACTTATGGCATTACTTGCATTGCATAAATTCTTCAATTATCTGCAGGATCAGGATTGAATCTGCAGGATTATGGGGGGGGGGGGGACACCAAACGTGCAATGCTTTTTCATGCACTCAATTACACAACACACAACAACTAGATTGGATGGGCCGGAGGGACGGCCAGGAGTGAGATCTTGTGTATGTCCTCCTTATTAAGATAGGGATGTGTGCTGATATGGGCATATGCAAGGTTTCATGTTATATTGTTAACTGGCAATTAGGTGACAATGCATCTCAGGCGGAGATGTTGCGGAGTAACGCAAAAGTAATGTAACGAGTAGTGTAACGAATTACTTTCTCCGGGGGGAGTAATTAAGTAAAGTAATCCATTACTTTTTTTAAAAGTAATTTGTAATGTATAGGTCGGATATTACTTTTTTGAGTAAACACTGGTCCCACTGTAGGTCTCACACAGGTGCAGAACGTACGTGCCAGTGGACCGGCGGCTGTAGTCTGTGCGGTTGTGTTCGAGTGCATCTTTTTGGCCCCCGACACACAGGAGACCTGAGGCGACACAACAGTCTGCCTCCATTGCTGCTGCTGCTTGCTTCTTTGCCGTGGGCCCGGTGTGCCTGGAGCTTTACTGTCTGAATATGAAGCAGGGTGTCGCTGCATGAGAAAGCATGCATGCTGAGTCAACCTTCCCCCGAATAAATAAAGGCTCAAAGAAATATACAGAAATATACAGGAATGATCCAAGCACACTTGGCAGTTATAGACTATGACAGCATGTTTGTGAGGAGCTGGCCTGGCACGCGCCCCGGGCCTGCAAAGTCACCGGGGTGGCCGCCTGTGTTTTGGGATGCTCGCCCTCTATTGTGTGCGTCTCCTCCCCCGCAGTCTGACTTCTCTTTATTCCTATTATTTCTCTCTTTTCTTCTGCCTCTCTAATCTATATTCTGTCCTCTGGTCGCAGAACAAGGTGAATCGCTCTGCTTATGTCTCTCCTAGCTCGCTCTCTCTCTCTCTCTCTCTCTGCAGTCTCCTCCTCTTCCTCCCTCGCTCATGTTTAATTCTTAGCTTGACTTCCAGCTGGACCACTTTTCTTGGATCCTAACGAGTACCAGTGCCTACCGTCATCCTCCTTCCACCTCCCTATCTCTCTCTCTCTCTCTCTCTCTCTCTCTCTCTCTCTCGCTCTCTCTCTCTCTCTCTCTCTCTCTCTCTCGCTCTCTCTCTCTCTCCAAATAGCTTTATTGGCATGAACAAAAACATGCTGTTGCCAAAGCAGTTTACAGAAGATTCACATTAGATATTAAATATTAAACACATAGGTGCCACATTATGCAGGTTATTTATATATGATACTGATGCAGTCCATTCTTTGATTACTCTCTCTCTGTCTTCCCCCTTGATGTTTCTATTCTTCCGATTCTTCCCCTTCTTCCCCACCTCTCTCTCTCTCTCTCTCTCTGTCTCTCTCTCTGTCTGTCTCTCTCTCTCTCTCTCTCTCTCTCTCTCTCCTGGGCCCCTCCCCTCCTTTTTCCTCTGTGCCTTTGAAGTCATGTGAAGGCTCTGTAGTGTCTCTAGTCCCCTTCACTCTCCTGACTGATTTTAACTCTACCTACCTCTATCGCTCTCTTTTGACTCTCTCTCTCTCTCTCTCTCTGTATTCCCTGGAGTGCATGTGTGTGTGTGTGTGTGTGTGTGTGTGTGTGTGTGTATCCGTACCCACCAGTGTGTGTTCCTCACTGTAAACACATGTGCTACCGCTTCCCTGCTCTGCCCCATCTCCCATCATGGCCCGTCCAATTAGCTGTTGATGATCCATAGCCATTTCCACCCACGCCGCTGCCTGGGTAAAAGCCCCCCTCAGGAGAGGGCAGGGCACGCAGGCGAGAGTCTTCAGGTATGATTTGTGGCAGCGGCGCCCCCCTCAGGAGAGGGCAGGGCATGCAGGTGAGAGTCTTCAGGTATGATTTGTTGCCGGCGGCGCCCCCCTCAGGAGAGGGCAGGGCATGCAGGCGAGAGTCTTCAGGTATGATTTGTGGCAGCGGCGCCCCCCTCAGGAGAGGGCAGGGCATGCAGGCGAGAGTCTTCAGGTATGATTTGTGGCGTGGGGACAGGGCGCGGGTGGAATTGACTAAACGATGATGGTAATTCAGCGGAGTAGAGCCGCTGCGACTAGAGGGCCCTTCAGGAATACAGCAGGACCCTCCTCCGCACAAGAGCCAGCATTTTGCATGTGAATTAGCCACCGTCGCTCTCTCGCTCGCTCTCTCTCTCGTTAGCTCTCTCTCTCTCTCCCTCTCTCTCTTGTTATCTCTCTCCCTCTCTCTCTCTCTCTCTCTCTCTCTCTCTCCCTCTCTCTCTCGTTATCTCTCTCCCTCTCTCTCTCTCTCTCTCTCTCTCTCTCGTTAGCTCTCTCTCTCTCTCCCTCTCTCTCTCGTTATCTCTCTCCCTCTCTCCCTCTCTCTCTCTCTCTCGCTCGCTCTCTCTCGTTAGCTCTCTCTCTCTCTCCCTCTCTCTCTCGTTATCTCTCTCCCTCTCTCCCTCTCTCTCTCTCTCTCGCTCTCTCTCTCTCTCGTTAGCTCTCTCTCTCTCTCCCTCTCTCTCTCGTTATCTCTCTCTCTCTCTCTCTCTCTCTCTCTCCCTCTCTCTCTCGTTATCTCTCTCCCTCTCTGTCGGGCGCAGACGCTCACTTGACACTTTGATCTCTCTCTCTCTCTGTCTTCCGTCTATCTCACTTCTATCCACTTCGCTTCTCTTTCTGTGCCTTCTGCCTGCCGTCTCTGTGCACGCCGCCCCCTCTCTCTCTCTCTCTCTCTCTCTCTCTCTCTCTTGGTCCATTACTCTGTCCATCCAAACCAAACCACCCTTGTCTCCTCCTCCTCCTCTTCCTCTCTCTCTCCTCTTTTTCCACCCTCCCTTCTTGATCTGAATTCTGCTCTTTCCCCCGTTTCAGTCTCGTCCTTCACATTCACCTTGCTCCCATTCTTTGCTCTGGGTCCCAGTCCTCTCCTCTCTCATCTCCTCTCCTCTGCTCTCCCCCTCTCCTCTCATCTCCCCTCTCCTCTCCTCTCTCATCTCATCTCCTCACCTCTCCTCTCTCCTCCCCTCTCCTCTCCTCCCCTCTCTCCTCCCCTCACCTCTCTCCTCCCCTCTCTCCTTTCTCCTCTCCTCACCTCTCCTCTCTCCTCCCCTCTCCTCTCCTCTCCTCCCCTCTCTCCTCCCCTCTTTCCTCCCCTCACCTCTCTCCTCCCCTCTCTCATTTCTCCTCTCCTCTCTCCTCCCCTCACCTCTCCTCTCTCCCCTCCTTTCCTCTCCTCCCCTCTCCTCTCTCCTCCCCTCTCCTCTCTCCTTTCCCCTCTCCTCTCCTCTCCCCTCCCCTCCCCTGCCCTCTCCCCTCTCCTCTCCTCTGTCCTCCCCTCTCTCCTTTCTCCTCTCCTCTCTTCTCCGCTCCTCACTTCTCCTCTTTTCTCCTCTCCTTTCCTCTCCTGTCCTCTCCTCTCCCCACCTCTCCTCCTTTATGCCTATTTTGCTGTCTTCCTTTCCTACATCTCCTTTGACTAACCTCCTCTGTATCTTTTCTACGTCATTATGTGTTATACAACATTTTGTTACGGTCGAACAAGAGGCATTTTCCACGTGAATGCTGATATACAGTATAACACTTCACAGGTCTTCTCTAATGTAACCTTGCTGCTGCTTTCACAGCATTTCTCTGTGCACACCTACAGTAGTCATGCCAAGTTGCCAACAATATATATACATTTGACCTTAATTATGAATGGTAAGCTGAAATGGTCTGTGCTAACCTAAAAGTAGCTAGCTTGTCTAGCTTGCAGTCAGGAAACAGTTTACCTTTGCTTGGCAACACTTGGTAGTGCAATCCTAAGGGAACTGTTTTTGTTGGCGGTGACAAATACAGTAACAGGCAAAATCTGTTGTCTCAAATGACTAAAAAAATGCAATTATTACTTAACGAATAGGTTCGTTTATACAACTGTTGTATAAAAGCAATATCACACTCGAGGTCGTGATTCGGTGATCACGATGATGATGAACAGCACGACGTCGAGTGTGATATTGCTTCATCGTAAAACGTTCCTATTCATTTGTTACCTTATTGTTCTGTTATAGACAGATGGACTCAATATAATGAATCTCAGAAAACGAGGTCATAAATCCAAAATCAAAGTTGTTTTTGGACAGCAAACACACACATTAGCCTACACTTGTTGTTGTTGTTGTTGTTGTTGTTGTTGTTTTTTGCATCTGTTTTGATGTTCCTGACTCAATGCAAACATCAGCCTCATATATATAATCAGAAGTTCCTCTTCAATTGGATTCCAGCAATAATTCATTCCGCGATGAATTCAACAATTAAATATTCTGCATAATTGACTTGACGAAGCACTTATCTGGACCGACTCATAAGGAATGCAGTTCTCAGTCAGTTTCAGGGATCGATAAGATGACATGAAATGAACTGTCTTTCTCTCTCACTGACTTGTATTCCCTCGGTCTAGTCTTTTGAACGATCCCTCACTGCGTTATGTCCCCGCCCAAAGTCCACGTCTTTAAACTGTGTCTGGACCGTGTGTGTGTCCCTGCAGGTGGGTAGATGGGATAACCGCACCCTGAAAATGAAGTACCACGTGTGGCCTCGCTACGAGCTGTACGGCGGGGCGGCCACCCGGGAGGACGACCACCTGTCCATCGTGACGCTGGAGGAGGCTCCGTTTGTCATCGTGGAGGACGTGGACCCTCTGAGCGGCACCTGCATGAGGAACACCGTACCCTGTCGGAAGCAGCTCAAGAAATTGTGAGCATCGGTGATCGGATACGCCGACGATAAGTCAGATTTGAGGGTGAAAGCAGAGTGAAATGCATGAGAAAGAAGAACAAGAGGTGATGTTCAATAAATGGTTAAAACTAGCGGTACTTCTTGGTGCTGCTTGGTCAGACGTTCCTACAGACACAACTGTGCCCCGTGTCTGCGGGTGGGAAGCCGGTGGGGTACGCGTGCTGGTTACCGGTGAAACGCCTCGCACATGTATCGGAGGAAGCATGTGCTAGTCTACAGCTCTCCCAATGAGCAGGAGACCACAGGGGGGAATTGGCCAACTACAATTGGGGAGAAAATGGGAGAAAAATCTGAAAAATCATTCCAATAAAATAAACGGTTAAAACCGTGTGAGATTGCAAGTCAACATGCACTGAGGCGAAACTAGCTTTTCTGTTCTTCTGCCGCAAAGGCTCACAGACTCCACTTCACTTCAAATCGACTTTTAGAATGAAATAGAAAACAGTTTCAATTGTAAACAATGCTGGTTACTGTTGTTAATTTTCCACAGAGATTGCTCAGAGGTGGAATCGGCACTCGAAATAGCTCAGCACAGTGTGAGATTGAGAGGGAACGTGTCTACACAGTGTCTAGGCTACAGCAAATCACACTTGCAATCAGTGGCAGTGATTAAATCAGAATTAGATTTTGGATCAAAGTTCAGCATCAAATTATAAGACAGATTGAAATCATGACTCAGGATCAATTGTGTGAATACAATTTGGAATAAAATGTAGTGCTATTATTGAATCGTCCACCATCCATAATGTATAGTCATCATGTCATCTCTCCATTCCCCGCCTCTCCTCAGTAATTCAACGAAGGATTCGGGGATCTACATTAAGCGCTGCTGCAAGGGTTTCTGCATTGATATCCTGAAGAAGATCGCCAAGCACGTCAAGTTCACGTATGACCTCTACCTGGTGACCAACGGCAAACATGGCAAGAAGATCAACGGGACGTGGAATGGCATGGTGGGGGAGGTGAGAGAAGACAACTGACTGTGTGTGTCTCTGCTTGCAAGTCTTTCTGTGCGTCTCTGTCTGTTATTTGTATCTTTGTGCATCTGTAAAATAGCATTGTCAAATAACATTCACGTTCACAAGCCACATTAGTGAAGGTTGTGCAGGGAGGGACGAGCGTGTCCAGGGAGGGACGAGCGTGTCCAGGGAGGGACGAGCGTGTCCTGTCACCAAACTGTCCAAATCAGGACGCCGTGCTGTTCGCTCAGCGTGCGCAACGAACTGCCTAATCTCAACCGGTCAAAAACGAAAGCTGCTTACACCTCTCCTGGTCATGCATGTGTAAATGATATGTAAATCTCATTATTCTGCCTGTATAATACTTATTTATTGGCGAGGCTATGCAAATTGGCATTGCACACAATTCTCACAAAACACTTCCCAACACCAAAAGCCACCTAAACGACTGTGGCATGGAGCAATCTGTTGATAGGTAGCGTCGAGAGATTTGGCCTGTTCAGAATGGCTGCTTTCATTGCATCTTTGCCTGCGGGTCAGATAGC
>NC_139644.1:34134584-34137084 GCF_964638095.1 Poromitra crassiceps | reverse complement strand
ACGTATTTATTATTAGTGTAGGCTAGTTATTTATAATTGATCCAGTTAAATATGAAAACTGTAAATAAACATTGTTGATTTTTATTTTTATTTAACAGTCATTGACTACATACAGACATTGTACCATTAGGCTACTGCAATCATTGAAGTTGCCGAAGTTCAATGGCACTGAATCATAACGCAAGCTCAATGTTCCGGACCTTCGCTTGAGGAAATTTTCTCTATCTGGACCTCTTTTAATTTTAATTGAGTGCCCCTGATATAAACTGTATTAAAGGAACACTCCGCCCATTTTCAACCAGCTTTGTATCATTAGAACATCAGTAGTATATCAGAAAACTGTAAACTGTTTTGAAGTCTGTCATTTAATTTGACAGTTATTGAGTGTTAAAGTGTGGACCAGTGACATCACTGGTCCACACTAACTCAAATGAATAACTCATTAACTCAAATCAACTCTCAATAACTGTCAAACTAGATGAATGACTTCAAAACCGTCATCTAGTTTGACAGTTATTGAGAGTTGATTTGAGTTAATGAGTTATTCATTTGAGTTTAACACTCAATAACTGTCAAATTAAATGACAGACTTCAAAACAGTTTACAGTTTTCTGATATACTACTGATGTTCTAATGATACAAAGCTGGTTGAAAATGGGCGGAGTGTTCCTTTAACAAGCAAGCGTGGCAATCCAAAAAGGAGCAGTTTAACAGAATATGTACAGTACAAGGTGCAATGAGAAGTAGCAGAGTATTGACACTGTGTTGTAATGCAGATGAATTGCAGATGTAAACAGAATAGCAGAGTCAGCGAGGGACAGGGCAGGGGGCTTGTCTGTGAGACCCACTGCCATGGGGAAGAAACGTCTCAGGTGGCTTGAGGTTTTGGTCCTGATAGACCGGAACTTTTTGCAAGATGGAAGTCTTTGGAAGAGATGGTGGCCGGGATGGGAAGGATCATGGATGATCTTTCCTGCTCTCTTCCTGGTCCTGGAGTGGTCCAGATCCAGTAGAGATGCAGGTTGCAACCGATGGTCGTCTCAGCTGAGCAGATGATCTGCTGCAGTTTTACTGCTATTCTTATTCTCCTCTTTTCTGACTCTTTTCCCATCCTATTAAAGGAACATTGGTCCCACAGATATAGTTTTACTGTTACATATGAGTAATCTGTGACTGTGACGTTCAATTCATTGTCAGAATTATAAACACTAAATTCAGTTCGTGTTTTTCCTACGTTTCCCAGAATGCCTTTCGACAGCATCCAGAGAACCCGCCTGAACTGGTTGCTCTCACCTTTGGGTTATATGTGTAGGTGGAGAAAGCGCTAGTTATACTGTAGCATTATGAGCTTTGCCAGTTGGGAAAAAAGTAAGTGAGTCATGCCAGCTACTCAAAAAGCAACATGTCTTGGGTTAGTTGAGGCTATTGTTATGAAACTCCATTGTAGCTGTGCTGAAAATCACGACTTTTATCCATGGAAATAAGAAAAATTAAATCAAACAACAAAATTGACAGAAATGTACGAAACATCCCATAATCTCTAATCTCTGTGTTCAGGAAAGATGGATGGATGCTTGTTAGGGATGTAACAATACATGGCAATACAAAAATCAATATAAATGTGTTTAGTTTTTCTTTGACAAAGAAAACAAAATATACATTCATTACAAAGTTTGTGTTTTTCAGTTATACCCTACCTCAGGAATAAAAAGGGATTCTTTAATTTGATGAAGAAATGATATGAAATACATTATTATTAATAATAATAATAATAATAATAATAAATCATAATTAGAAGAATCTTTTTCAGTCATTTGTCTGCAATCTCATTTTGTAAAATTTCTTTTTATCATGAACTCAGTATCGTGAATCGTATCGTATCGTGACTTGAATGTATTTACATCCCTAATGCTTGTATTGTATAATAACTCAGCGTTCCCTCTCTGCCCGTCCCAGGTGGTGTTGAAGAACGCCCACATGGCGGTGGGCTCCCTGACCATCAACGAGGAGAGGTCGGAGGTCATCGACTTCTCCGTGCCCTTCATCGAGACGGGCATCAGCGTCATGGTCTCCCGTAGCAACGGCACCGTCTCGCCCTCCGCCTTTCTCGGTGAGGAGCAGAGCAGCCGACTGGGGGAAGTTCAGGCTGGGGTCTGGGTGGAAGCTCAGGAAGCCTTATGGGTGGTGACAGGTGTTGAGGCGAGGTGGATGGGTGGGATTGGATGAAGCTACAGTATTAACAACCTTTATTTTGATAGGGAACTATTTGAACTATTATTTGGCCCTGAAAATGTCGGCTATCACGAAGCCATGCCATTGACATGGTAAGTAGGGCTGGGCGATATGGGCCAAAAATCATATCTTGGCATTTTCTACAAAGTGGGCTAAATGTCAGTAAATTGGTGCTTTCACAAAAATGTTTACCCAATGAGATTTCTGATGAATAATCATCAGTAATGTGGATATAATGACTAAGTGAGAGAAGACGGTAAGTTCAGAA
>NC_139644.1:34087084-34122084 GCF_964638095.1 Poromitra crassiceps | reverse complement strand
TGTCTCACCCCTCTCAGCCGGCCTGTCTCACCCCTGTCAGCCGGCCTGTCTCACCCCTCTCAGCCGGCCTGTCTCACCCCTCTCAGCTGGCCCTGTCTCACCCCTCTCAGCCAACCTGTCTCACCCCTGTCAGCTGGCCATGTCTCACCCCTCTCAGCTGGCCATGTCTCACCCCTCTCAGCTGGCCATGTCTCACCCCTCTCAGGTGGCCCTGTCTCACCCCTCTCAGCTGGCCATGTCTCACCCCTCTCAGGTGGCCCTGTCTCACCCCTCTCAGCCAGCCTGTCTCACCCCTCTCAGCTGGCCATGTCTCACCCCTCTCAGCTGGCCATGTCTCACCCCTCTCAGCTGGCCATGTCTCACCCCTCTCAGCCGGCCCTGTCTCACCCCTGTCAGCCGGCCCTGTCTCACCCCTCTCAGGATTTCAATGTGACTTTGTTTGCCACACCTCCCCATCCACTCCCCTCATGGTGGCCTAGAAAGGGACCAGCATCAGCTACCAAGGCTGGCAAGGAGTCTGCATGCTTTGACCCAGGCAAAAAATACATCATGGGTTTCATGAAGAAAACAAACACACACACACACACACACACACACACACACACACACACACACACACACACACACACACACACACACACACACACTGCAGTTTTGATCGCTGTTTTACTAGTCCTCAAAAACCTGCCCTTCAAATCTGTGAAAGACGTGTTGCATCATTTGAAAAATAAAAAACTCGCCTTTTGCACATGGCTTATAACAGCAACATCTGAAAGTAGTTTCAAATATTCAAGCTTTTTCAAACTACTTTTGGTGCAGTTATTTCTTTCTTTCCATTTTGAATTCATTGGATAGTGGAGGGTGAGGGCAGGTGAAGTGGAGGGTGAGGGCAGGTGAAGTGGAGAGTGAGGGCAGGTGAAGTGGAGAGTGAGGGCAGGTGAAGTGGAGTGTGAGGGCAGGTGAAGTGGAGGGTGAGGGCAGGTGAAGTGGAGGGTGAGGGCAGGTGAAGTGGAGAGTGAGGGCAGGTGAAGTGGAGAGTGAGGGCAGGTGAAGTGGAGAGTGAGTTCAGGTGAAGTGGAGGGTGAGGGCAGGTGAAGTGGAGAGTGAGGGCAGGTGAAGTGGAGAGTGAGGGCAGGTGAAGTGGAGGGTGAGGGCAGGTGAAGTGGAGAGTGAGGGCAGGTGAAGTGGAGAGTGAGGGCAGGTGAAGTGGAGAGTGAGTTCAGGTGAAGTGGAGGGTGAGGGCAGGTGAAGTGGAGAGTGAGGGCAGGTGAAGTGGAGGGTGAGGGCAGGTGAAGTGGAGAGTGAGGGCATGTGAAGTGGAGAGTAAGGGCAGATGAAGTGGAGAGTGAGGGCAGATGAAGTGGAGGGTGAGGGCAGGTGAAGTGGAGAGTGAGGGCAGGTGAAGTGGAGAGTGAGGGCAGGTGAAGTGGAGAGTAAGGGCAGGTGAAGTGGAGAGTAAGGGCAGATGAAGTGGAGAGTGAGGGCAGGTGAAGTGGAGAGTAAGAGCAGGTGAAGTGGAGAGTGAGGGCAGGTGAAGTGGAGAGTGAGGGCAGGTGAAGTGGAGAGTGAAGGCAGGTGAAGTGGAGAGTAAAGGCAGGTGAAGTGGAGAGTAAGGGCAGATGAAGTGGAGAGTGAGGGCAGGTGAAGTGGAGAGTGAGGGCAGGTGAAGTGGAGAGTGAGGGCAGGTGAAGTGGAGAGTGAGGGCAGGTGAAGTGGAAAATGGAGAGTGAGGGCAGGTGAAGTGGAGAGTAAGAGCAGGTGAAGTGGAGAGTGAGGGCAGGTGAAGTGGAGAGTGAGGGCAGGTGAAGTGGAGATTGAGGGCAGGTGAAGTGGAGAGTGAGGGCAAGTGGAGAGTGAGGGCAGGTGAAGTGGAGAGTGAGGGCAAGTGGAGAGTGAGGGCAGGTGAAGTGGAGAGTGAGGGCAGGTGAAGTGGAGAGTGAGGGCAGATGAAGTGGAGAGTGAGGGCAGGTGAAGTGGAGAGTGAGGGCAGGTGAAGTGGAGAGTGAGGCCAGGTGAAGGAGGGGGGAGAGGAGGAGTGGTAAGATTCTGAAATGGAGCGTACAGCTGAAAGCATTCTATTCTCTCTAGCCCAGTTAGCCAGCCCAGCAGGCAGCCCTACATTCACTATGCTTGATTTGACTTGTGTAGTCTTAAGAGCAGTGTTGGATCAAGTTACTTCACTTCATTACTTCCCTTAAGAAGTAACTTGTTGCATTAAAAGTAACTTGTTAGAGTACTTTTGCTCCCTAAAAAAACATATGGTAGCAATATGGCTTGTGCTGCCTGCCAAGTGTGTTATCGATGCACCCAAGTTTGCTCTGTTTTTGAAACCATAACCCAATCACATTAATTTAAGTATACTTCGTTTTGTTTTTTTGTTTTTTTTACTTCTCCTTTTTTGATTTACCGTAAGTATTTTGATAAAGAAAAAACAAATACAAACTTGGGACCCCAAACAGGCCGTGGGCTTGTGATACATCATCACATACCAAGACAACCAGCCTGTGTTACATGTGTGAGCCACATGAGTATTGGTCCTGTCTAATTCAACCGGTAAAGAAATCCCATGGTTAGGTTCAATTCCCAACTGGATCCCCTATGATGAGTTAATTAGTAAAAAAAAAAATCCCCCAAACGTCACATGCATGCCATGCCACAGACAGACAGCTGCCAGGGTTAGAAGCCACTGCTGCTTCCTCACCATGTCAAAACAGCTGCTGTAATGGTTTCACGATCAGTTGTGGTATCTCTCCCCGACTTGGTATGCGGGGGCGAGTCTCTTGTCGATGCTCGGGGGGCCAGGCAGCGCTCCTGTGCAGGAGCTGCGCTGACGTGCGGCGATAGCGCCTGAACGTGTGATTAATTAAGCAAAGGCCCTGTCCCTCCCGCCACGTGTGTCCCTCCCGCCGCCGCCGGCTTTGATAGAGAAACATCTCGTGATGAAACAGAAGGTGACCCACAAAGCAACCAGGATGCTTAGGGACCAGCCTCACACACAGGGACGATAGCTGGGACACACACACACACACACACACACACACACACACACACACACACACACACACATAGAGAAACACACACACACACACACACACATAGAGAAACACACACACTTCTTCTACAATTTGCATAGATGCACATACATAACGACGCGGATACATTAGCATATTGTGGGGTAAGCAGCGACAGGCTGAGGTGAGTGCGCGCGCTCTCATCCTCTCCTCCATGCAGGAAGTAAAGCTGCGTGGCATTAACATGCGACCCGTGTGCGTGCGTGCGTGCTGCGTGTTCGCCCTCTCTCTCTCTCTCTCTCTCTCTCCACTTTGGAGATTCACGGCGGCACTTCTTCACATCAAACTTCTCTGTCGTCCTTGCTCTCCCTCGCTCCCTACACCTCTATCTCGATCTCCCCTCTTCTCTTCTTCTCTTGCATCATCACCCGCACGCACCATCCCTCATGCCCTCTAATACCCATCCTGTTATTACATCATATCCCCCCTCTCTCCTCTGTATCTTACATTCCCTGTCGGCTTACAAAAACTTCTCTTCCTGTCATTGCCATGCCGCCCTCCGCTTTCCTCTCTCTCTCTCTCTCTCTCTCTCTGTGTCTCTCTCTCTCTCTCTCTCTCTCTGTGTCTCTCTGGTCCCGTTCTTTCTTTACTTTCTTCTCTTTTTTTCTGTAGTTTTCTCCCCAATTGTACTTGGGCCAATCCCCCCTGCTGTCTCGCTCGTTGCTCCACCCCCTCTGCCGATCTGCGGAGAGCCATAGACTAGCACATGCTTTCTCCGAGAAATGCGCAATCGCCAGCTTCTTCTTTTCACCTGACAGCGAGGAGGTTCACCGGCAGGACGTAGCACAGGCTAGGATCACGCTAGTGACCACCCCAGTTCCCCTCCTCCCGCAAACAGGTGCCCCGTCCGACCAGAGGAGGCGCTAGTGCAGCGACCAGGACACATACCCCCACCGGCTTCTCACCTCACTCAGACACGGCGAATTGTAGCTGTAGCAACGTCCGACCAAGCTGGAACTACCGCTGCCGGGAATTGAACCCAGGTCTCGGTGGTGGTAGGCGAGTGCTTTTAACTACAATCTAGACCACCCAAATGCCCCACCTTCGTATCTTTCCAAACTCCTTCTCATCGACACCCTCTCGTCAAGGGCGCGGGAAGGTGGGTGCTGAGGGTGCGGCAGCACCCCCTGGTGGCAAGAGATGGAATTTTCAAAATTGTTGGATTTGGCTCTACTTTGTTTCTGTGCATGAGTCTGTACTGTGTAGTGGATATCTTTGCTGCCTGACCTGACGAAGAGCCTGCATCGGCTCGAAACGTTGTCTTTTAAAATGCAAAATTAAACAAAACATTGGGAGCAAATCAGTGTCGCGAGTCTCTTTTAATCTTGATGAATTAACCACTTTGGACTCAGCACCTACAAGAAGAGATGTGCGTGTGTTTTCTCTAATTTTTCCATAGACGATCTTTGCTCAACGCAGTGGTTCTTGGGTAAAAATAGGATCCACACTGTGAAGAGTGCACTCCGGGAAATGCTGAAGTTTTGTTTAATTAGCCTCACGTTGAAACTAGTGTTTACATAGCTGTGTTTACTTTGTTCATGGAGTCGGAGACAAAAATGACGACTCTGCCAGTCAAATCCCAGCTTTGTGAAGAGAAAGAGATACGAGATGACAAGACTGACAAAAAAAGAAAGAGAAGATGGGAGGAATAGCAGGTAGGCTATCACTGTCCCTGATTCCTGAGGGTAAATTGAGTAATGCTGCAGAGAAGAGGAGAAGATACTGAATAATGACATCACAACGGTATAATCCTAATGTTAATTTAAAATTAAATATTCCTCTAAATATGGCTAAAAGTCCAACAGCACCCCCTACTTAAAAGTAGTTCCAGCGCAGCTGCCTCTCGTACTCTCAGATCCTCTTCTGCCTTCCAACTCACTACACCATCTGCCCGCTTGACTACCATGGGGTCTAACAGCCTTCACTCATTCTGGAACTCTCTCCCACAAGACCTTCACAATATTGACTCTCTGTCCACCTTCAAATCCTGTCTCAAGACAGACCTTTTTAAACTGGCGTATTCGGACTGATCCTGACTGTAAGGGTTATGAGTATGTTTTTTCACCTATTTGTTGTAACTTACTACTGCTTTGTTTGATTTTATGATGTTTTGATTTTTTTCATGTGTCTTGCAAGGTGTCCTTGAGTGCTTTGAAAGGCGCCGATAAATAAAATGCATTCTTCTCCCTCCCATTTTTTTCTTTGACTGAGACTACTGAACAGGAGGTATTGAAAATCCTAATAATGACTCTAACAAATTCAAATGCACAGGATTTACACGGGCTTGATTCTTGTTTATTTGAGAGGAATATGCAACAACTTTGTGCATATCAATTAACACAGTTGATTAATCGATCCATTAAGGACGCTGTTTTCCCTGACCGTTTAAAAAACGGCAGTCATCTCGCCTATTTTTAAGGGTGGAGATGGTTCAGAACTGGCTAACTATGGACCCATCAGCATTCTGCCCATTTTATCAGAAGTGATGGAGAAAGTTGTTGCAATCCAACTAACAGCCCATTTGAACTCTGGTCATCATCCACTTCATCCTATGCCGTTTGGATTTAGGTTGCAACATTCAACAGGTCCTCTTTGTTTCGGCAGCTACATAAATGACTTCCCTCGCATCTGCACAGATGTTACGGTGCAGATGTACGCAGATGACACGGTCATATATGTACATGCAGGCTCCAAACAAAAAGCTGCATCATTACTCACAGGTGCTATGGAGAATTTAGCTAATTGGCTGAATGATTCATGTCTCACTTTGAATGTATCTAAAACTGTTAATATGTATTCCTCTATAAGGCCTAATGACTCTCCCCCACCTGAGATCTCTATGAAAGGACAGAGGGTGGAGTTTGTCCAAGAGTTTAAATATTTACGTGTTATCATTGATAGCAACCTCACCTTCAAAAACGTATTAGAAAAACTGCTGGGAATGTCGAATGTAACCTTCGTCAATTTAAATTCATTTGAAATCAGCTGAGTACAGATGCAGTGAATTTGTATAAGCATTCTTTGATCTTCTCTCATTTATCTTACTCTGCCGCAACCTGGTCTCAGGCTAATAAAACAGCCATGCGGTCACTCCACAAACTATTTAAACAAACATTGACGGTACTGGATAACAAACCTAACACCGTCACCTAGCACCATTGCAGCATTATCAGGACGTATAGTTTTCTGACTTCTGAAAACTTTCAGTTCATGGCTAATGTCTGTTTATTGTGTAGAATCTTCCACTGCCTTGCTCCACCACCATTTAAACAATTTGTGGCAAATCGCAACACTGGTACTAGAACTGCAACAGCCTCCACTAGAGGGGACTGTTGTGTCCAATTCTGATCCACAAAGTTCAGCCAGACTGCTGTTACAGTCAAGGCAGCAGGGCTGTGGAACAAACAACCTGCCGGCTGTTATTAAAGGCTGCAGCACTTTGAAACGCTTTAAGTCCTCAATTAAAAATGTCTGAGAGAAGGACAGTCCTGTAGACATTAGAACACTGTTGTCTACCGAAAATATTTTCTTTTCTTTTTAGTTTTAAATGTAGGGAAATATGATGCAATTTTGATTATTTTTACAAATGTATTGCTATACTGATGTGTGTAATTCTATTGATATACTCATGTGTGTATTTCTATATAACTAGGCATCTCACGCGCTACGTGCGCTCGATTCCTAGGCTCGCCCGCTATGCGGCCTCGCCCACCCTGCAGCTCGCTTACTCAGCTCGCCCGCTCCGCGGCCTCGCCCGCAGCTCACCTGCCCTATCAACTCCACATCACTGATGACATCACTCACTGATGACACCACAATTGCTCGAGTGCAGACATTGTGACATCATCAGTGACATCACAATTGCTCGAGATCACGGACCAGAATCGCAGACAGAGCCCACTTACCATCACTGAGGACATCATTGGAGTGCTCGAGATGTCACTCACTGATGATGTCACAATGTATATGACATAATCAGTGATGTCACTCGAGCAATTGTGATGTCGTCATCTCTATGACATCATCAATGATGTCACTCACTGATGAGTGATGTCACTCGAGCAATTGTGATGTCATCATGTCTATGACATCATCGGTTATGTCGCTCACTGATGATGTCACAATGTCTATGACATCATCAGTGACAATTGTCACAATAGCTCGACTGTAACCAGAAATTTGATCAAAATAGCAGAACCCACTTACTCCTAAGGATGTTATGGATATACTGATATATTGATGTAATTCTATGGTTAGGAATATGGTTTTACTATTATGCTTATGCTCAGAATGTTGTGCCACCGTCTTCTCCCGCCCAGGGACTATAGATGCAAATGAGCTACTAGCTATTTCTGGTTCAATATAGTATTGTGCATTGTCCCTGTCATAAACAATAAAGATAAAGATGCCACCCTGCTGTCTCTCTCCCCCTGCAGGTGAGATGGAGGAGCTGGAGGCCTTGTGGCTGACGGGGATCTGCCACCACGAGAAGAACGAGGTGATGTCCAGCCAGCTGGACGTGGACAACATGGCGGGCGTCTTCTACATGCTGGGCGCCGCCATGGCCCTGTCGCTCATCACCTTCATCTGCGAGCACTGGTTCTACTGGCAGCTGCGCTTCTGCTTCATGGGCGTGTGCTCGGGCCAGCCGGGCTTCGTCTTCTCCATCAGCAGGGTGAGTGAGGCGGGCGGGAGCAGGGAGAACTGTGGGAGTTTAGTCAGTTAGTTTAATATTGGTTTCTCTGTTTTCACCAAGCAGTGCCAAAAACTGCAGTTCCTCACATGGCCACTTGAGGCTGGCTGCAAAAGCGAGTCATTCCCCATAGACCCCCGTGTCAAAATGCCCGATTTTACAGCAGAAATAGACAAAAGGGTTTTAGTCATGACAACTGTATGGGGGGGTTATATACCGTAAAATCCGGTATATAAGATGCATCGGTATCCCACTGGCAAAAAAGTTTTCCTATAGCTATTAATTTATTAACACGTTTATACCATTGACTTTATGGTTTATACAAGTTATTCAGCAGCTGTCAACTGTTAATATCGAACCTCCGTGCTGTCAACTAATGCTAATATGGTGACAGCCTACATGTATTACAGCAGCGCTAAAAACGTGAGCAGCGGTGTTGGCGTTGTCTCTTACCGTTTCTCTTCCATATTTTTTATAGTCTATGCTTTTCACTCTGAATTGTCCTCATGAGGTAAACCACACTCATCATTGATGGGTATGAAACTACCTGCAGTACTAGAACATCCAAAGAGAAGAACGGGCGCACTACACAGGTTTGCTTTAAAAGATGGCTTTCATCTAGCAGGAGAAATGCGATGTTTGGGTCGTGAAGTCCTCCCTCACTGGGGAGGAACGACTATAAAAAAGAGGGAGAGAATGTGCGGAAAAAGATATGATGGCTGAATAATGGTTGGATGAATAGAAGAATACTGACGTTTAAAAACAACGGATAAATCCTCAATATGGAGCGAAGGAGCAATACTAACAGGGCTGCAGTAGGCTTGTGTGCATCAGCGGAATTGTCAGGTCTTTGAATGACTGTAAACAAAAAGAGCTAGTTCCTTATTTGAGCTCCATGTCGCCGGCTCCTCCCTGTCTGTAGCTCCTCCCTGTCTGTAGCTCCTCCCTGTCTGTAGCTCCTCCCTGTCTGTAAAGTCACCTTTAGTCCTTCCTCACTCATCCTTACATCAGCTTTACTGTCTGCGCTGTACTGTCAATGAGAGTGCTTTGTACTGGGAGGAGGAAAACAGCTTCAGTCTATAAAGAGAGCTGGCAGGGCTTAGAGACTACTACCATAAATGAATGAAGTATTGAGTCTGTGTCCCCCCTGTGACCAAGCTATATATATATATATATATATATATATATATATATATATATATACTGTATATATATATATATATATATATAGCCAAGCTGGACCAAGCTCTGGGGTTGAAGTATATATAGCTATCGTAGATTTCTCCTTCTGTTTAGCTGCCCGGGCCTTTCTGACGTCCAGGGGGTAAATATTTACAAAATGTTGAGCCCAAAATCAATATTGCACTCAACCAAAATCAGCCGCAGAAGCGGAGCGAGAGGGTAGATTACTGGATCCCAGGAGAGCCAAGTCGCCCTCCAGGTATTTCATTTGCATTCCAATAGTTTTGACATGGCGGCTCGGGTGTAATTCACTGTGTGCCTCTGAAGGTGAAGCGCTGCGGGCTAAAAGCACGTGGCTAATTTACAGCGGAGAGAGAGAGAGAGAGAGAGAGAGAGAGCCACACGCCACTGCTCTCTCTCCATTTGCTACGCCGCTGTGGCGCCGGCCGGGGCTGTTTGTGTTTGTGCAAAGGCTACAGAAAAACTTTGTTGGTTTTTTTCCACCCCTCCTCTCCTCTCCTCTCCTCTCCTCTCCTCTCCTCTCCTCTCCTCTCCTCTCCTCTCCTCTCCTCTGCTCTAATATTACGCTCCGGCGCCCAACTTTGATTATTTTTGTATGCTGTTAATTTAGCGGCGTCGATGTTTTTTTTTGCGCGTTCGCGTTCCCGCCGCCTGTTTGCATGGCTGGAGTCCCAAATGGCGGCGGCAAAAAAGGCAGTTGACTTCTCTCACCGCCAAGGAGACAGACGGGCACGGGCGCTGTTGTTGATCGTTATTGCATCATGATCATTTGCATGGGAACTGGATCCGGGAGCAATTACCTCTCTGTCTTTGGATGACATGAATGGACGCCGTGTGCACACAAATACACAGAGATGATTCAGTGTGTTCGAATATTCAGGGGGAAATATTCAATGACTGCTTTGATTTGCATTTGGAGCACACAACAGGGGCAGAGCCAAACAACAACACTTGAAATTAACAGTTTATCGTCTTTCCACTTTCCTTGACCGTACGCTCATTTACTTGTGTGTGTTTTTTTCCCCCCACCATCGGCGGTCATTTCTTTTTTCTTTTCTCCTTTTTTCTCTCCCCCCCCTCTTGCGCTGCCGCTCCGATTGATTCCGCTTTCTTAAATTTCACAGCATAATCCAATAAACTTTATTATTATGGCCGCAATTAACATTTAAGCTCGGCGGCGTAAAAATGAGGAATCTGTCACGGTGGTGGGGCGTGAGTCACGCGGTCTCGGTCACGCGTTCACGGTGCGTTAGCGCTCCGCGGGCCTCCCGAGGGGCCTCGTGGCCGGGGCCCCTCGCCCCCCCCCCCGCCTACACCTGCTCCTCCAGGACCCACCTGCTACACTGAAGTAAATGAATGATATCGATTGAAAAAGAGCCGAATGACTTGACAACAGTAAATGTATTCGAGGCTTAATCGCTGCCTCCTCGGCTCATTTGCTCATTACGACACACACATTCTGCTCCATCCAGCGTTAGGAGCTGTTTGCGCTCATATCGGCGGCCGTACGTGAGAGGCAGTTTATTTGTTGATTTCCAGCCTGCGTGTACCAATGTAATCACTTATAGATTTTACTCGGATCCCCTGGCGGATTTCAAATTCTTACAGTACGACGCCCCAGGCCAGAGTTATTGCTATTCACACATCAGCTACTGTAGTGCCAGGCTGGCAGCAGCCTGCCAACTGCTACATTATGTGGGCATGTAGAGTCGACAAAGTCTCTGCTGAATACGAAGCAGCAATTGACGTTGTAAATGTCCAAGAGTTGATGCTCAACGATGTTCAGTGGGTGTTTATGGTCGTGGCTGTTAGTTGTGTGTTTCCTAGAGAGCGAGAGAGATCCTGACTGTGCTGTGATACGCTATCATCGCTCGATACAACAGGGTCTGCTCATATTTGACAGTGGAGACCTGAGGGGGAAATAGATGATCTTGAGATTAAAGATGGATGCTTTGGGAGAATTCGTGATGGGGGTGATATCACAGATGATGACACATTCTGGGCACGATGGCCAATATTTCGGGGGTTTCGGTGTAGCGCGGCGCGGACGTCCGCGCACAGTCTTCTGCTTCCGTGCGCCGTGGTCATCGTTTACAGTCCAATTGATGCGAGAATGGAGTTGGAGTTGATTGATTGGAGGTGTTTTAGGTGTTTTAGGTGTTTTAGGTGTTTTAGGTCCAGACGCCATTTTGGCTAAACTCTGCATACGACTGTAAACAACAACGACGAAGTGGAAGTCTTGGCGTGGACGTCCGCGCTACACTGCAGCCGTCTGTCCCAGAGTCTTAGGATGCTTTCTCACTGGCTCCCCGGTACCGTTCCCGAGCACACTTGTCCCCAAATTGACCCCAGTTTTGGAACATTAATTTGACGAGTGTGAACGTAGCGTTCCGTTGCGTTCCGTTGCGTTCTGCGCCCGGGCGCGCGACAGGTAACCGTGACAGGATCCACTTGAAAAGGTGGTCTGTGGAGCGCTTTGGCGTGTCCGGGCACGGAACACTTGCGAGTGTGAAAGCCAACCGTTCTGAACCACATAGACAACACACGGGCGAGGATAAACTCCAGGCATAGTTGATGACGCAAGTGCACTCTGTTCCGTTTCCGAGCGCGGAAGGAATATTGTAATGTGAAAGCTGACCAGCGGGGGAGAGGGGAGGGGGGGCAGTCGTTCCCGAGTGCGGAACAGAGCGGAACGAAAGCAATCGTTCCCAGTGAGAAAGCAGCCTTATTACGCGTCCGACTGGCACCGAAGATATGAGACTGAATACTTAAAGACAGACACTTGCGTTTACCGACAAACTGTGTGTGTGTGTGCGCGCGCGTGTCTCACGCAAGCACACACGCACGCACGTACGCACACACACACACACACACACACACCGTTCTAAACATCTTATTAATTTATGCATTTTCGTATGAATGTATGCACCCCCCCCCCCCACACAGACACACACACACACACACACACAGCATAACGACTGCCACCCCCCATTCAACATGGTGGAGAGACCAACACAGCAGGGTAGCTTGGCTCATAACGGAGCTACTGCAGCATCATACTATAGATGAAGGAGTCTCTCTCTGTCTTTCACATATCTCCAGTGCTGCTCTCCTTCACACTTGGCAGGGGTGTTGCTGGGGACCCGAGGACGTGTCGTGACGGATTTGGTGCAATTTGGACCCGCGACACACCTTCAATATTAATAAACTTTGACTAAACAAACAGCGCTGTGCAGCAGGGGGGGGGGGCGAACTGGCACTGAAACAAAACAAGTTGAATTCACTTGAACACATTGTACTCACAGGGTCGAATGTACTCATTTTTCCTTTCTCTACATTTTCGCAAAACAAACCTGAGCTCCGCAGCGGCTCAGAGTAGCCTGCTGTCATCACTGTGTCAATGTGCGTTTGTTTTTTACATTCCCTGCCTACCAACACGAGGGTCGCAGGTTCGAGCCCCCGTGTTACCTCTGGCTTGGTTCGGGGGTGCATACAGGCACAATTGGCCGTGTCTGCGTGTGGGAAGCCAAATTAAGGGTATGTGTCCTGGTCGCTGCACTAGTGCCTCCTCTGGTCGGTCGGGGTGCCTGGTCAGGGGAGAGGGGAACTGGGGGAATAGCGTGATCCTCCCACGCCCTCCGTCCTGCCGATGAAACTCCTCGCTGTCAGGTGAAAAGAAGCAGCTGGCGACTGCACATGTACCGGAAGAAGCATGTGCTAATAGTCTACAACTCTTCCCAGATTGGCAGTGGGGGTGGGGCAATGACTGGGAAAGCAGAGGGAGTTGGCCAAGTACAATTGGGGAGAAAAATGGGGGAAATCCGGGTGGGGGGCGGGTTTCGGGGGAGCTCTGTGATTGGCCCAACTGGGAAACGAGAGGCCATCTCACAAAGCAACACCTCACTAAGCGGTGCTGACTGACCGACTGCTCGTGATGCCCTCGGCTGTGCTTCGTCGCGCTGTGGGAAAAAAAACAAAAGGAGAGAAAAAAAAAAAAGAGGAACAGAGGGGGGGGGTATGCATTGGTGCTGCAGTGAAGATACTGTCTATATACCTCATTAACTTCCAGGTGAAAGGTGAAGAGAGAGGGTCAAAGAGTCACATTGGTGGATAAAAGGAGCAGCTGGGAAAGAGTTACAACATTATTACTAAACAACAGACAGAGATGCTGGAGCGCTGCTTGACCCCTGACCTCCAGGCAGAGGTCCTGACCCCACAGTGCCTATAGCAGCACAGAGGGCATCTGAACTCCCACCTTCAATGGATCCCTTTATATCTCCAGTCATACACGGACGTCCAGAAAAACCTCGTGAAATCATTGAGGATCGATTGGATCCTTTACCGTCCTCATCTGTCACGCCTCGTTTGCCCTCCTCTGCACATCCATTTGGATCTGAATATTGTATCATACATCACTGACTGCAAATGGAGCGCTTAATCTTTCTTGTCAGCGCAGCGCGTTCGGCCCAGCGTCTCCTCAGCTCGGCCCTTGTGTCGAGGCAGGTGGCGCCGAGGCCAGCAGGTGGCACTGCTGAGGCCGGCGCAGGCCTGAGGTATTTAATAACTGCCAGAGGCTTTTGTTCCGCTGAATTCTAATCACATTGATTAAAGCTATTGACCAGCGGGACCCAGGGGCTTTACAGGCACTCTGCCTTTATCAATCATCTAGCATCCACCTATCCTCTCTCTCTCTCTCTCTCTCTCTCATCTAATACATGTTTTTGTCCATAAATTACATGAACTCTACATGTATCTCTATTTTGTTTCCATAGATGGAGCAAGGTATTGACAGCCTCAACATTAAGGGCCTTCTCATTTCTCACCTAAGTGTATTTAGAACAAAATTATTGTATTTGTGTGCTGAAGACAGAAAGCTAACAGACTAGCTACACGTTGATACAGTCATTTCTATACAAATGATGTCATTTTCTGATACCACATGCTCTTTTTCAGCAACACCTTCCATTCATACAGCTGCTCACATTCAAATACAGGAGCTTCCCAGTACCACTGCAGTGGAATGTTATATAAGCCAGCGATTCCCAACATGTGGGCCGCGGCCCTCTGTAGGTCCGCAGAGGTATTGCAAGTGGCCCGCTAAATCATTAGAAGTTTATTATTATTATTATTATTATTATTATTATTATTATTATTATTATTATTATTATTATTATTATTATTATTATTTACATTAAACAAATTTAAACCCCCTTGCTGATGGACAGCTCCTTGAAAACTGTAACTCAAAATGCTGCAACATGTTTCAGATGCTGTGTGGAAAATAACAAGTGCTCTGACAACACATTATTTGGCCTCCGTATTTTTATTTTATTTTTATATTTTAAAGCTTCGAGATTTTCAAGTGGGCCCTGAGTTGGAAAAGGTTGTGAGCGCTGTTATACTGGAGGCACCTCATCAGAATACAGTATCAGTGAATTAATTATGGTTCAATTCAACTTTCTCTCTGTTTAATCGTGTCCCTTGCCTCTCTCTCCCCACACAGGGCATCTGGAGCTGCATCCACGGGGTGCAGATTGAGGAGAAGAGCAGCTCGGCCTTGAACTCCCCGTCGGCCACCATGAACAACACCCACTCCAACATCCTACGCCTCCTACGCACCGCCAAGAACATGGCCTCCCTGTCCGGGGTGAACGGCTCGCCGCACAGCGCCCTGGACTTCATCCGCCGCGAGTCCTCCGTGTACGACGTCTCCGAGCACCGGCGCAGCCTGGCCGGCCACTCCGACTGCAAGGCGCCGTACCTCCCCGAGGACAACATGTTCAGCGACTACATCAACGAGGTGGAGAGGACGTTTGGCAACCTCCACCTGAAGGACAGCAATCTGTACCAGGACCACTACCTGCACCACCACACCGGCTCCGCCCTCGGCCTCAGCGGACCCTCGCCCAACCGGCCGCACAGTTTGGGCAGCGCCAGTTCCCTGGAGGGCATCGAGGGTATATTTGACTGCGACAGCCTGGGTGGAGGGGTGGCCCCCATTTTCACCACGCAGCCCCGCTCGGCGCTGACCCACAGGAACATGAGCAAGTTTGACCTGCTGTCACAGACGCCTCCCTCGGGCCAGGGCTTCAAGGCAGGCCTGCCCGACCTCTATGGGAAACTGTCGTTCAAGGGATCCAGTTCAAATTACATCCCGGGCCACGGCTACTGCGGCGGGAGAGCGGACGACGACTGCGCGCGCTCGGACGTCTCGGACATTTCCACGCACACGGTGACCTACGGCAACCTGGAGGGCAACGCCAAGAAGCGCAAACAGTACCGCGACAGCCTGAAGAAGAGGCCGGCCTCGGCCAAGTCCAGACGGGAGCTGGACGAGATCGAGCTGGGCTACAGGAGGAAGCCGTACCACATCAGCCACCACCACTACCACGGCCACCGCTCCGCCTCGCCGCCGCTGCTGCCCGCCGAGCGCAAGAGAGGAGGAGGAATAGGAGGAGGCGGCGGAGGAGGAGGAGGGAACAATGGCGTGACCTCCTACGCGCCTCCGCCCATGTTCAGAGACAAGGAGAGCGTGAGGGATTTCTATTTGGACCAGTTTCGGCCAAAAGAGGGCGTGCCTCAGTGGGAGCACGTGGACCTGACCAATGACCCCGCGAGCAGAGACGGAGGCATGGTCGTCGCCGGGACCTGCACCTCGCTGGTCCCCGTGGACGACTTCCTGAAGAGCAAACCCAAGAAGGCCGACTCCAAGAGCGGAGGAGGAGGAGGAGGAGGAGGAGGAGGAGCCGGGCTGGCGGGCGGCGAGTGGGAGTGCCGGAACTGTCGGGCCAGCGGGGGAGGAGGAGGGGGCAGAGGGGGCGGTGGGGGCGGGGGGTACAGCGGTATCAGCTGCGGGTCGTCGGGAGGCGGGGGGAACAGCCGGCCCAGCTCTGCCACCTGCATGCGCTGCGAGGGCTGTAAAAAGACAGGCAACCTCTATGATATCAGCGAGGATAACAACCACCTCTTGGAACAGATGGGGGGAGGGCAAGGCGGGGGAGGAGGAGGAGGAGGAGGCCCACAGGCGCAGCAGCGGAGGAAGAGCGGAGGGTTCGGCAAGCCGCTCCGGCGGCAGCACTCCTACGACGCCTTTGTGGACCTCCAGAAGGAGGAGTCAGGCGGGATGGGGAGCTTGATGGGCGGTCCGGGAGGAGGAGGAGGAGGAGGGGGCGGGGGGATGGGCAGCGGCGCAGGTATGGGAGGGATGCTGCCCCCGCCCCGGAGTGTTAGCTTGAAGGAGAAAGAGCGCTACCTGGAGGGCGTCAGCCCCTTTGCACACATATTCGAGCGCCACGGGGGTTCGGAGAGGGAGCGGGAAAGAGACAGGGACCCGTTGTTTTACGCAGGTGACAGCCAGAAAGGATCGTCGTTCGGCCTGTTCAGAGGCGGGGAGGGACTCCACCGCCGCTCCTTTGGCGAGAGAGACATGAGAGAAAGGGATAGATCCTTGATGGAGGGTGGAGGCGGGTCAGGGTTCTCCTTATCAAAATCTCTTTACCCCGACCGGGTCAACCAAAACCCCTTTATACCCACCTTCGGCGACGACCAGTGTCTGATGCACGGAGCCAAACAATATTATATGAAAAAGCAACAGCAGCAGCAGCAGCAGCAGCAGCAGCAGCAGCAGCAGCAGCAGCAGCAGGTCACCAAAAACAGCCGAAGTGACTTCAGGGGCCCGATGGGCGTGACGTCCTACCTGCCAGCGTCTGCCACGGCCGGGGTCATGTCCAACGTGGCCCCCCGGCTGGCTGGAATGAACCACCACGGCTCCATGCTGGGGGTCAGCCCCCCGCGCCCCTTCAACGGAAGCAACGGCCATGTGTACGAGAAACTCTCCAGCATTGAGTCTGACGTGTGAGGGCGGGGAGAGGAGGCCCCGGCTGGAAGGCAGTGGAGACAGGGTGGAGCAAACGGAGGGGATGTAGTGTTCGGAGATCAGGGATGATTACAAAGATATTGTCCACACACTTGCAACCTTATAGCCCACGAGGAGCAAACTAAAGGCAGGTCAACGAGGAGAGAGCACAGAGGACACATGAGGAGGAAGTGGGGCCGTGTTGACCCTCTCTCAGAAAATGGCCAAAGCTACTCTTCTAATTGAACCCCCCCCCCCACACACACGGTCGAACAGCGTTTCCCTCCCAAACCTCACGAAGGCACTCGAGTCCATCGGTTCCACCGGCCGGTGAGGCAGAAGCCGATGTAGGCGTCGTCGTACACCTCATCTCCGTTTGATATAGGGTCGCGTGACGCCTGGGGAGACTTGATGGCTGTCTGGGAGCTCCCGCTGGGCTGCTTATGAGGGAAGACTGCGAGAGCGAGGAGGGAGGAGCGAGCCGCCCATCTGCTCCTGTGTCACCGCAGAAATGGGACGCGGGGTCACGGTCAACCAGAGAGCCCCCCTCCCTCCCCCCACTCCCCTCCCCCCCCCCTCCCCCTTCCCCCCCGGCCACAGGAGAGGACCGCCGCTTAGGACCACAGCCCGGTCCGCCCGCCACTCCGTCCCGCACTTTCCCCCGCTCTTTTGTACTCCCTCTCTCCTCTTCTCCCCTCCTCCTCCTCCTCCTCCTCCTCCTCCCATCCCCTGATGCCAAAAGAGCCGCTCTTGTTTGCTATGAGAAATACAATCAATGAATGATAATAAGATATTCTTACAGAAATAACAGGGTATAAGAACAACAATAATATTAATAACATTGTGAATAACAAAAATGTTAGTATTAATTACGGTAACACCACTTATGATATCACTAAGTTTCTCTTGTTTCATTGTTCTGTTGGTATAATATTTCACTGCTGTTTTAGTACCTGTACTGTTAGTTGTATCCTTTGTCTGCCCCTAGTGGCAGCAGGGAGGTTGTTTTTAATCCAGCCGACAAGCCAGAAAGACTGAGTCCTTAGCTCCCGTTTTTCTGTAGAATATTTTTTTCCTCCATGCTGCTCATACATTTATTCATGAGGATCTGCAAGTCGTGTTTTTCAAGAGTGCTGGCAGGTCTTTGTTGGATGTTTCAAGAGATTATTATTCTCTCTTCACCTGGAGAGGTGGCCTTTTTTTACCAGCCAAAAAACCCTAGTAAAAAAAAAAAGACAGCCGGCGTGAGAGACTGCTGGTGACCATACAAGAGGTTTAGATACAAGATACAACTCCATAACGTCCCGTCACATGACAAATATCAGCAGCAGTGCAAATTAATAACTCTCCCCTGTCACAAACAAAACTGATGCGTCTCACTCCCACAACACAGCGATCTTTTAGACCACTCGATTCATTCAGGTTGCATGAGAGCAGTTCAGGGCTTCGGGGCAGGCTCACTGTCACCCTATCGCCAGTGTCCAGACATTCACTTCTCACTGACGCGAGTCACTCAGGCCTATGACGAGGCACACTCAGAGTCACTTAGGCCTACGACGAGGCACTCAGGCCTACGACGAGGCACACTCAGAGTCACTTAGGCCTACGACGAGGCACACTCAGAGTCACTTAGGCCTACGACGAGGCACACTCAGAGTCACTCAGGCCTACGACGAGGCACACTCAGAGTCACTTAGGCCTACGACGAGGCACACTCAGAGTCACTTAGGCCTACGACGAGGCACACTCAGAGTCACTCAGGCCTACGACGAGGCACACTCAGAGTCACTTAGGCCTACGACGAGGCACACTCAGAGTCACTTAGGCCTACGACGAGGCACACTCAGAGTCACTCAGGCCTACGACGAGGCACACTCAGAGTCACTCAGGCCTACGACGAGGCACACTCAGAAAGCGTCGTGGCCGGTGTGAAACTTTAGGACACTGTGTAGGATTGATATTATGCTCTGTCGTCAAAATACTGCAAAATGTATCGGAATCATATCGTCGCCCGATGACATCGATATACTGCTAAAAGCTTGAGGATGTCTATTTGAGAGATGGAGGCATGTCGTGCGCTGGCTGAGGCGGCCATCTTGAGAATGCAACCCCCGAACCCCCCACCCCATCCATCCCGGCTGTTCACTTTGACTGATGCTGATAGTCCTTTTAGCTGGAGAGAGCTCATTTTATTGCACAGGACCTTTAACACAGTGTAGGTTCAGGCTCTCGGTGGACACGCCTTATCAAACCACCCCCCACCCACCCACCCACCCCCACACACCCACATCCACCCCCCACCCCCCTCCCTCCTGTTAACTGTGTCATGATGACTCATCATATTACTGTACAGAATAGCCACGCCGCTATTAGCTATTTAAAGGGGTTGATCTTCGATTAGCTGCCGGTGTCAGAAGTTCAAGGGCTGCGGGAGACTGGAGCTGCCTGGAGTGTGTTATAGAATCTTTGTCGTTGCTCGGCTCCTTTCTTATACCCTGATCTGGATGCGTCGGTGGAATAGGTCGGCGGGTTGCGTGCAGCAAATCGCGATTGAACGATAACAGCTGTTTTTTTCCCTCCCTTTCTCGCTCTCTCTGCCAACCTGCTGATAACTATTCATAAATTCAACGTCCTCTCCTCCGCTCCCTCCATAGATAACACTGTCAAAGTGAGACCCATCGAGTTAGCCTTAAATTAAACAGATCCATCCCCCGCCCCCCTTCCCATGACCCCCTCCCCATTAGAAATAGAATTGGAATTTCTATACGCACACGTTTCAGAAGGCTCGGGTCAAACATGATCAGTCAGACGGTATAAGGAGGAGATACGGGAAGGGGATACGCGGAGGAAATAAGAATGAGACGACGAAGGAATCTGGAGTTAGCATCAATCAGTGTCCGCATTGTGTGTTCAACCTTTTCCTTGTAAATAATATATTTAAAACCTCTTTTCACTTTGTACAGTAAACAGACAGACAGGATGTAACTTTCAGTATGTTTTACAGCAATTTAAGAAATAAACAAAATCATAAAAACTCATAAAAACGTGAAAAAACACCGACAAAAAATATGCAAAATGTAGTTAAGAACACAACTATTACTAATCATGATAAGTGATATAATTGAACCTCTTTTTTTCTTTAAATCTCATGTTTACTTAATTATGATAGTTTACCAATTAATATACTGATTACTTTAAGAATTATGCTTTTACTTATGTTCACTAAAGTGTTGGAAATTGAGGATAATTTACTGTAGGTGTAGACGTTTGGTGATTAAGGGGGGAGTTTAGTTTTAGGAGTCTTTGCTAAGTTTCCCTTGAATTGTGTTAGATTCTCTCTTTTTAAGGTAAGCTATTCTTCATGCTTTTCGAGATAAATGAAATTATCTACACATTTATGTAATACAATATTACATGTATACATAGATGATATTTGCATATAGAGGCAGTATATTGTGATCCTTCATTTTTAAGCAGCAATCCTTGTTAAGAACTTACCAAGATGTTTGTGTTTCCGTTGCCCTTTTTTTGACATGGGCTCTCCATGGTGATCGATCGCACACAGATTTTTAGAGCCATCGTTGGGCCCGTCCTCTCCCACTCCCTCTCTATGTTTGGGATAGACATCACTGTGGTAAAGGAGACATATGCACACGCACACACTCACGCAAATGCACACTGGACAGTTCCCAGTGCTGATGTTGTTAATATTGCTGAGGTTTTCAGCACAAAAATGGTGAAAAACCAAGAATGAGTGTAGATTTGTCCTACCTATTTGAGGCCGAAATGCATTGGTGCAACCCCTTATCAGAAGGTGCAACATTTCTCACAGCTGTTGTCACATGCAAAATTGTTGCTTTGGGGCGATCAACTAATGTGACTTTGTTTTATCCTCTATATTACTGGAGTGTATTATTTGACGACAAAATGTTTTGGATTCAAAAGATTTAATGCAACTTGCATAAACATATTTTGTGTGCTGCTTGTGTGTCCGATTTTTTGGGTGCCTGTACTGTGTGAGAGGTAATATGATTTGTAATTTGTTGTGTCCATATGCAATTTGTAGCCAGAAATGTTTATCTTGACCCCCCCGACCCCTCCTCTCTGTGCGTTACTGTTTCCAATAAGTCTCCATAATCTCTCCGGAACTGCGAGGATGAATTAATCTCGCTTATGTTTTTCCCTTCAACTGCTTTCATGTCTCGAGGGTTGATTGAAAAGTGAAAAATGTATCACTGTGCACATAAACTCTGTTAGGTTTACATATTTTTCATATAACCCCATCACATTGATTCAACTCATTTGCAATAAACACACAGCACGACCGACCAAACACAAAATGCTCTTATATCAGCTCATGTTGTTCCTTCAGGAAAGAGCAGTCTGTGTCAGAGTGCGCTGCCTGCAGGCACGGTCAGAGACTTTAGCTGGGGGGGGGGGGGGGGGGGGGGGGCTATCGCTGTTTAGCCCGGTTTAGCTACTCCTGACACTGTGCTAAACATGCTATCAGGTTTAGCTACTCCTCCTGACACTGTGCTAAACATGCTATCATCAGGCCGTCACCACCCCAGCTGCTCTGCTCCATCGTCACTGTGTGTCCAGGCTTGGCGGTGGTGCAGAGTAAAGCAGGTGTTATTTCTCTTGAGGCCAAGTTGGTCCCAACCTCCCTCCTCCTCTGCACACAAGCATGCCACAACACATTGTGTTTCAATGGTGCTTGTATTGGCAAAAACACTGTGTCACTTTTTTTACTATAGGAGAAGATGGCTGTGGCGAGTGGGTTGAGCCGGCACACACATCGATGTAAATATCACCTCAGCTCACGCCTGGATTTCCGCTAGAGATCCTGACGCATGGAGCTAAACAACAGCAGTGCTTGGTCAGATAGGATCAATCTAGCTGATTATCTCACAAATTGACTGGTGTAAATTGCATTCTGGCCACTGCATTTAGTGTGTTTGAGGGAAGCTTATTTGATCTGGTTGTTTACCATCAATAGTACTAAGGCGATGGAGCCTAAGAGCTAATAATAATAAAAGAAAAATAATATGATAAATGTGATGGATTTGGTGTGTGAAGGTCAAAGTGAGTTCGCAGCGTCGAATTTTCTCCTTCACTCTAAATCACTGCAGAACCTGTTTATCTTTCAATTGTACAACGTGTGTGTGTGTGTGTGTGTGTGTGTGTGTGCATGTGTGTTAATACTGGTTTATAATGAGGCATAAAAAAATGCATATTAAATGATATGAATTGTATTAATTTTGCTATTTTCCATCTCATCTAACTAATACTGATAGCTCGCTGTGAATCGCATTACTTGAGAATGTGTCAACATGGCATAAGGGGTTGCTACTAAATGTATTTCACACATTTCAGGGCAAATAAAAGGTTTACGAATACACTCGTCTTCACCAAAACTACACAGCCTGATTGAATTTACTGTGGGTTGATCAAATGTAACATATGAATATTATCAATTGTATACATAATGATATACATAATATTATTCTTGGCCATTCTTTTCTCTTTTTGTGGCCCTTTTCTTTGAAATATTACCAAAACTTTTACACCATACAAACAAGAAAATGATACAAAAACAAATAAACTGTACAGGTTGTGTAAATACTGAGTATTGGGGGGAAACATTTACCCTTTTTTTTTTTGTATGGAATCAATCAAAGTAATCTCAATAACAAAATTAACCATGTCACGGCAAAATTCAGTTAAGGTACTTCTAATAAGGATAATACTGATATCTACAATTATAAGTGCTCAAATAAGACTATTCTTTCTCTTTGTACATGATGAACAAAATGAAGTGTTGAGTATTAATAATAAAAAAAAACTATAAGTTTCACGAATATGGTACCGAGTCTTTTTCAGCCTTGTGTGTGTTTACCTCTGTCTCCCCACCCTCCTTCCCTCCCCCTCTCTCTCATTCTCCTGTCACTTTGAAGATTAGTCAAATCCCTCCCAAACACACACACCACCATACCCCGGCACTATATTACTATTATATGTGCCTATAGTGAAGTTCCCCTGCTTGCGTATGGCTCTCATGTCCCCCGGCTTTGACTGAGTCTGTCTGCCTATGTGGACACAGAAACAGTCTGCCGATAGCTCTCTCTCTCCTTCTCTGTCCCTCCAAGCACACATTCTTATAGTCTCAAACTCTAGGCAGACACATCTGTTTGGAGACAGAGCTTCAGTGCAGTCCCATCCCCCCCCCCCCCCCCCCCCCCTCTATATATCTTTGTGGCAGAGAAGAGGAGCTCTGCTCAGCAGGTGAGCAGGAGTGTTTGGGGCGACGGCTGGCATGAATTCCAGGGAGAAGAGAGGGTGCATGAGGAAAGATGAAAGCAAAAGAGCAGAGGGTGAAATGGAGAGATTACGAAAGGAGAGGAACAAAATGAGGAGAGGGAGAGACGAGGTGGCTGCCGGAGAAACGACAACAATAATGGTCGCTGGATGGTGGAGTGGTTGGGCCATGGGGTTCTGCCTCCTCCATGACCCACGCTGCTGCTGCTGGCTGGTGCTCCACCAAGCCTGGTCTGATGTCCTCCAGCCCACCTCAGGATGCTCTCGCCTCTGTCCTCTCTGAACATCACCAACCCAATGACCATGGGCTGCCTGAGACCTCGTAAAGTTAAATAGTTCTTCATATTCTTCTCCTCTGTCCTCTTGAGTGCTGCTCTCGTGTGTTCTGAGATTCAAAATATTATTTTTATTTATTTTTATTTTGTCCAGGAGAGGATGAGGATCAAAACCCTTGTATTGTCCTCAAAATCACATAATGCAAAGTGATTTTTTTGGGGGGGGTGGGATTCTCACAGCATGGTATATGTAAAGGTTTACCACCAACATTGCGTTTAATAGATTTAGATTTTTTTGTGCAGTGTCAAATTTAAAGAAAACCCCCCATTATAAAGCCTTTTTTTAAGTGCTATTTTTGGGGCTCCAGCTATTTTTTTTAAACAAAAAGCATACCGTTTTTAGGTACGGCTTCCAATTTTAAAATTTTACTAGTCATTACAAAACTGACGCCTGTTTGGAGGGAGGGGAACTGGTTGGTTGGAATAGCGTGAACCTCCCACGTGCTATGTCCTACCGGTGAAGCTTCTTCCCCTGTCAGGTGAAAAGAAGCGGCTGGCTAACTGCCCATGTCTCGGAGGAAGCATGGAGCCAGTTTCGGCTCTCCCCAGATCGGCAGAGGGTGGAGCAGCAACCAGGATAAATAAATTAAATTAGCACTAATGGGGGATAAAAATACGATAAAAATGGGATAAAAAGTATATAGAAAAAAAGAAAAAAATTACATTTTGATGGCATCATTTCATTCATCATCGTTGAAATCACACAAAAAGGTATAATCTATCTAATCTAATCTATATAAATTAGATATATAAAAGGAGGGATGTGGGAAATGTTTGTTTACATTTTTGTCCCACTGATGATGTCATAAAACTGATGGTGTCATCAGTGATGTCATAAGATGTGAAGTTGTGACATCATCAGTGATGTCATATGGGTTCCATAACTTCACCCATGGCACATCATCTCCAGAGTCTCCACCCTAGGAATTTAGTTTAGTTTAGTTTAGTTTAGTTTAGTTTAGGAATTGAGAGTTATTGTTAATTAGGTAGTACGAAACTCAGTCCAAGGAGAACACCGGTCCCAGGTGCACTCCATAACGAGTGAGCTAGGGTCGTCACACATAAGCAGGGGCGGACTGGGATTCTAATTCAGGCCGGGCATTAGATACCAAGCAGGCCAGGCCGATACGGGCCGACGCGCGAAAGATTTGGGCCGTTTGAAGCCCAATTTGGACCGTTTGAAGCCCAATTTGGGCCGTTTGAAGCCAGATTTGGGCCGAGTCCAATTTTACAATGAGATGCACCCACTTTAACCCTGAATAAAGTAATAAAACCACTAGTAAACCAGTAGGCGGCGCCTGGCCTGCTGTTCAGTGAGTGGCCTGACTGCAGGCCAGGCCAGGCCAGGCCACCGGGCATTTGCCCGACGTGCCCGATTACATTTGTTTGCATTGCATTGCCTGTGTTGGCTTTAAATGTGATTTCTTGGCATGTTAACAAGCAGATCTTATGTTGCGTGACTTCAAGAGGCATTAAGTATGAATTTGACTACCCTATAGCGCAACATGACCATAATATCTGGGTTATTGATCAATACCAGTGACTCAATAATGACTTCAGCAGGTGCTGAGATTTCAGTTTTTTTTTTAAATCTCCACCTCCAACCTCTCGCATTTACACCTGTGCTCAAAGATGGTGGCACGATGCTATTAGGGCTGTCACTACACATTTGCTCGGGCCAAAAGAAAGACAACGCCATTTTATTTTGTACCTTGATGTATTTGATGTATTACCTCTTGGCTGGCCGTTTCTGTTAGACCTCTGTTTTAATTAGCTACCTCGCCCGTTCTAGTGTGGAAATGTGAAAATGAAAATGACTATGATGTTTTTGTCAATTTCAGGCCAGCGTATAAGCAGTGCCAGAGACCTGCCAGTGGTGCTGCAAGTGGTCCTCGGTTGCCACTGCAAAGAGGTTCAAAAGTCATTAGCAAAAGTCATCAATTACTCAGTGCCTCGTAAAGATGACTAAGCTCTTTCAGCAATGTAAACGGTATCAGTGAGAACATACAGGTTCAGCATTAATGATGACTCAGCATCAGAAGGAACAGCAGCTAGGGAAAGATGGATGGGGGTTAGATGGAGATAGAGATGTATAAAGGGAGAGGGGGGGAGGGATGGAGAGAGTGAGAGAGTGAGGGATGAAGACAAAATACCCCTTTTCCACCAGGGCACTTCCAGGGCCGGGGTTGTGCCAAAAAGTGATTGCCGTCAGATTCCACATATTTAAACTGGTAAAATGAGGACTGGATTGGTTTTAATCTAGGGCATAGAGCATGCAAAATAATGCAGTAATAAGGATAATTGCAAAAGAGATCATTTCTTTATTTTACATATAACCCATCTGTAAATGATGTTTATTATAGTTTAGTTTTCAAATATACAGTAGGCCTAAACAAGGATATTAGACATACCAAACACATAAACATCGGAAACAATACTATGGTATTGTTATACAGAGCTTTGACAGGCAGGTATTGACTTTTTGGCAGCTAATCACTTTTTTGGCAGCTAATCACTTTTTAACAATCACTTTTTGGCAGCTAATATAAATTTCTGTTATAACGAGCCAATTACATATTCCACTGAATCTACATTAAACTAAGATATTCCAATGGATTTTACTATTTTTGAATTTCAATATGTTCAAACAAGTAAGAATCAGATAACTGAACTGAACTATATAAAATGACTTGATTGTACAACATTCTTCAAACACATTGGAGTGCTTTGGAAACAAGTGATATGATCTAACCCCATTGGCAGTTTTTTTTCTTATTATTTTAAGAAAATGTATATATATATATATATATATATATATGATTATTATAGTTTTTTTTTTCTTATTTTAAGAAAATGTATGTATATATATATATATATATATATATATATATATATATATATATGTGAAAAAGTGATTAGGCTACAGATATAGATATAGATATAGATATAGATATATGTATATATATTTGCAGTGCTACATCATACCATTATTTCACCCAGCTCCCAAAAATGAGATGAAGTGGAGGCAGAATCGCCATCCCCTCGGCACTAACTATCACCTGCACTCCCCACAGACCACAGCTGGAGGAAATAGGTGTTTGGAACATCTAGATGTTCTAATTCACTGTACTATAGACTACAGTTAATCTACTGTCAATCTCTTGTGTGCCTTGCTTTGATACTATCTGTTCCATAGGTTAACTATCTGACTATCAGACTGACTCTCCTCCGTTTGTGTCATTTTGATGATACATGTGCCGTCCTGTTGTCCACCCGTCCACACTGATGACCATCATCCCTCTCCCAGTACCCCCCCACCCTCTCCCAGCTCACATGAATTTTTCAGTCACATTGGCAAGCAAGACTTATTCAATTATTGATAGAGGGGGCGAGGTGTGAGGGGAAAAAAAGGAATGTGATAGATAGATAGATAGATAGATAGATAGATAGATAGATAGACAGACAGACAGACAGACAGACAGACAGACAGACAGACAGACAGGCAGACAGCAGAGTGCAGCGTGCATGGATCAAGAATTGGCTGAATCAGATTCTGGTGTTTTAGTTATCTCATTTAGGGATAGGATTTATTATTATTATTATTATTATTATTATTATTATTATTATTATTATTTTACTACATTGTCACCACTAAAGCAATGATTCTCAACCGTGTTCATATCAAGGACCGCTAAATTTATTATGGGCCACGGACCCCAATCTGAGACAATTTTTTAATGTTAGATAGGCCTATGCTTTTATTCAGAATTCCATGTCTACATAACTGTATTAGAGTGATAACAGTGAAACTATGATCAAAATTGTCTTTTCTTTTTATATTCTATAATGGCTCATTTCCACCACATGGTACTAGTACGGCTCGTCTCCACTTGGCTTTACACGTTTTGACCTGAAGTAGTGCCTGCTTCCACCGCAAGTAGCACTCGCTCAATCTGCCCTCCGCCCACCTCCGCGCACAACTGGTCGTCATAGCGACGCCGCATATCTGCCCTCCGCAGTCTGTTTGTAACATTCAAATTAAATCCCTACACGGAACTTTTAAACTAGTTAAGAAATACTGGTGCCTCTATATGACCTACAGTACATGAGCAAATGAGACCATCGGCTAGGAGATTGGATATTTCTTTGTTGTTATTTACATGCCTGCATAGCGCACCACATAGTGGAGGACGGGGGGTACGCTACAGGGAGAAGAGGAGCCAGCTGCCCAGCCAGTCACCAGGAAAACCCGTGGCTCCGGCCTAGCGGAGCTAGGAGCGGACTCTTCTCTCTCAAAACAATTGAAAACAACTGTCATGTTAAGGCTGAGCAAGGAGATTGATTTTATTTCACCAGAGGCTGAAGGCAGCAAGACAAAAGACTGCTGGAAATAACAGGAGAGTTTGTGAAATAAATAACGTTACACACAAGAGAAGCTAAGCACCACTAAACTGGTATCCAGAGAGACACTGCACGATTTTGCCTGACCAATCAGTCGTCTGCAGTGTTTTCACGTCACCGTATGGTACCGGGTCCACAGCCCTGGAACCTCAACAGAGGTGGTACTAGAAAAAGTACGACTCAACCCGGGTTGTCCCGGTTTTTGACCGGTGGAAAGCTACAAAAAAGCGAGTCGAGCCGGGCGGAGCCGCGCCAAGACCAGCGGTGGAAATGGGCCAAAATTGAAATAATGCTGAGGTTGAACAATTCATCAATTTGCTGGGGACCCCCTGAAAGACCCTTGGCGATCCCTGGACCACACGTTGAGAACCACTGCACTAAAGGGTTTTCAGGCACATGGTAGACCACCAGGCACCAGCACCAGCCCACCCCAGTCCCCACGCGGGCCGCACTCGAAAGTCCAAAACTTTAGCAACTCTAATTCAACACCCGCTCACTCCCTCTCTCCTCCCCTCCCTCTGTCCATCATCTCTCATCTTTTTACACTCTCTCCATCACTTTCTTCCTGCCCCCTACCTCACTCGTGTCTCCTCCTGAGTACTCTTTCTCTCACTCTCTACCTCCCTTGCTTTATCTCTCACCCACTCACCCCCCCCCCTCTCTCTCTCTCTCTCTCTCTCTCTCCAAGGCCCCCTTATTGTGTCTCAGCTTGAATTATTAGGATGGAAGGAGAGAGAGAGAGAGGGGGGAGCATCGCTGTAAGAGGCCGGTGAGTTATGGATGAGAGTTCACTGGATTATGGAGAGTGAGAGGGAGAAATAGAGAGAGAGGGAGAGAGTGAGAGGGAGAGGGAGAGAGAGAGAGAGAGAGAGAGTGAGGGAGAGGGAGAAAGAGAGAGAGAGAGAGAGGGAGAGAGTGAGAGGGAGAAAGAGAGAGGAAAATGAGAAGAGGGGTAAAAAGGACAGATGACAATTAAGCTCACTACGTCTGATAAAGCCAGCTTCCTTTTCAGAATATGGCTTGGGCCAATATTGTGCTGCGCTCTCTCTCTCTCTCTCTCTCTCTCTCTCTCTCTCTCCCTCTCTCTCTCTCTCTCTCTCCCTCTATCTCTCTGTCTCTCTCTCTCTCTCTCTCCCTCTCTCTCTCTCTCTCTCTCTCTCTCTCCCTCTCTCTCTCTCTCTCCCTCTCTCTCTCTCTCTCTGTCTTTCTGTCTCTCTCTCTCAGTGCCTGTCCTCTTTCTTTCTCCACTACATCAACTACATACATTTTGACAATTAACTGTTCCCTAGCAACAGGATATATTATTTCAGAAAGCACATAAGGGTCTGAGGCAGCAATGAAGTATAGTACATTATCTAATAGCATTATTAAACCATTTATATTATGTAAACCACTGATGTGTTCCCAGATCATCTTTCATTAAGTGTAGTAATTACAAATGTGACTGGTATCAAAAGGTCAAAACATAGCGCAGACAGAGGGACGAACAGACAGAGGGACGAAAAGACAGAAGGACAAACAGACAGAGGGACAAACAGACGAACAGACAGAGGGACTAACAGACAGAGGGATGACAGACGAACAGACAGAGGGACTAACAGACAGAGGGACGACAAATGAACAGACAGAGGGAAGAACAGACAGAGGGATGACAGACGAACAGACAGAGAGACGAACAGACAGAGGGATGACAGATGAACAGACAGAGGGACTAACAGATGAATCGCTTAATTTGCCGCAAATTCCCACCATTTGCTTTAATGGAAGGCAGATGCGTTGTGTCTCAGGACATTGCTCTCAGAACAGTGACGACAGCAGCCAAGCCACTGAGCAGCTGCTCCCTGTGCTGTGTGGAGGAAACAGGCACTGACACACAACTGCACAGACATCAAACCAAAACACACCATCCATACCCTGGAACCTAGGTTAAATGATCCATACCCTGGAACATCTTACACCATCTATACGCTGGAACATCTTACATGATCTATACCCTGGAACATCTTACATGATCTATACCCTGGAACATCTTACATGATCTATACCCTGGAACATCTTACATGATCCTTACCCTGGAACATCTTACATGATATATACCCTGGAACATCTTACATGATCCATACCCTGGAACATCTTACATGATCTATACCCTGGAACATCTTACATGATCTATACCCTGGAACATCTTACATGATCCATACCCTGGAACATCTTACATGATCTATACCCTGGAACATCTTACATGATCCATACCCTGGAACATCTTACATGATCTATACCCTGGAACATCTTACATGATCTATACCCTGGAACATCTTACATGATCCATACCCTGTAACATCTTACATGATCTATACCCTGGAACATCTTACATGATCTATACCCTGGAACATCTTACATGATCTATACCCTGGAACATCTTACATGATCTATACCCTGGAACATCTTACATGATCTATACCCTGGAACATCTTACATGATCTATACCCTGGAACATCTTACATGATCTATACCCTGGAACATAGCTTACATGATCTATACCCTGGAACATCTTACATGATCTATACCCTGGAACATCTTACATGATCCTTACCCTGGAACATCTTACATGATCTATACCCTGGAACATCTTACTATAAGAAGCACACTAGAGGAAATAGATGACACCGTGCAGGGAGAGGAAAGCCAGCGGCAGAGGAGGAGCAGGGCCCCGCGTCAACACCATAGACCCCCCAGAGGGCACGCCGGACTTCCCCCCACCGTCCCATGATGACAGCAGCTTCCAACCCCCCACTGGTGAGGAAGAAGAGGAGGGGGCGATACCGTCCATCATGGAGGCTCCACCCTCTAGTACAGAGGCTCCACCCTCCAACACACAGGCCCCACCCTCCAATAGAGAGGCCCCACCCCTAATGTGTTAATAACTAGGCTGGGATATAACAATGTTGATGACTGCATAGGTAAAATATGTTAATTCAGTATACACATTAGATGCACTGTGTTATCCCACCGGTCACAATTGTGGAAAAAAAACTTTTTCACATACTTTTCCATGACAAATTAAAAAAATAATGATTTTGATTATTTCAAAGGGTTACTAATGACACATGATTCAGATATTTTCATGTCTGGTAGAAATTCTGGATTAATGTCTGCAAAACTGTTTAAAGTTTTTGGATATGTGTGAGATCATTATGCACAAATAAATCAGCATTGTTTTTCGGTGGAGTTCTCCTTTACAGGGATAGTTTGGATTGTTGTATGTGGGGTTGTATGACAGGTTGATTTTTAAATTTTCGCTCGTGACCCTGTTTACACTCAGCAGACAGCTACTTGCCTGACACGGCCCGTCTCCATTTCTCCAAACTTGGACGGCGTCGGCTGCATTCTACTGCATGTAGTACACTGACTGTCAGCAAGTACCTCATACAACCCAACGTCAGAAAATCTGAACTATCCCTTTAAGGATGGTTAACTTCCCTGGTAATGTTTGCTTGCATGCCAGCAGTCATCTTGTCATAGAATGAGTAAAACTCATTCAGGTGTACAGACATGAAGAAAGAGGAATCAAGGTGAAGATGAGAGTTTTGCATAGCAGAGAAGAGAGAGACAGAAGCAGAGAGAGAGAGAGAGAGAGGGATGATTGCAGGGAGATGAGGAGAGAGAGAATGAGAGAGAGGGGCAGATGGAGTGAGAGAACATGAACAAGTGAGAGATCACTGACATGGTAGAAGACAGAAGGTGAAAAGGAAGTGCCGGCTGGGGAGAAAGGGTTAAAGAGAGAGGAGAGACATGGTTGCCTTGGCAACAGCAGCCGGCGTTGTCTGACTCTCTTGTACATGCATGCTCGCACACACACCCGCACACCCGATGTACACGTGCGCGCGTACATCCGCACACACACACACACACACACACACACACACACACACACACGCACACACACACACACACACACACACACACACACACACACACACACACACACAAATGCCCCCCCCCCCCCTCCACCTGTCCTTCTCCCACTCTCGCGTTTTCATCTCTTCGTTTGCTGACAGCAGTGGTGTAATGTAACAAAGTAATAATACTTCATTACATTACAATACTTAATTACAGTACTTAAGGATTTTTTGGGAGTATCCTTAGGGATGCACGATGATATCGGCACGTCATCGGTATCGGCCGATAAAGGATTTAAAATTAGATATCGGCGTCGGCCCGAAAAACAAAGATTTCTGACGACATGACAGACCGATAAAATGACACTCTGGGAGAGCATCATCCAAGCTTGTTTAAGTAGGCTGAATCTTACAGTTTTGTTTGAAATGTGTTACATAACAATTTGAAGTCGTTTTTCTTATTTTGCCCTAATGTGTACATTTTGAAAAGCATTGTCTTTATGTCTGCATCTGCCAGTGAAATGGTGCCTGCTGGCGTGTCTGCATTGACTTTGTATGTAAAGAAGGCTGCCTGCTACAAAGTTGTGCTGGCAGCCTCCCTGTGTTATATCGTGTATGTGGTGTTAACCAATTTCAGCTGTTTCCTTTTTGAGTTTTTCAAATGTAGCCTATTTGTTGGCGCTTTGAGCACCACAAGCCATCAACGCTACGGCCGATATAGCTCCAAAACCTGGCAACCCACACCCAAATGATCTAGAATGGATAAATAGCACTAGCCTACAGGTAAGAGGCAAAATAACCCATGTATTTCTTATTTGGACGTGAACTGTCCCTTTAAGCAGACAGTTTGAGTTTAGAATCATTTGAGCCATGGCTTGTAGGAAATGAAGACAACAAGCAGTAGTACTGTAGAGTAGTAGTAAAGTACTTGAGTACTTACATGTATGCGTTGTCTAGTCCAGTGGTCCGGGGACCCCCAGGGGTCCTTGAGGGGGTCCCCAGCAAAAATGGGAACATTTATTTTCACTATAATTCCATCCATAGTAACACAATGACAGAATGTATGGCTATTTTGGTCATGGGTTTCATACACTTTCTGTAATAAAACATCTAAAAGCAAAAACAGTATCAGATTGTCTTATCAGATGGGGGCCTGCAAGACAGTAGTAGTAGTAGTAGAAAACTTTAATGTCCTCCAAGGAGGCAATTTGTTGTACAGCACAGTACTTGAGGACACAGACACATTAACATACACAAGAACATACACAACTCATAAAAATCATAAAATCATCTGTAGTGGTCAAAAATACTACAAAAATACGCAATAATGCTGTGTATTAAAGTGCACGTGTTAGCAGCCCTGCATATTTAAAGTGCACGTGTTAGCAGCCCTGCATATTTAAAGTGCATATCTGATAACAATAAAACAACAACAAATAAAAACTTCAGCTTCCCTGAAACTCACATCTTATTTAGCTGGATGATTGACATGGGGATAAATGAATGTTTCGCTCTGTTGGTTCTGATCTTGGGGTATGTGTACCTCCGACCAGAAGGGAGTAGCTGAAACTCTGCTGACAGTGGATGGGTTTTGTCTGAGCAGACCTTGTCTGCCTTCACGGTCAGCCTAGTCAAGTACAGGTGGTACAGGTCAGCCTGCTGTTGCCCCATGATTTTTCCACAGATCTTAACAATCTTTCCCAATTTATTTTTGTGAGTAACTTTGGAATGTCCGTACCAGCATACAATACAATAACAAAGAATACTCTCAATAAAAGACTTATAAAAAAGAGTAAGAATTTTGTTATCAACGTTAAAAAAGCTCAATTTCCTAAGGAAATACAAGCGCTGTTGGCCCTTCTTAAAGATAGCATCCACGCATTGGTCCCAAGATAATTTGTGATCTATAATCAGACCAAGGTATTTATATTCTGTCACCAGACAGGGCTAGGAGAGTGGGAGCATTGTCACACTTATATAGATGTTTTATTACAGAAAGTGTACAGTATGAAACCCATGACCAAAATAGTCATACATTCTGTCATTGTGTTACTTATGATTGGAATTCTAGTGAAAAGTATTACCCTTTTTACTGGGGACCCCCTGGAACCTCGTCAAGGACCCCTAGCTGACCCCACTTTGAGAACCACTGCGTTGGGTTATTTTTCAAAACACACGCTTATGTTTGTGTTATTAGCTCTCACACTTTTTATAAACACTTTGTACCCAGTATAATCTGAGTTATTGAGAGGTCACATGTAATCTAAATTTATGCAAAGCTCTCTCTCCCTCTGTATCTCTCCCCCTCTCTCTCAATTCAATTCAATTCAATTCAAAGAGGCTTTATTGGCATGATCATATTGAAGTACACTATTGCCAAAGCACATAGACCAGAACTGCATCGCGTCTTCAAGCGCCCAGCTCCAAGGCCACGCCCCTTTTTAGGGGAAACCCACCATAGTAAACGACGGTACAAGAAGCCGAAACCACTTCAAACAAACTATTTAAAACGGTTTAAGTTGATAGAGATATGCCGAAGAGTTGCTGTGTTGTTATAGTTTCACTAACAATAAAAAAAAAAAAAAAAACTGGTCTGCGATAGGGTAGGCGTGACACCGTCAATGTGGACGATGCATGTAACCTGGTGGAAACTGGATACAGCGTTCATATAAGGCAAGTACCTCGTGTCGATGTATCTTGCGCATTCTATGGCCGGCCGAGTTGAAATATATTGTCATGTCATGGTGTCTTTGGGTCATTTATAAAGGAAATGAATTCTGTTATTTTTCTATAGATGTTTTGGGTACTGCTATTTTACATTGAAGTCAACGCGAGTGGCTTGTGTTATCCCCTAAAAAGGGGCGCGGCCTTCAAGTTTTGCAAATTACCCGGATGTGCTGTTCTGGTCTATTGGGTACAAACAGGGAAGAAGACAGGATGAGGTTAGGCGCGCTTCCACCCAAGCAGCCCAGCAAGCTCTGGTGCTCTCATTGGGCAATCTTAAAGGCTTCAGTTGAACATCCAAAAGGAGACTGGAGCACACGGATCAAGTGTATACAGGTTCCTTTATTATTGACTAACGTTTGCGACTGCAATCCGCACTAACAATATGGACTATTATGCTATTGCTCGTCACTACTACGCCCAACACAATCATGGATCTCCTGCCCCTCTTAAAGTTTTGGGGCATTGAAAAAGTCACTCTCTCCCACAGAGGCGGAGACA